>NC_139707.1:14259923-14544923 GCF_964188405.1 Protomyctophum parallelum
CGGCACCGCTGTGTGTGACTCGTCCTCTGTCTGTCTTTGCGGGCTGTTACACCTGGACGTTCTACATATTATATGTATATTTATTACTGGTTGAGCCAAAAGGGTAGGTCTGCTCCAACATTTCACTGCGTTGCTTGGCAGATCTTCGAGCCATTGGGCTGAAGAAGGGCATGTTCTTCAACCCTGACCCCTACCTGAAGATGTCCATCCATCCTGGCAAGAGGAGTGTCTTCCCGACATTCAGCCACCATGGCCAGGAGAGACGCTCCGCCATCATCGCTAACACCACCAACCCCGTCTGGCACGGAGAGGTGAGGACGTTAGGGATCTATACTAGTGTGTTTTCTGTTATTGTCACAATAACGACAATGTTGTGAGCTTGTCGATCTGCTATTTTATGCGAAAGCCTTCCCCCACAATTAAGGATGCTGGGTTTAAGTGGTTAGGTAGTTAAATTGTGATATTATTACTGCACACGCATGCATTGCACACACACACACATACAGATGTAGAAATTTGTGTACAATGACAATATACTGACTGTAATACTTGACTGTATCATCCTCTTTCCACAGAAATATACATTTGTAGCTCTAATGACGGACATCTTGTACATTGAGGTAAAGGACAAGTTTGCCAAAAGTCGACCGATCATCAAACGCTTCCTGGGTCAGCTAACCATCCCTGTGCAGAGGCTTATAGAAAAAATACCTGGGTAGGTAATACTGTGTGTGTGCAGACACGCACACATGCACATGAACACCCACAGCCACATGCATGCGCACGCACACACACAGTACACGCACACACACACGCACACCATTATGTTTTTGGGCCTGTCCTTTTTGGTCCGTCCATCCGTCTGTGGTTTTGTCTGTTAATAATAACAATCATCTCGGACACTGCTTGACCGAGTGGCACACTCCCAGTAGGCCACTGAATAACCTCTGACCCAAATCTTTCAAATTGGCCTCATAGGGGCACTGTTACAGTCACGTAATAACTACCATGAACCTTAGATCGTACAGTAAAAAAATCCTCTGGATTCCTTGGATCGTGACTTAACTCAGACATTAATCACCCCCCACAGCCCAAATGGAATGATCCATGTTTTATGTTATGCAATCAGACTGATCAAACTGATTCGACTAACAATCTCTCAGTCGAACCATTATTATTATTATTTGCGTGATTCGACTACCAGTCGACTATAGGCAACATTTGGCCAATCAGATTCGATTCTATAAATTCTTAGTCGGGGACAGGCCTAGTTGAAAGTTAATTGATTGATGATATTTTGTTTTCTGCAGCATTCAACCAGTGAGCTTCTCTTTGTGTCGCCGCCTGCCCACGGAGCATGTGAGTGGTCAGATGACATTCAAGGTGGAGCTTACCTCAACGGGGCCAGATGGTGAGAGTTCTCTACATGAATAATAATGTCTCTATATTGCAAATGTGGCATTGCAATGTACCGGTACATACTCTTTTTATCCTCTTCGTACTTCTGCTGCTATTCTTTATTTATTCTTTATTTAGGGACATCCACAATCATATTATACAACCATTTTTCAAATAGTATTTCTTTGTCCACAGTTTTTTTTTTTCTTTTTTTGACAGGAACAAAAAAGAATAATAATAAAATAAAGCTTATGGGAGAGATGGATGATGTGTACAGAAATGTTAAAGTATACAATATAATACTCATAGGAAGACATAAGAGAGTATTTGAAGCTGTGAGCAGCAGGCACGTAGCGTGGATCAAATGATTGACTGGGCAAACTACAGTAGGGGGGGGCATCTCCGGCCGATAGGTGTGAACGATTTTGCCGACGTGCTAGGGGGACGATTAAAAAAAAAGGCAGCTTGCATGCTGTAGTTTGCTACTAAACAGACATTTGCATACACAAGGGCTGCAAAAGTAGGCTATATTTTCTTGTTTTTTCGCCCCCTCTCTTCGAAGTGGACACTACGCCGGTGGTGAGCAGTAATTAAAATAAAAACAACAAAACCAAAAGAGAAGAACATTATGTAAGACAGAATCATTCAATCCTTGCCGCTACAAGATCTGGTCGCAAAGGTATAATATATTCCACCCAGTTAGAACAAAACTTTATAAATGTCTCCTTCTGCAGTCTGAGAGAGTAGTGCTGTTCCATATTATAAGTGATCTGTTCCATATTATAAATATAATTTACTATATCTATCCATTCATTTATGGTGGGGGCCTCAGGAAGCAACCAGTGCCATGTAAATACTTTTCTACATGCACATATCAGAATACCGAATAGGCATTCATCAGATCTTCCAGTCTGAAAATGTGCATGTCCCAAAAATAATGTAGTAAACTCTAAGGGCAAATTTGCACCAAATATTGTATTTATTGATCTCTGAAATTCTGTCCAGAATGTTCTAATCACTGGGAACCCCCAGAAAATATGCCAACGGTTAGCCTTCCGAGACCCACACTGTCTCCAGCATGTTGCCTCCCCATTCGAGAAATGTGCCTTCTGTTTCGGCGTAATGAAGAAACGGACAAGACATTTTCCAAATTCCCTCCATACATTTCCATTGGAATTGACATATCTCAGACCACTCATCGTTTCATATAATGTTACCTTCTGTTTGATAACAATCTAACAATTATGTTATACTTTAGCTATTGAAAAATAGCAGATCTACAAGCTCATAGCGCGCCACCGAGTGGCGCGCTACGAGCTTGTAGGTCTGCTATTTTTTTTTTTTTAAGATATATTTTTTGTGGCTTACGCCTTTATTGATTTTTTAACAGTTTCCGTGCCGGGAATGGATTACTCCAGGTTAATGTCGCTGCCGTATCGGACATACCCGCCTTTTGTTTTATGTGTTTAATCCGCCGTAATGTAATGAATCAAAAGAAAATCCGTCTTCGTCGCGGAGTATGAGACTGGATGCCTTCGCTGTGATGACGAAACCGGAAATCGTCACATGCTGTGGGCTGCTAGGGCTTCTGGGAAATTGAGGCCAATGGAAATGCATTGGGTGCAACGCCTCATTGAAACCAATCTTGTGTGCGTCTTCCGGGTGCACCAAGATGGTGGATGCTACACACAGATCATAACAAACCACGGGAGCTTTTTTTGATGGATTTTCGCGGATTAAAAGCCCAAATAATTCAGCGTATGCTCTAAAGGTAATACAACAATCTCGGCAGTGAAGGGGGGTTGATTAAAATGCGGGTTAATCGTAAAAAACAGTCAAACTGTTAAGGGATAGAAAGTAGGCTGACAGGAAACGGGAGAGAGATGGGGGGATGACATGCGGTAAAGGCCGTGTCGGGTCCGGGAGTCGAACCCGCGGCACACCGCGACTGGATCACCAGTCCGGTGCCCAGACCGTTACGCTACGGCCTGGGCCTGGTCTGCTATTTTTTAAACTGTCAGGATGTAGAAGACATTTTTAGAATCTGATCTCAGGTCAACATGCGTTAAAGAACCACCATTCTTCTGTGCGTTAGAATCTGATCTCAGGTCAAAATGCGTTAAAGAACCACCATTCTTCTGTGCGTTAGAATCTGATCTCGGGTCAGAATGGGTTAATCTTGAATGTTCTCTCCAGGTGCTTCTCCTGAGTCCATCATCGGCCTTTCATCACTGAACGGAGCTCCGGGGACGCCCTCTGACGACGAGGACCTTCCTCACCCCCTGCCAGGGGTGGTGATCCACTCTCCCACCAGCTCCCACTGTTCCCGCCTTCCCTGGGAAGGTGGGGCCATGGGCCATTCCTACCCGGAGAAGGATCCGTGCGGAGCCGAGGGCGGAATCCTGGGGTACGAAGCGTCGTCGTGCCCCGAATCGCTCCAGAGGTCGCTCAGCGAAGGCCTCGACGCCATCGAGGCCCCCAAGGGCCCCGGGGACCGGCCGTTTGGTGCCGCCACCCCGAAGTTACACTCCAGCTTCCCGACACACACGCGGCTCAGCGCCATGCTCCACATCGACTCCGACGAGGACGAGGAGAGGTCGGTGATCCTGGACCTGCCGCCGATGCCGGGGTCACCACTGCTGCTGCTGAACGGGAACCCACCGGACATCCTCGAAGAAGAAGACCCTTTCCCTGACCTCCAGCGGGAGCTGGACTCCTCTATGGATGAGGTGGAGGAGCCGGGTGGAGGGGGAAGAGCGGCTGGGGACCACCCTGAAACACGGGTACTTATCAAGCCTGCAACCAGTACTGGATTGGGCCGAGTATCACAATACTATTGGTCATAATTAGAGCCCAACTAATGCCAGAGCCCGATCCCGATGCCCCCCCCCAAAAAAAATATAATAATTTGAACTGGGGACCCCCCTCACCCTGACAAGCACTTGTAGGAGTTTAGGTGTTAAATTTAGTTTGACCTGGTTCCACAGATAAATATTGTGAATAGACGATCTACAAACTCACAAGATAGTAGATCAGCTTTGTCCCACAATCTTTGCCTATTTCCTAGGTAATATTTGACAATTTGGGCAATGTTTGACCATTTCTTATTGTATACTGTGGTTAGTTTTGGTTAGTTTTGGTCTTATAGCAGAAATGGCCTTATAAATTAGTTAAAGCCCACTCGACGAAAAAATCCTTTTTCACTTTCTTCTTCTGTAACTGACATTCTAGGTTGCTCCTAACGTTGCGGTGGTGCCGGTCTTGGAGGAGGTCTCAGAAGAGCCAGACGTGTTCTCTGAAGTGGAAGAAGCGCCGTTCACAGAGGCCGTGTCCCACGCCGCTCTGCCAGAGGGAGAGGAGGTGCGCGAGGAGGGGCGAAGCCAGGCCGAGGAGGGGCGGGGCCAGGCCGAAGACGCCTCGTCAGAGATGGACACCACCTGCTCCATGGCCACGGCCCCACAGACAGCGTTCTCCTCGTCGGAGAGCTGTCCAATCACCATGACAACCGCCGTGGTGAGATGATGAGATCACACAATGGCCTCCTGTGTATTCGTATTTTCAACGTGTACATTTCTTTGTATGCGAAAAGAACATTTAGCTTTAGTCATACAATGAACAAGAAAATATGTAAATATATTGTGAGCTTACAAGATCTGCGATTAACCAATATGTCCATATTTACTCATGTATAGATGTGCAGTTGTCCAGAACCACCGATCCAACTGATATGTGCATGCCAATATATGGGCATATACTGACGAGTGACGACACATCAGGGATCTCCTCCATATGGGCATGAACAAAGCCCCAGAAACTATGACTCAGATATGGTCGTAACGGCAGTGATGTAGGTGTGAGGGCCACACAGCGTCCCAAACCTCTAGTACTGTAAATATGCCTAAAGCAGTGATGCCAGACACATCGACTGCATTATTAATTGTAGATTCCAAAGGAACAATAAGGTCAAGATAAAATAATAACCTACATATCTGCATGCTTGACTCATATGGATCACATTGTCATTACAATTTACAATTTAGGCATTTAGCAGACGCTCTTAATCCAGAGCGATTTACATTTAAGCAAGAACAAAAGCATGGGAATACATCACATAAAAGCATTTATCATGAAACATGCGTAAGCTAAGAAAGTAACAGTGGAATATCTATATAATGAAACTATACATACACTATACATATAAACTATACATATTTACTACTATGCTATACATATGTACTATGGCGTGCTATGACTATATACAATACAATTATAGTGCTGTCTACATAACATGCTATAAGTCTGTGTCAAATGCTATCTAAGCCAACAGAAATGCTATCTAAGGTCATTGGCAGTGAGTGGCGGGAGTATGGCTTCTTTGTAGACTAGCGGTCATGCATATTCAATATTGTTACACTTACAGAATCCACAAACTATCAGTTCCTTATAAGTTCCTTTTCAAACTCAAATTTAAGCTTGAAGTGGGCTTTTTAACGAGAGAGGGAGTTACAGCTGACATTGACAAAGATGTTCCATTTATTGAATATGGACAAAACATAAACACAATATCTCAAACATTATTTAAAAGGTGAAGGTTTATGTAAACTACTGTATGACTACTGTATTACAGAGGAAAATTATATGTGTTAACACTGGTATGGTACAAATATTATCTTCCTGTGTCACTTCAACTCACTTGTGATTTGGGGCTTTTATTTGTTTCACAGGAAGGAGAGGAGGGGGCGGAGACTGTGATCGACCCAGGAGGAAAGGCCATCACTGACACCCCACCAACCAATCAGGATGTAGCCGATGAAGGGGGCGGGCAAGCCACAACTAACGAAAACAAACGAGAGGCTCTGCCGTCCAATGGGCAGGAGCCAGGGGAGGCGCTAGCTGAGAGGAGGCACAGTTTGCAAGCAGCGGGAGGCGTGGCTGAGGACCAGGAAGGGGAGGAGTCAAAGCGACTGGAGGCAGCGGGGTCAGGGGATTCAGAGGCCGGTGCTACCACGGAGACAGATGGAGAAGAAGGTATGCAACGTGAAGAAGACTTGAGTGTTACTAGCCCAATGGCCGCCAGGATCTATTAATCTATTTATCGCGCATTGCCATGGTTTTCCGCTTGCAAATCTTATTTTGAAGAGCCAAATATCCGTAACCGGACACATAATGCTGTGTGTGGTGTCTTGACTGGTTGTTGTTCTCTCGCTCGGTGCAGAAAAAACCCGGCCTCGAGTATCACAGCTAACGGGTGGCAGCTAACGATTCGATCCGATCAAAACAAGGAATATAAATCCTATAAGACGTAGGCTACGGTTCTGGCAGGCTGCCAGACAAAAGTAATCCTACGCTTACTACGGTTCTGGCAGGCTCCGTGCCAGTACTGTCCCATCTACACAAATCTTCAACTTTCTTTTCAGGACTTCAAGGTGTTTCATTTTTGTGTATTTTGCAATTATAAAACTCAATCCAAAGGGCATCAAAGAGCATCGAAAACATGAATTCAAGGAAAGACTTGAATTGATTCCCAGACTTGCCATGTGCTCTATGTATACACAGGGTCCCAGGTCAACGGCCACACTGTGCGCTCGCTGCCCTCGGTGCGTCATGACATCCACAGATACCAGCGGGTCGATGAGCCACTTCCTCCCAGTGAGTGTGTGTGTCTGCATGATCTGCACCATTTGTAATCCCTCCATTAGGTTAATCTGCATGATCTGTGTACCGTTTGGATGCATCCGTGGTGTTTAAGTGTGTTTGTGTATCAGTCATAGAGCCAGACTGATGCCACATTCCTGGGTCCGATGCCGTTCCCGATTATGGAGAATACAGCACTGTCTGGGTGGGGTGCAAACAAAAGTATGACTAGACGTTAAATTGCACCCCAAGGTGTTTTGAAGTGAAATACCCCTTTAAGCCCTATTCAGAAATATCAGATTTACAAGCTCACAACATTTTTGAAAATATTCGCCTACAATGGCATGCCCAAAATAGGACACATCGGCTGCATAATTGCACATACTGATGTTGTCAAAATAATGACAGGTATTTTGGCCAGAGTGATATAAATCTGCGGGGCTCTAAACAGTTGCCTACTGTGCCTAGCTCTTAGCATATTAATCAAACTGAAGCGTTCTGTCCGTCCGCTGTGCCCACAGACTGGGAGGCTCGTATCGACAGCCATGGGCGGATCTTCTTCGTGGACCATGTGAACAGAACCACCACCTGGCAGCGTCCCACTGGGCCCCCGGCCCCCCAGGGCCTCACTCGCTCCAGCTCCATTCAGCAGATGGAGCAGCTGAACCGCAGGTATGTGTCCCCTGGTGGCAGAGGTCTTACAGGTCGGACAGGTTCCCTGCATGGAATTTGGGACCGGTGTTGGTTTGAATCCCCTGGATGCAGCAGGGAATGTCTGGATAGAACAGAAGTGATAATAATACACGCTATTTGTAGAGTGTCTTTTCATAGCCTAAGGATGCTTAAGAGAGTAAAAAAAGTTTAAATAATTTGGAAGACTATACTCAAGTGCAAATCGTACTCCAGTAATTGTTTTTACATTTCTATACTTAGACACCTCTATACAACTTAAAAAAGGTATAAAAGTGAAGGAGAATTGCTCTCCCCTCCCTTAACACTTAGAAAGCCCGAGACGGAGGTCTCAGCCTTATTAATGAATTAATTACGTCGGATGCCCTGGACGGAGATTAATCAAAAGACGGAACATTAATCATTCCATAACCGAGCGTACCTCTCTACAGGCTGGGAGCGCGTCTATTGGGCAACATTCAATGTCGTTTCCGGTTGGGACATCCATCCCCCTCCATTTTAATGGTTGGGATCGAAAATCTTAAAACGTGAATAACTCTTGATCTAAATCAATGCTTCCAATTCTAAACAAAGATTGTGTTTTTCACGGCCCATCGCGGTCCGGTCGCTAGTCACGTTAGAAGTAATCATACCTACGTTGGTTGCCGATCCTCAAAATGGTCTTTTGGCTACATCTAGCTACATCTAGCACTTTCCAAGATGGCTCCGTGCCACCTTGAAATGGAACTCTGAAGCTGCAAATCGCTGGGCGCACTGATTTACTGGTTCCAACTACATCAGGGCATTCAACCCTTGAGCAAGGCACATTTGTACACTTTCATAACTTACATTAAAACAGAGGGATTGGCTGTGCAGCTCCATGTAGATGTCTCAGATGTAACTGTGCTTCTCTTTCCAGGTACCAGAGTATCAGGAGAACCATAACTAACACTGAACGCCCAGAGGAGACCCCTCCTCCCGTGGACATCCCCGACCCAGATGGTGACCTGCTGCCCCACGCCATCCCTGGTCAGATATTTGTCTCATTTTGTGCAATAATGTCAAAATAGGATGATGAAGTGTTTTCTTCAAAAGAGTCTAGAGCCCGACCCATATATCGGTCTATAATATCGACCATTATTGGTTGGTTACATTGCTATGTGCAATTATGCAGCCAATGTGTCCTGTCATCGCTATCTTTTTGACATGTCGGTATAGTAAGCTTAAATTACACACAAAGCGTACCGTAGTGAGCTTGTAGATCAGCTATCTTTGAAAAGGTTTGAATAGGCTTTAAGTGCTTGAATAAAATAAAATAAAATTAATAGTTTTTACACCGAGCTTGGCAAATAAAAGCTGTCAATAAACAGACACCTTTCTCCCTATTGGAAAAAGGCCAGTCAATGAGGGGTTGCCAATGGCTTCCCATACTCTGAATGGACAGTCCACAATGTCCTCCCATACTCTAAAGGGCAGAGCTCCAGTGCCATATTTTGTGCTATCATAAAATGTAACAATGTGTATGTTCTGTAATGCAATTCCAATGGTAAATGGCTTTGATAAAGGGCCACTTCACCCCTTTTGCAACCAGAGCTTATTTTAATGATATTTAGGACACAAGGGGGTTTTACATTATGTGTGTAATATGATTCTTTTTAATATACTGTATAATTATATATTTTAGTCACAGCATGTTCATGACCAAAAACCTGTCATGGAAATTTGGTTTCACTTTCTTCCTGGACTACAAAGTCACACCTCCATGCAGCCTCCCCCGTCTACAAGGAGGGGAAGTGCACTAAAGCATTATGGGCATTGTAGGAATTCAGCTTCCTTTCTCTTGCCATAGTGTGCACATTTCAAATTGTGCTACAGTTATCTACTACAAATACTATATTAACATTGAGTGACTGCAGTTTCTTCCAGCGGTGAAATGTCCCTTCAAGTGTTCAGATGGGTGGGCCGCATGCATTTTCAGGGCATGTTAATGAATGATCATTAAATCAATTGTGTTCCATCTTGGATCAGGGGAGCCAACTATATTAATGTTATAATATTATCAATAAAATCCTGTCAATTATTTGGGGTTAGGGTTGGCCTATACCAGTGGACTCCACCCCTCAGGTTGAGAGCCGGTGTGTTACACATCATCCTTCCAGTCAAATGTAAAAAAAAACATAAGCTTGTATTATTAGTAATACGTTTGTTTGACGTTTCATAGATGAGGCAGCGTATTTTGTTAACGCTCGGTACAGATAAAATGAGATAAGATCAGATAGAACTTTATTGATCAGTGAGGGGAAATTCAGTACTGTGTTGTAACCTGTGTGTGTGTGTGTGTGTGTGTGTGTGTGTGTGTGTGTGTGTGTGTGTGTGTGTGTGTGTGTGTGTGTGCGCGTGTGTGCGTGTGCGTGTGCGTGTCTTGCAGAGTTCCGCAGAGAGTCGCGTCTCACATCTCGCACACGTCTCTCCGTGCTGCTTCAGTCACCCAGCGCCAAGTTCCTGTGCAGCCCAGATTTCTTCACAGTGCTGCATTCTAACCCTGTGAGTTTCACCCCCGAAAATTGGAAAGAACAGGAAGGTATACAGGCATCGGGGGGGTGCAGGGTAAACGTCCTGCAGCCCACCACTGTGGACTGGAGTTCTGTGACGGGAAGGTTGATGACTTTTTCTGCACTATCGATTCCTACCAGTTAGTCAGGAATCAGGATGCCTGTTCAGTGTTCAGCAGGGAGCTGAACTGTGATGAATAGCATGTACCGCTGCACTGTCAGGTGAAAAGAAGCTGCTGGTGACATCATGCGTATCAGAGGAGACCGTAGGAGTCAGCAATGACAGGGACTATGGAGGGGAATTGGCATAATAATGACTCATTTGGAAGGCAAGAGAAACAACAAATTTAGATTGGATCACTTGTAACAACATAGAGTCAACAACACTATGTAGTGACTTAGAGGAACCTCCTCAACTGTTTTTAAACATATCTCCATGTCTTTATAGGAAGGAATAATCCATGGTATTACGTCCATCAATGCTCTCTGTATCGCTAAAACAGGACATCCAAGACACCACCACGGTATAGAGCGTCGCAGTCCCGCCCCCTTTCAGAACGACGAGTGGCCCAGGAAATTATTCTCCATTCATTTTCTCCATAGGCTTTTCAAAAAGTATTTATATAAAGACGGTTACACCGCGGACAAAGCCAACTCGGATCGTGACAAATCATGACAATAAACACAATATTTTGTGCCGATCAAATAATTTGAAAGAAGAAAATAAAGGCAGGATACAACACTTTACTAATTATTTGATCGGCCCAAAACATTGTAATTATTGTCATGATTTGTCACGATCCGAGTTGGCTTTGTCCGCGGCGTAACCGTCTTTATATAAAATTTATATAAATGCCAGCTGTGGAAACAAGACAGCAATTCAAGGTGTGAGAAGTCAGTTCAGCTCCACCATCATACCAGATGGGCTACTACGTCTCAGCATCAATGGGGCTAAACAACCTTGCATTTTATTGTATAAAATGTATCCAGGATTACAAATGTCCCAGCATGATACAGTAACCTCACTCATATAGGCTAATTTTATAACATTAGCAGAAGTCACATGAATCTCATACATTTTGCTGAATGACAGTCCCAATCTGGGAACCCATTTGCTTTAAAAAAGTGCGGGGGAAATTCTCCCTCTTTGTTTTTCCCTCTGAGGGCACCACGTCCTTTTTTGTGTAGAAACAGGAACTCGTTTTGGCTCCGCCCGTTTCTTAGTCCACTTCCTCCCGGGTGCTTCTGTTTATTCCTACTAACAATAATACAACATGTTTTTAGGGCAGTGGCGCTGACAGATTCTGCTGTCAGCAGAATCTGTCTTGAGAGATTAAGAGATTCCTAATAATGACAACATTATGGAACGCTGAAGTGGACAATTACAGTATACTGTTGAGACTCAGGATTAGATGTACTACTAACCCCAGCCACCTAACACACACAAACACACACGCACATATTAACTGCATATATGATGATTTTGGGTGTGCCAGTACAGTACAGTGACAGTGCAGTACGGTAAAGTAGAGGGTACAGTAGAGGGACCCCCACACGGTAACTCTGTCATTTCTCAACCGTTTCGGACGCGGGGCGGCATGCCTGAACCGCCCCGGCCCCCTGGGCGTGTTCCTGGGGGTCTGGATGTTCCGGGGACCCCCCGGGGATCCCCACACGGAGTTGCACCACTCACTTCAAATGGGTAATTTTTGCGAACGCAGTGAGCCACTTACTATGACAGCGAGGGCTGAATGTCTGTGTGTCTGTCCCGCTGTTACACCACCCGCCCGCCACCAGAGGGCGCAGCTGTAACACACACACACACACAGGGCGCAGCTGTAGCGCACACACACACACACACACACACACACACACACACACAACCACACACACACGAGCTGCGTTCGCTTCCCGCGTTTGCGCGTCTTACTTGTAGTATTACAATAATCTTACTGTGAGTGTGAAGCACATTTCCAATACAAGCACAATAATAGTTAAAAAAAATATATATTAATAATTCACAATTTAGTTACAATAAGCTACAATACAATAATTGTATTATTGTAACAATACAATAATACTACGTATATCTTCATAGTTTTAAATGCAAATCAAACGCAAAAAAACGCAAACAAGGGCTCATCCGTCGCACGCCACTTTCCGATGACCTTGTCCTTTTTCCCCGCCCCCTTACAGAGTGCCTACCGCATGTTTACGAGCAACACCTGCCTGAAGCACATGATCAGCAAGGTGCGTCGCGACACCCATCACTTTGAACGCTACCAGCACAACCGAGACCTGGTCACCTTCCTCAACCTGTTCTCCAACAAGCAGCTGGAGCTACCCCGTGGCTGGGAGATGAAACACGACCACACTGGGAAGGTAGGGTTGTGTGTGTGTGTGTGTGTGTGTGTGTGTGTGTGTGTGTGTGTGTGTGTGTGCGTGTGTGTGCGTGTGTGTGTGTTCCTAAGCCAGTAATTTGATGACCGGTAGAGTAGGAGAGTTGTATGGGAGTTGGTTTACTTTCTCTTTACTTTCGCTTTGTCTCTGGTAGGATACTCAAAGAGCCTTAAAGACAAAGACCCTCATTTATCAATGGAACGTACAAACCAGCTTATATTTGAGCCCAGGAATAAGTTTATGCAAGTGGGATTTATCAAGAAATCGTATACAGCCAATCCTACCGTACATTTGGTCTCACCTTTATAAATCTCACGGCTGAAACCGACCGTCATTTAAATAACCCACATTGTCGAAACGTACGTATAGAAAGCCAATAAGAAAGAGTTTCCCCCGCCCCCCTCAGCCTAGGTCTGATCCAGATCTGCACTATCTGCAAAATCTTATCTGAATGACTGTTAAAGCACTTGTTTAAATGAGTGAATGATTAAGCACCTAACTTATAACATTGCATATAGGGCGGCTGTTAGATTGTTTCCATATCTCTTGATTTTAATTGCTTGTCATTTTCACTTGGAAATAAAATAGAAGTGTCCATGCATGCCTTTAGAAAATGTTATATTGTCACAGGGCATATTTATTAGTGTGTTAGATATACATTTTGGATGCCTGTCAAATTGTCAAGACAATGCTTCTCCGCATGACTACGATGAAACAAACAGGTGTATTTTTTAAGTAAAGCCATTATCTATCTATTAATTTAGCGGTCGCTCGCCCGCTGTCTATTTCGCTCGGTCGCTGTCTTTCAGAATACTTCCTTAGCATAGAGCAAGACAGCTGCTCGCTTTATGCGCCTACTCACAACGCCACAACGCACGAACAGACTCACGGAACCTAGCGCCGCACAGCCCTGTTCTCCAACCTCAATCTGCCGCGCATTACACACGCCAAACATACTAACATTCATCTTAATTAAATTAATTTGCGTCAAAAACAACTCATCTCCCCGCATATCACGTGTCACCACTGTGTCACATCATTTGCTGTTCATATATTCAGAACGGGTAAGGATCAGTTATTACAAATTGGGAACCCATTCTGTAAAAAAAGCAATACGAGATGTTTGCCTCTGTGTGCACCACCTCATTTTCTGCTTTTGTGTTTACTAACAACAACACTAGCCTACATGTTTAGGGCAGTCGTGCTGACAGATTAGAGAGATTATTATTATTTTATAGGTTTTGGCTCAAATAGCCTTCATTAACCCATTTTGTGCGGGTACCCCTTTTGGTGTTTTAAACATTCTGTTATAATTTAGCTATTGAAAAATAGCAGATCTACAAGCTCATAGTGTGCCACCGAGTGGTGCGCTACGAGCTTGTAGGTCTGCTATTTTTGAAAAATCGTGAAAATATTTATTTCAGAAAACTGGAGGATTTAGAATATTCTTTTTTTAATTTTGAGGTCAGGCCAAAATGGGTTAAGATCACCATTACAGTCACCAGTACACCATATTGACACCATAGTAGACCGTTTTGTTGTCCAATATACAGTACATCTCAGAATACATACATACATTGGGTTTATGTATGCCCAATGAAGAGCCCAAGTTTTGACATTGGCGTTGTAGCGCACTATTATCTCACACCGGGGCTCCACCGGGCGCGTCAGCAGTCAGGGAATGTTCCCTTTTTAATCAATGAAGGGTGGCTCCACTGCCTGCGTTGCGTTGCGTTGCGTGACTGCATTAAAATTCCCCCGGTTTGTTTTTTGACGCACGAGACGGAGACGCACC
Source organism: Protomyctophum parallelum (assembly GCF_964188405.1). Lineage (NCBI taxonomy): Eukaryota > Metazoa > Chordata > Actinopteri > Myctophiformes > Myctophidae > Protomyctophum > Protomyctophum parallelum. The sequence continues at coordinate 14,274,372 of NC_139707.1, forward strand.
GCGCCCGGTGGAGCCCCGGTGTTAGTCTATGCCAGATGTTTTTCATACCGTTCTGAAAGAATCCAGTGGCTTCCTGATACTATGCTCCACAGCCTTTTTTTGTGGATCACAACTGTCGCTCCACCACCTTCATCGACCCCCGCCTACCCCTCCAGAGTTCACGCTCCGCTGGCCTCCTGGCTCACCGCCAACACCTCAGCCGCCAACGTAGCCACAGCGCCGGGGAGGTGAGAGAGACAGACACACACACACACACATACACACACACACACACACAAGCCAAGGGCCTTTCTCGGCCCCACCTCTCTCCCTGTGTTTTAGGATCCAAGATGGCCACAGCACCTGGAGAGGGTGGGGCAGAGTTGAGCGGGTGGGGTCGGCATATGCCCTAAGTGGGCTGCATTCAAGGCACTTGCCTTGTGTCTGTCACCTGACTTGTGTCTGAACACAGCTTTGATGGATGTGTTCTGCCCCCCTCCCCCCATCAAACAAAATGTTTGCTGAAACCATATGGGGTTCCATTGGAAATGCATTGGAGTGGCCATTAAACACAGACACAAGACAAACGCAAGACAGGTGTCTCGAATTTGTGAACGCAGCCCAGTAAGCCGGCCATCTTGTATCCTAAAACACAGGGAGAGAGGTGGGGCCGAGAAAGGCCCTTATTCTACAAATGCCTTCTAAATCAGTTCGCAAACCTTTTCGTGTTAAGGACCCGCAAATCGACAGGATATGGGGATATGGCCGCAGACCCCCCTGCCATATCCCGGGCCCCCCATCTGAAAATGTTTTGCACCAGGGACCCCCAGAAGAGAAGACTCCAATGTTCTAAATCCTAAGAGTTTTCTGAAAGATGTATGATCCCATATACTGTGAATGTCTAAAATGACACAGATGCTACCCCGGCATTAATGAGTTCAGTTAATGAAGATAAGCTGTTCCTATAGTTTAAGTGGTTAACCTTCAGAGAATTGGTGTCACAACGACCAGGATTCCACCTGACCATTAGGCCCCGCCTTGTTGCAGGTGGTTGATGACTCTCGGCAGAATAACCCTCCCGTGCCCCGCCCCTCCAGCACGTTTAGCGGATCCAGTCGGAACCAGTACCAGGACCTGGTACCTGTGGGTGAGTGACAGGGCTTTCACTTCTAGTCATTTTGACTAGTCCACTAGTTGTTTAACTACCTATAGTGTTTTTGGAAAAAAATAATAATAATACAAAATAAATATAAACACGTTGATTTGTCTTATTTTCCGTGTCTTCTCCAGCCTATAATGACAAGATAGTGGCGTTTCTACGGCAACCCAACATCATTGACATCCTACAAGAGAAACAGCCTGAGCTCATCAGGAACCACGCCCTGAAGTACGTGTCTGTCTGTCTGTCTGTCTCTAATGTCTGTCTGTCTGTCTGTCTGTCTCTGTCTGTCTGTCTGTCTGTCTGTCTGTCTGTCTGTCTGTCTGTCTGTCTGTCTGTCTGTCTGTCTGTCTGTCTGTCTGTCTGTCTGTCTGTCTGTCTGTCTGTCTGTCTGTCTGTCTGTCTGTCTCTAATGTCTGTCTCTAATGTCTGTCTCTGACTGTGAGTCCGCCCGTCCCTCTCTCCTCTCTCTATCCTTGTACTATATTGTCAGCTGTATTCCCATCACCATCAGTCATCTTAAACACACAGTTAACCTTTCATCCTAATGGATCTCCTCAGATAACCCCTGACTCTCTCTCTCTCTGTGTGTGTGTGTGTGTGTGTGTGTGTGTGTGTGTGTGTGTGTGTGTGTGTGTGCGTGTGCGTGTGCGTGTGCGTGTGCGTGTGCGTGCGCGTGCGCGCGCATTTCAGGGAGAAAGTACAGTTTATTCGCAGTGAGGGTGTCTCTGGACTGGCTCGTCTCTCCAGTGATGCTGATTTGGTCATGCTACTCAGGTGTGTGCATGCATGCGTGCGTGTGCATTCAATGAACATTCTCACATGAAAATGTCTCAGGTGTTCATGTTTGCTTGTTTTTTCCACAGCTTGTTTGAAGAAGAAGTGATGTCATTTGTACCTCCTCATGCCTTACTCCATCCAGGATACGCACTCTCTTCTCCTCAGAGCTCACCTGGTGAGTGTCTGTCTGTCTGTCTGTCTGTCTGTGTCTGTGTCTGTATCTATCTATCCCTCTCCCTCCATCTATCTCTTTCTGTCTGTCTGTGTCTCATACAGGACAACAGAGGGCTAATGCTCGGGCTCCAGCTCCATATAAACGTGATTTTGAGGCCAAACTGAGGAACTTCTACAGAAAGCTGGAGACCAAGGGATACGGCCAGGGACCAGGGAAAGTAAAGTATGTTGCTGTTTACAGTATGATATTCTGAGCTTAATTTCTGGTTATATAAATCATGCGTGTATAATTGACATCTGGGAGACATAGATGTAAAAACTCCTGACTCACCATCGCAGAGACGCAGGTGTTATGCATGGCTCTATTTTATTTGCTAATTAACTGCTCTGCACTCAACCTCAAGCTCCTGCCACCCATAAACACACACTATTCCAATGAGACACATAGAGACGCACGCTATGCTAATGTCAGGGGGACAGTAAAAAACTAAAGGCACTAGGTCTGGCTTTCCCTGTGAATTATGAGGGCAATGGCAAGAGAGCGGTGGATTAAGCCGTATGCTGCATCTATTGCATCAAGAGTGTGTTACGTCAATGGAAGTATTTCAAACATCGTGTGTGTGTGTGTGTGTGTGTGTGTGTGTGTGTGTGTGTGTGTGTGTGTGTGTGTGTGTGTGTGTGTGTGTGTGTGTGTGTGTGCGCGCGCGCGCATGTGCGCGTGTGTGCCTCTCTTTCAGATTGATCATCCGTAGAGATCACCTGTTGGAAGATGCATTTAATCAGATCATGTGTTACTCGCGTAAAGATCTGCAACGCAGCAAACTGTATGTCAGCTTCGTAGGAGAGGAGGGGTGAGGAATACCTTTTATATATCTGTTACAACTCATTTATTGCTATTCATTTAAACAAAGAACACTACTTTGTAATGCAATGCAGGAAACACTGTTCTTGAAGCAATGTGTATGTACTGTACTGTAATATACAATATGTATTAGGGATGCACCGATATGGAAATTCTTGGCCGATAGCGATGTTAAAATAACAATTTAGCCGATAGCCGATACTAATACCGATATATGTTTATTTAGTTTTTATTGTATTTATTTCCCCCTTCCCTTTTGTGCCAGAGAAACAAATACATATTCAATACAAGAAATAAATGTTCAGAATCTACAGCTTGGTATATACTTTGTCCACCAATGACTGTATATGTATTGTGTATGTAATGTTTTAGGTTGGACTACAGTGGTCCGTCCAGAGAGTTCTTCTTCCTGGTGTCCAGAGAACTGTTCAATCCATACTACGGCCTGTTTGAATACTCAGCCAATGACACCTACACTGTCCAGATCAGCCCCATGTCTGCCTTTGTGGACAACCACCATGAATGGTGAGACTTGAGTCTGTCTGTCTGTCTACCACATAGTTGCATACACACTGTACGTTATGCATCCATAACCACAGTTCTATTTCCTCCTAAATAATTATATTGGGTATAGTTTTTCTGTGTGTGTGTGTGTGTGTGTGTGTGTGTGTGTGTGTGTGTGTGTGTGTGTGTGTGTGTGTGTGTACATCCGCCCGCAGTACATACTGTTCTGTGGGTGATGTTATGAGGTTATCTCCTGAACATCCATTCTGTTCAACTCTGATGTGTCTGTTCGGTGCCGTACTCAAAATAGAAATGCTATTTGGAGGAGATGGAATGTGAAAATTTGGCTCAGCAAATCAACTGGCTCATCAGTCAATTTGGCCTCAATGGATCTGACACTGATGTATGGATGAATCATGGATGGATGGATGTATGGATGGATGGATGGATGACATTAAAATGGATGAACGAATATACATGCAGGACTCTACAGTAGTAAAGATTTATGCGCAATGAATAGAGGCCGGGTTAACCCTGATTGGCTGTAAATGCTGGAGAGTTGGTTAAGAGGCCAAGAGATTTGTTAACAAAACACTCTCTCTTTCTGTCTCTTTCTCTCTCTCCAACACTAGAAATAATTTTAAAAAGAGGCTAATAATTCCACGTGGTCTGGTGACTCTGGTGTTCTTTCGTGTGTCTTAGGTTCCGTTTCAGTGGCCGTATCCTGGGATTGGCTCTCATCCATCAATACCTGTTGGACGCTTTCTTCACTCGGCCGTTCTACAAAGGTCTTCTTCGCATGTGAGTCACCTCAGCTTGCCCTCTCTCTCCCTCCCTGTATGGTGTTCTGAAACACCTTGCTGAGAGGACAAGTATGCCATCCAGGTCCTCTCAGCCAGCAGCTGGCAGGGTTTACTGTCAGCGGGGGCAACTCTTAAATTAATTACTTTGTTCAGGCAACCCAACATCCTCCTAAATGTCTGAATGCACCAGTAATTTAGAACGTTTAGGGCACGGTTTGTTAAGAGACGGGGTGTTAGAATGTGCCTGTGACTATACGGCAGACTTTAATTTGTGATTACGGTAGATTAGACTTTATTGTCCCAGTGTGAGACTTTTTCAACACAGAAACACAGGGCAATAAACACAGTAGCACAGAGCTAAAGGCAATACACACAGTAGCACAGAGCTAAAGGCAATACACACAGTAGCACAGAGCTAAAGGCAATACACTCAGTAGCACAGAGGTAAAGGCAATACACACAGTAGCACAGAGGTATGGCAATAAACACAGTAAAATATGAATCAATACATCCAGGATACAGCCGTCCACTCCACATCATGTCAAAGTGATGATTGATGATTGATGTCAGCCAGGCCAGTTTTCAGCTCTGTCTGTCTGTCTGTCTGTCTGTCTGTCTGTCTGTCTGTACGTATGTACTGTATGTACGTACGTACGCGCGCGTGTGCCGCTAATCTTGGACATTGCCCTTTCTGCCTAACTAGATTTTTCGCCATTTTGCATTTTATTATATATATATTTTTTAATTATGTTTTATTATTATTATTATTGATGGGATAGCACCAACCTGACAAACACACAATGACACCTCAAATGACCTGCCTGTGACCTTTGCCCCCTGTGTAGCTCATGTGACCTGAGCGACCTGGAGTTCCTGGACGAGGAGTTCCATCAGAGCCTCCAGTGGATGAAGGACAACGACATCGAAGACATGCTGGACCTGACCTTCACTGTTAACGAGGAGGTGTTTGGACAGGTGTGTTTGTGTGCCCAGGAGTTCAGTTTAGGCCATACATGGGCAACTGGCGGCCCGGGGGCCACCAGTGATGGGGGCCCCACCATCACTTAATTAATATCCGAACATTGATATATTATTAATTACTAGTATTCAAATGTTATTATCTTTTTTATGTCCAATGTATTTGTATTTAGTTCAGAAAGTTAACATAACTATAACTGTTAGCTTTCAGGATTCCAATAAAAAATTTGCAAAAAAGAAATCAGGATTTCAATTCAAATATAGCAAAAATAGCTGATCTACAAGCTGCGACACGTTTTGACCTTGTAGATCAGCTATTTTTGCTAGTGCGACACGTTTTGAGCTTGTGGATCAGCTATTTTTGCTACGACAATAATATGCAATGCAAGATTTAGAGGAAAAAAAACGAATCGAAAAGTTAGTTGTGTTTGTTTGCTGATGAATTAGATGTTAAAATTGCGCTTTTTACACAATATCGGGCTGAACTTCGGACTCTCCAAAATCGACATCAGACCCAAACAAATGCACACACGCATGCTCACACACACACACACACACACACACACACACACACACACACACACACACACACACACACACACACACACACGTTGTTGTTGTGAGGTCTTTGAATGTGTGTGGTTGTGCAGATCACAGAGAGAGAGCTGAAGCCGGGTGGGGCAGGTATCGCTGTGGCCGAGAAGAACAAAAAGGAATACATCGAGCGCATGGTGAAGTGGAGGATTGAGAGGGGCGTGGCCCAACAGACGGAGAGCATGGTCAGAGGATTCTACGAGGTACTATACCGCACGTTGTGGTTTTTTGTTTTAATTCAAATTCAAATTAAAAGATTGTTGTGTTTTTTGTTTTTTTTAATGTCAAGCTCCTTGAGTTTTCCTGTTTTCGGGGGGCTCCACAAAGCACAAAAAAGAAACAAAGAAAGAAAGAATCGCACAACTAACAATGAAGTGAGAGCCACACGGTGGCTCTCACTTCATCCATCTGTTACACATGTCATCTAAAAGAGTAGATGAATAAAGTAAATAAATGTAAAAATGTAATAAAATAAGCTATTAATTATATAAAACAGGTAGGTAAATTGTTCCAGTCTGAAGGTGTTTTGATGCCAGAGGGCGGTATGGGTATACTAGGCCTAGGCGGTAGAGGTGGTAGGTGGTGGCGAGTGACAGCTAAATGTGCAACATGAGCAGAGAAGAAGAGGTCTACCGGTAGTTGATGTGCCTGGAAGTGAAAGTACTCAAACCCCCGGCTCTGTTGAGGCTCACAGAGGCCTGCTAGCGATTCGATCATTGTTTTGATTAGCGGGAGCTAGAATTAACTCCTACTGTGGCTGCGAGGGCACTGTAATGAAGTTTCTGTATTCAGTGAAATCACAGTAACGACACACAATATTATGATGACATGCAAGATGAGGTCACATTCACATTTGTGTGCGTGTGTGCGTGTGTGTGTGTTAGGTGGTGGATATGAGGTTGGTGTCTGTGTTTGATGCCAGGGAACTGGAGCTGGTGATCGCTGGGACAGCAGAGATTGACCTGGCAGACTGGAGGAACAACACAGAGTACAGAGGAGGTACAGTATGGACCATTGTCTATAGTATCTACAGTATATGGACATACAGTATATATACTGTGTAGAGAGAGAGAGAGAGAGAGAGAGAGAGAGAGAGACCGACCTACTGTAGAAGCATACCACACAAGCACAGCAGAGTGGAGTCTGTAGTGTGTTGTGAGGCATCAGGTTAAAAGCCTTTTTAAGGAGCTGATCAATACATCTGAATGGCTGCCAGCTGCAGAAAGACCAGAGAACAGGAATCGACAGTCAGTGATTCACGGTGAAGCCCTTTTAATAGGGGAATTGACTGATTTTGTGCGGACGGGTTTGGATCATCCATATTAAATGCATTGGGAGACTCTTGGTTTACTTTGATGAATTGAACATGGTGGACCGGACCCTCTTGTAAAAAAGTGTAATGCTTAATTGGGTCGTCCACTCACAGTTAACAGTCTTTGTATTGAGTTTGTGCTTGAAATGTACTGTAATTCTGCAAACTGTTAATAAATATTTCAATCAATCAATCAATCAATCAATCAATATTTATGATCCTAGATGACTATTTCTATGCAGTTAATTTATTACCTTGTGTTGTCCTTGCTTACTGTAAATCGCTCTGGATTAAGAGTGTCTGCTAAATGCCTAAATTGTAAATTGGAAGGGAATGAGGAGGAAGGGAATGAAGGAAGGAGAGAAAGACAGAGACAAACACAAATGAGAGAGAGAAACAGAGGACGGAGGAGAAAAGGGGGGAAAGAGCGAGGGAGACACTTTCTCCCGGTCGTTGTTGTTCACTTGACAAATGCACCGTCATCCTTCAGGTTACCATGACAACCACATGGTGATTCGCTGGTTCTGGGCAGCAGTGGAGAGATTCAACAATGAACAGAGGCTGAGGCTACTGCAGGTAAAGCACGTGCACCACCACATGCACACAGTCTGCCACCGTGTGGCCGCTGGTGGTACTACGACCATCAGAATCAGAATGCAACTTTATTGTCCCATCTCAGGTTTACAGGTGTAAAACTGTGGGTGAAATACAGTTTTGTGCAAGCTTCCATCGTTTTTGTTATTTACATAAAAAGAGAAATGGGAGACGAAGAGGGGGGCTGGGTGAGCAAGGGGATATGGGTGAGAGATCAATAAAAAACAACAATGTATTTAACCACATTGGTTCTTGAACATATTCATGTCAAAGATCCCGAATTTAATTGTAGGCCTATTTGGCCATTTGAAAAAAAGTAGGGATACAAAAAGGCTAAGGATAAGATTTGTGTTGTTAAAATGTTTCAAGATTATTAAAAGGATAAAACAATAAAATAAACAGATAGCCGAAGTACAAAATAGGATTAAAGTGGTTGGAATACTGGATAACTCACCCCGGTGGAAAAGGGGCTTGCCCGTTTTTCCTCTCAGAGCTTTCCCCAGTGAGGGGTGGGAGGGGCTGGGAGTGGGGGGGGGGGGGCAAGGCGAGAGCTCTGTAATGTATGCAGATTCAAACACAGTTAACACACTGCCTTACATACAGCATGCCACTACAGCAAACAACCTTTAGTTACCTTAGGTTCAATTCATAACTTGTATGCTATTGGCTGTTTGTATTATTTTTGGAAAAATATAATAAGATACTCCTATGGAAAGGCTATATTATTTTACTTATATTGATCATTTAGTATTATGCAAGGTTTTGCCCACTAAAATGTTGTCAGATAATCCCCACATAGCCTACAACAACCTCCGTGAAACGACTTCACTGTCTGCTGTCGTGAAAGTAGAGAAATTCAAAGTTTACTTTCAAAATAGTAGTAGTTGTTGTGAATTAGCAAACTGGACATTTAGACTGAATGTTTCCTTTATCCTGGGAGGAAAACACGGGGTCACGAAAAAGGGGTGAGTTGTCCTGTTACCAAGTGGTTCAACTGATGTTGATGCTATGTTGTCATTTTGCTGGACCCCACTTTGAGAACTTCTTCATGGATCTTCTGAGCAGGGGACAATAAACAACAAAAGACAACCGCAAACTCATAATAAACAGGCAGATTGCTCAGGAGCCATATCCCGTCTATCAAGAAGTAGACATTAGTGCATTACAGGTTCATTATTCATATGTGTCTAGTTCGTCACAGGTAGGCCTACACTCAGTATTTATGTCTTGTGTCTAGTTTGTTACAGGGACATCCAGCATTCCCTATGAGGGCTTTGCATCTCTGAGGGGCAGTAACGGACCCCGGAGGTTTTGCGTTGAAAAGTGGGGAAAGATCAGTTCCTTACCCAGGTAGGAAGTCACTATTACTATTATGTTGCATTTGGATCTTTAACTGTTTAAGTGCCAGGGACGTAATCCCGTCTTATGGACGTCTTTAAGACGTAATTTCAAAAAAGAATTATTTATTTTTTTACAATAAAAAAAAAAAAGTCCTCTCTTTCTTTATAATGGGAGAATTGGCACTCAGAGCCTAAACTGGTGACCACCAGGTGGCGCTGAAGGAGTTGGACAATTCTTCGCCATTGTATTGACTCATGGCCTGTTTTTGTTTGCTTTTAATGACTATGAAAGCACTAAACTGCTTTTAAACTGTGCTACACAATACACATAGTTTATGTTCCATTTTTATTTATATGTTATATCTCTGCTGTCGGGAAGAAAACTATGTCCGTATATCGTCAGATATTTGCATGTGTCATTATATTACCACCACTTTACTCAAATCCAGCTCAAGTGGAGTTTTTTTTACCAGTGAATATGGAGGTAGTTATGTCCATCATTGATTAGAACGATGAAGTCAAATGGAAAAAGAAAACCTGAGTTATTGGATGAATTTAAAGATAAAGATCTTCCGATGGATAGCTGCACTGTGTGCCACAGAGGGGAGAGGGAGGTTAAAGCCCAAACCACACCAATGGGTCGCCATGCAACTCCTTGCAACCAAACTGTTGCGTCTAGACGCATGTAGTTGCAAGCAGCCATTAAATTGAATCACTTGGCTCGACATGGGCCACCATGCGCCAATGTGCAACAGGAAATATCACACCGCTGGTATGAATGCTAAAACCGTTTTGTTGTGTCTCGACCCATTGGTGTGGTTTGGGCTTTAGCCAGAGTGCTTTTTCATGGGATGCAGACGTTTGTTCGACATACAAAAAGTCCGACCGACAGGAGTCGGACAGCAAAGTTCCCCTGCCGAACTCCTGTCGATCAGACTTTTGGTATGTCGGACCAAAAGCCTGCACCCTTTTTAATACTTTTCATATTTTCAATATATTAAAAAAAAAAAAACACAGAAGGGGGCACTAGCATTGATTTATAAAGAAAATAAAAAACGTTGTGCGCCAGACACAGCGCCGATATGTCGGTATGTTTGCGTCAATAGTCTTTCTGACCCTCTTTCTCACTGCGCGTGTGTGTGTGTGTGTGTGCGTGCGTGCGTGCGTGCGTGCGTGTGTGTGTGTGTGTATGTGTGCGTTTTTGGGGGATGTGCGTGTGCAGGGCTCACACATGCTTCAACCGTCTGGATCTGCCCCCTTACCCGTCGTTCTCCATGCTGTATGAGAAACTGGTCACCGCTGTAGAGGAAACAAGCACTTTTGGACTGGAGTGACCCTCAAAATGGCTGACCCATCCAGGTGACTGTGGAAGGACAAGAAAACGGAATTCTACCATTTTGTTGGTCGAGGACAGACACACACACACAAACATTGTTTTGAAAAAGAAAACAAAAGGCAACTAACTTTGTGGACTATTTTTACCCTGCTGTTTGCGCCTGGCATTCCATCACACAGCAGACAGGCTTCTTCCAAATCCCTGCCCTTCTGTCACACCCCCGAAGAGACCTGATCAATTCTGTCACATCCCCCCAACGGGACAGGACCTGATCCAAGTGCAGAGGATCTGGAAGTGTTTTCCTATGTTACGAAGGACACCCATTTCTCACTACATCGCTCTTTATTTGTATAGCCACACGTGTGCTTTATCTCTTGGTTACAGGATTTCCAGCCCTTGTTCCCTCAAAAAACCCACCCCCACTTACCCCAGGGGGCCCAAGCTGGACCTCATACTCAGAAGACTAGCTGCCCCGCCCCTACCTGTCCCCTCCCTCCGGACCTCCAAACTGTGGTGTGTATACTCTGGGGTTGCAGTGTTCCGAACATGGACTAATAACTGTCATACACAGAGATGCATACACAAACGCACCCACAACACGTAACACTTGAGTGTGCAGACGAGACAGACAGACAGACAGACTTGCTTCTACTAACTGTGAGGTCACAGCAACAAACAATTCCTGAAATGGAACTCAGACCCTTGTACACTACAAAGCTGAATACATACAGTATACCACATCGAACACACACACACACGCACACGCATGCACGCACACACACAAACACCCCCCCCCCACACACACACACACACACAGACAGAAATATAGCCTCTGTTTTCTATAGGCTGCATGAGAGATGATAGCATTCCATATGGTCATATGTACCCTGGATCACTCTGGTATACAAACACCAAAACACATAACAGGGTTTCAATCTTTTTATTCAACTCTCACCATAGCAAGTGGATGGAACTATTTTCACACACAGGAACAATGTGTCACGAGTATGAAACAATGATGTACAGTAATGTGGTGAATGTATCAAAACAGTGAGTGAATGTATGAACTTCAAGCACCTCCAGTCGGCCTGGTGAGAGACTGACTTAGCAATACATTTCTACAGGGAACTGAAAGAGAATCATATTATGTGCCCTAATGAGGTTTCTACATGGAATAATTTGGTTCTATAAAAATAACAATATAGGTGACAAAATGATTCCATAAGGAAACCTTTTAACCACATGAATCCTAGTGTCCCTATTTCTGCGGCAAACATTCCGCTAAAATTAAGCAGATACACGCTTGTGGATCGCCTAGTTTCTGCAAAGAAATGTTGTGTTGAGTGAAATCAGGAGGGGGGCGGTCAACTAGGTATAATAGGGTTTAAGTGGTTAAGGGCCTTGTGAGCTACTGAACCCTTTTTGTTTCAGTTCCATATAGAACTTGGTGTTCAATATCAGAGGAGGCGCTACCTCTCCAGCAGGTGGTGCTCAAACCTTTGTGTCAGCTGAACTTACCGGTATGTGTTTCAAGTCTCTGTGATGGGTCAGTGGCAAGAATTTGATGATTGCCTCAGACTGACATGTAGTGGGACGTTCTTTTACACTGCAAGTGTTGAACAAACCCAAGAGTGAAAATGGAAACGTCCATTTTTAAACTCAGTAACACTGGATTGTACTGTGGAGAGGTTTGACTGGCTCAAGGTGTGGCGAAGCAAAAGAGGAAGAATACAATGAAATACAACCGATGGGCGTGGCATTTGGATGCAAACAGGTGCAAGACATCGACACAAGCGGGAGCAACACTGGGTGCTATCGTGACCATTGTACTTCTGTAGTGATGGGTCAATTGTTTCCTACTTACTGAATGACCTGAACTATTGTGGCTAGTATCCTCTGGTTGACAGTATGTGTCCATGCCAGACATTAAGCATGTGAAGAAATTAAGAAAACACTTTTCACACTTTATTGTGCAGAACCCGAATCCAAAGGACCCTTGCACTCCGTCTCTCACACAGTCTGACACACACACACACACACACACACACACACACACGCACGCACGCACGCACGCACGCACCCACGCACCCACACAGGCACACACATACTCATTTTCTAAGGGGTGCATGCAAGGTAACTACTGTACATACAGAGTGGTGTTGGAGCTAGATCACAGGGGCTGGAATAGTGCTAGAGAGCCTCCCAGATGTTATTGTATGTTGTGGAGGCAGCCTTCGTATCCCAGCCCTGACCCAATACTGCATGCCAGGATCCTCTGGGCCAGCCCAGCTCTGTGAGCTGCACCAGGTTAGAAGCCCCTAGATGGCGTTGTGTTATAGCTCAATATTGCATGCCGATAATAGTGAAACACAGTGTCCTTACTAGCTTTTTTGCATGAGGATATCGCTATCTGTTGTGGAGGAGGGGTGGGGGAGCTGGATAGGTTGTGTCACTTACTGGAGGCAGGCGTCCCTGTGCTCATCCTGACACTGTCATACCCTGGCACTGTCATAGCCAAAGGTACATATGGAGCCATTGTAGAGGTCTCACACTCTTTGTTGAACTGCTGCAACACCTTTACCCTGGGGGCACTGTTTGGATTTGTTTTACTCTCTTTTCAGCTATCGGAAATGACAAGGAATGTTACAGTAACTCCTGCAAGAGTGTTGTTAGTGTTGTTTTGCACTGCATTAGTTACTGCGTAACATTTCAAATGTCATTGCTTCCATAATTACTGTAGATGCAGAGGGTGAACTTCAACAATGGCTGCTAGTGTTAAAGAAAAGAAAACCTGTGTGTGTTTGTGATACGATATCATGTGATGTCACATGATATTATGATATGTTACCTCTATGACAGTGCAATAGAAAGTGTCACAGACAGCACGCCCTTAAAATGTTGTATGATTACTTTTGTGTTTGTCCACCTATCTTAGTAATAGCTTGGACATGATTGTGTCATTTATGCTCCGTCATACCATGGCGTCTCGGACCGGAAATAGCGGATCTAGGAGATAATTTCGGTGCATGACGTCATCGTACGACAGACCATGAATGAAGGTTCATAGTTCCTGGAGACACAGAGAATCAATAGGGCTGTTATGATTTAACGAAAGCAAGAGCACCTGTACGTGTTACCATGTGAGCAGTCATGTTTGTCTCTATCTTTGTATATAGTTGTACATGTATGTCTGCCCCATTGTCTATATAATTATATATTTTGCACCGAATGTACCAAAGGTTTGGGGCTTGCATAGTCAACCATTAGGCCTATATTGGCATCACCTTCTTTCTGGCGTGTGCCATATCACCTCATCTCTGCTTGAGGGCCATCTTTAACTGTCCTTCACGTTTGGGTTGAAATGGCGTGGCCAACCAGACATTTTCCATACCAAGGCTTGTTCTGCTGCAAACGAGATTGATTTCTTGCTTTCTTCCAAATGAGGACAAAGCTCACCATGTTCCCAGCTTCCTCGCTCGGTCCATTTGTGACACAGCTCGACCCCTCTTTTCAGAACCCCACTCTATGCAAAGCTCCTGTATGTATGTATGTCTCCATTTCACCCCAATGATTGTAATAAAAGAGAACAAATGGCAAGTTTTAATTAATGACAGACGAGTCTGTGTGTTCTTGTATACAGTATATGGATTTCTCTCTTGATATGGACATCAGTGTCTACATTGAGGATTTGTTTTACGATCCTCCTTCAACATTCCCTGCTGACATGGTCTGCCCCAGACCGTGCTTGTGGTCAGGGTTAGGGTTTGAGGTAGGTTGTCGGTCTAATGACAGTCGGACCAAGTCCTTTTCCAGTAGGCTTTATTAATTCTTGATGAATGAATGTGAAACACAAAAGACACAGTAAGTATATCAATATCGGTATATCGATCTGAATTTGAAGATTTTTTTTTTAACTGTTTAGTATAATTTTCCTTGATTTTCTTTTTACACAGGCTATTTGTGCGTTTACACTGGCATATGCAAAGCTACAGTTTAGCATACATTTTCAGTGGAAGCCAGCGACATGAAGATACAAAGTGACAAATATGCTGCATGGCTTTCTATCTTTGGACCATGGACTTCTCATTACTTGCGCAAGCAGAGCGCGCAAGTACTGTGGTACGTATATACAAATACTGCAAAGGTAACGTGTATGTATTTATGTAAGAATGGTGGTCCCTTTTGCTTGTTTGCTTACGGCACTAAATGTGATGTCCTGTGACAGCCAAGTCTATGGACTTTTAATGTTTGTTCACAGCAGTTAAACATGTGACATCATGTGGCAGCCACAGTGGACGCCCCTCACTTCATACAAGTGTGATTTTTATTGCAGTTTTTGCTTTTGCTTTCCTGTATTGTGGCTATCTAGCCGCCCAGAGTTCAGCACCACGGCCAGCTCCAGCCCCATGGCCATCTAGTGCTCACACTACCACAGTGGTGGCTGGCTCTCCTTGGTGCTAGACCAGTGGTTCCCAAAGTGGGGTCCAGGGACCCCCAGGGGTCCTTGAGGGAGTTCCAGGGAGTCCCCAGCTCAATGAACCAAATGTGACGGAAGGTAGGAACCGAAACCTTAGGTGTCTGTAACTCTGAGAGTGTACAAATGCCAACATAGCACGTAGCCTTTTGGGCTCTCTCTTAATGAAACAATACCCTAGACCGGGTAGAAGTTTTGTTGGAGCTTGTCTATTTAATTAATTACTCCCACCCTGCTGTTATTACGAGCCCCCTAAATAAATTGGAAGTCTTCAGTCTACTACACACTATTCTCCAGAAAAAAATTTAAGAACTGAATTATACCTATACTTAAATGTTTATCAACTTAAAATAAAATGGATTAAAAGAAATCACACTTGTGTGAAGTGAGGGGCGCTCTTATCATCATCACATTCCGTGCTCAGCCAATCAAATCATCACATTCGGTGGTACACAGACACACAAAGTTGGGCATAGGAGGGGCTAGCGCCCTTCAAAAATAGAAGTAATTTCATAAAATGAGATTTAAAAAAAACTTTAAAAAAAATGCTTAACGAATTCACAAATTCACTTCCTCTGCCTGCTTAGGATCCTTCTTAGTGCCTCAAACTGGTAAACAAACTTCAGAATTTGTGTCATGAACATCTCGTCAGTTTCCAATGGGTAGCCTATAAGTTGATGATAATAGTAGGTTACATAAGAGTAAAATTATTTTTGTTCTGGTTCCACAAACATTTATAGCACCAATATAATCAACAAAAATAATATTGAATGAACATCAGTGACATTCAAGCCATTGAGAAATGTCCCAAATCTCCCAATGGCCAGTCTGGGCCTGTCATGCCATAAAAAATTAAAAAAAAACACCACACGGGCGCACCCCTCTCTCACATGCACAAACATACGCGCATGCAAGCACGCACGCACGCATCTGTTTCAAATCTCAATGAGTTTCTTCAGGCATTCCACCACGTCCTCTCCCCTTTCCCAAGGCACAACATTGGCCTGGAAGTTGTCCATCTGCTTCAAGAGCTGGTGCATGGTGAAGTCCTTCCTGGGGAAGGCTGTGTCATCGGGGCCCAGGGCCCTGGAGGGACAGATGTCATTGGCCCCGTCCCCAATGTAGAACACCTTTTGGAAGGGTGCCTTGCCTCGCTCTTGCCGTTTGGTCAGGTACTTCCTCAGGATGACTTGCTTGCACATGTTCTCTGGGCAATGTGTGCAGTTGTGAGAGTGGTGCGGTCGCAGGACGAGTTGTCCGTCCACGAAGCTCGCCGGGTTGCTGAAGATCCTCTGGAAGAGGTGACGGACGTTGTTGTATTCCAGCCACTTCTCAATGAAATACACGTTAGCATCGGAGACCACCAACAGCTCAAAGTCATTCTGGTGGTTGTCGAGGTACTGGAAGAGAGCCGGCAGGCCAGGGGTGGGAGAGATCTTCTCCACCACCTTGCGGATGGAGTCCTCAGACACGTCCCGCTCCGCCATGTAGGCCAGCGCATTCTGCATGTACTCGTAAAAGTTTTTCTCTTTCAAAGCCATCAGTGTATTGGGAAGCTGCTGGCCCAGTATTGTGTCCACCACCGTGTCATTGCTGTCCTCGTTGACAATGGTGCTGTCGAAGTCAAGCAGCATCAGGAAGCGTCGTGTTGGAGACTCGGCAGTGCTCGGGCTGGAAGTGGCAGCCATCAGCAGAAATGGCTACTTCAGACAGTTACGTGATACAGCTTCTTCTGTTGTTATTGCCCGGGATGATCCAAGTGGAGGGTTCTGCAACTACTGACCGTCAACACGGACAGGATGAAGTGTTGCCATCTTATTTTCAGGGGATAGCTGAAAGCATGCGAGCTAAAAGCAGGCTAATATTGTGTGTTAAATGATATTATTTTTTGACATTTTACTTTAAATGACAATTACATGGTTGTGTTGACAATGTGATGTCATTGCATGATGACGTCAACAAATTACGTGCAAATTCATGGTAGAATGGTAGATTTTTAGAACTTGATAATCTAAATGGTCCATGAAAGACTCCTACTATACATACTTTTTTTTATTCATTATAGTAAGTATTGTAGCCTACACACTATTGATTCCCTGAAGAAGGCCGAAAGGCCGAAACGTTGGTTAATAATAAACATACAGCATCGTGGCTACAAGTGTGGCTTTTCTCTTTTTTACTTGTTTACTGCCTTACGCCAGCACCTCACCAACACTGGTGTGCGCCCTTTCCTGTTTTGTCAGCCTACACACTATATCCTTCTAAACATGTGTACATCATTAAACTGGAAGAGAACAATCAACGGAACCATGTCTTCTCGCCTCCCAGTGAACTGTGGGGTTCCCCAAGGAAGCATTCTAGGGCCGTTACTGATGACATGCTCTCAGTAAAGTAAATTATACCGTATCTGGGCTGTATTCTTGACAACAAACTGACAAGTGAAAGCATGGCAGCAGCGGTAATCAAATAAGTTAACCAAAATTCTCTTTTGTCAACTAAAGTGCTCTCAGGACTCTAGCTTGGAGCCCTAATTCAGCCCTCCTTTGACTATGCTTGCACCTCTTCTAAGACATCTCAATGTCACTAAAGACTCAGCTCCAAACATCCCAAAACAAACTAATTCGACTACTTCTCAGCCTGAGGCCCATGACCCATCTTTTTGCAACCCATTTTGATAGTCTACTCTAGGAGTATGTTGGCTCCGGGTAGAAAACATAGTTAAGCAATTGAAATTGGGATTGACGTTTACAATTGTAAATTGTACAATTGTAAATTGTAAATGCAGCTTTGCCCCCTATGCCCTCAGTACCCGCATACCTGACCAATTACCTAAGCGAGCGACACCCACAGCCACAATACAAGAGGATGGCACTCGACAGAGTGCAGTTCTAGTATTTTCCAAAGTGATGTTTCATAGTTTATTTTATATTAATGTATTTATTACTAATGACTGCATTAAAACATCCCGTTATGTATGGATAAATCACATTCGTGTGAAGTGAGGGGCGCTCTTATTATACATCATCATTCATTTCATCTCATTCTGGCCAATCACAATTTTCATCCTCACTTTTCTCAACAATGTTTGTGATTACACAAACCCTCAAAGCTGGACATAGGAGGGGATAGCGCACCTCAAAAACTCACAGTTGGATTGGAGAGGGGGGGGGGGGGGGGGGGGGATTGTGACCTCAGGATGCAGTCCTCATAATGTGTCCTCAGACACTGCACAACACTCATAACGAGATTTCCACCTGGAGCAATTGAACTGCATTTTCACACAGGCATTCCTGAGGAATTGTGTGTAGTTGCCTATAGGCAATATAATAGCCTACATATTGTGATGTCACCGTATATTGTCCAATCATATGAGGGCAAAAAAGTGTATAAATATATATATATTTTAAATCATTCACCTACTTTGGGTATGTCAAATCCCTGAACGGGCATGCATTAGTAATAACTCATTACTAGGGCGGCTGTGGCACAGGAGTAGAGCTGACCATGGTCGTCCAATGATCCCTGCCTGTGTCAGCGGTTCGAATCCCGGCTCCTCCTGTCCACATGTCCAAGTGTCCTTGGATAAGACACTGAACCCTACATTGCCTCTAATGAGTCGGTCGGTGTGAGCTTGCCACCTAACCCTAACACCTGTGTGAAGTGAGGGGCGCTAATATATTAAAGTCTAACTCATGTTGATTAGGTGATGTAATGGTGCAAACAAACATTAAACGCCATTAAAACTCATTCTAGGCCAAATACGTTTTTGACTTCTTTTAACAAATAGCTATCCAGGCCAAAGACGTTTTTTTAACATTGGGGATTTTTTTTTTTTTTTTTTTATCTTACAACTCTCTTTCTAAAAAAATAGAACAAATCTATGTTAGCCTGTGCTGAACTATTGCTACTGCCATTTAGCTATGTATGAGCTAATAGAGGGAGAGGGGGAGACAGAAAAGGAGAGAGAGAGGTAGGGAGAAACTCTGCACATACTTTGGGCATGGACTAGTGATAGTTAAATTACAGAACTCCCATACTAGTTTGCATGTTCTCCCCGTGTCCCCTAGGGTAGGTACCCTCACAAAAACATGCAGTAATCCTGGTCTCTAAACTGCCTCCCCCTGGCCAGCCGGGGCGCCTGATGGAGGGGAAAGGAACTGGTTGGAATAACGTGTTCCTTCCACACGCTACGTCCAACCAGGGAAACTCCCCCCTGTCAGGTATAAAGGAGCAACTTGGACACTCAAGCATGAAGGAAGCATGAGTTAAGTCCGTTGCTCTCCCCAGGTTGGCGGAGGTGTAGAACCCAGGATCACATTAGATGATTGACACAGGGGTGAAAAATGGGTTTACAAAATCGTGGGATAAAAAATAAAAAATAAAAGAAAATAACTCCCATACTTGACATAGGCCTACTACATAAATAATAGACAAATTAAATGTTTGACAATTCCTTCCTTAACCTATTCCAAATTGACCATCTGCATCCAGATTCAGAGTAGGGTTGATATAAGATGTCACAATATGGGATGCACATGCAGATTAGACACTCCAACAGACCGACATGCGGACAGTCGGACATGTGGTCGAACATACACTGCTCCCGTGCTTGCGTTTAGGGTTTGAGGTAGGTGAATTCAGAACACCAGAAGCCTTAGAACAGGAAAATGAAGCCATAATGTTATGCTATATTTAAATTAATATAGACAAAAAGTGAGTCACCTTAGTTTTCTTCTGGACTGGAAAAGATGCTATTGACAGTCCACATCCAATACTGTACAATGTACAGTATGTATTGCCTATACTAGAAATGACCTGTAAAGTTATTTTATTGTAGCCTATCATATACACAATACAATACCACCAAGCAAGCAGTGCTGCTGGATCTGACAGTTCCGTGGGAAGATCGCTTGGAAGAAGCCTTTGAGAGGAAGCTCTCAAAGTATGCATGACTGGTCAGCGACTGTCAGCAGGCAGGTTGGAAAGCAAGGTGTTTCCCTGTGTTGGATTCAGAGGATTTGCAGCCCGTTCCTTGGCCCTCGCCTTCAGTAGTTTAGGCATCGAGAGAGAAAGAGGAGAGCCATCCGCAGTACCACCGATGCAGCAGAAATATCCTCTAGATGGCTGTGGCTCAAAAAAGGGGAGCCGTGGAGTCATGGTAGCTACAATAGCTAGCCATCTGGACACAAGCTGGGGTCTGATCAGCTCCGGCTGGGTCACCTGCAGGAGGGCGTATGATGTTGAAAGACCCAATTGCAAAACGTTCAGTGATTCCTGGGACATCACTGAAGATGTGTCCAGTAAGCATCAGTAGATGTACCGTATATCTAAAACAGCACAATACTATATAAAAAAAACGTAAAGAAACACAAAGGTCTCCACCTTTGCAGTCTTTCCCTCTCTGACTCGCAGTTCTTGTCCTTTAAACATCTGTTTCGCAACAGTCCGTTCCTTTGACCAAAGCATAATTGTTTCCACATTATTTCCTAATGGAAATCAACTGTGCACAGAAGATTCTATTGTTAGAGATGGGCTTTGCAGCCATGTCCCTGGTGCAGTTCAGTTGGTAGCAGTTCTCTATTCTCCTGTATGATGGTGCTTAGTTCCTGGTTGGTACCACTGAGCACATTCCTGTTCTGCTTTCTTTCACAACTGAATGAAGGGAGCCTTTGTAAAGATGGTGATCTCATCGTCCCCTTTCTTCTGTTCAATTGCCCGGAATTTGTTCTCTGCTGTTATCATCTATGTTGGTAGTCATGGCTGCCAGTTCCCACCTGATGTCATGTGGGAGACACGACTGCTCCAGATTGTGGTGAATAACTGCTAGCTTGCATAATGTCTTCAGACTTGGACTTAAGTCTAAGATGTACAGGTGAGACACCTTGGTGTCATCTTCATTTGTATCTTCGTTATCTTCAACATCCATGGGAATGGGTGTGTATCTGTATATGTATCCTCCAAAGATGATGATACGATCTCCCACCATGCAACAGCACATACTAGACATCCAACAAGTGCTTTTCCCCTTTGGCTCAACCTTCTTCCAGGAGAAGGTCTTTGGATTGAATTCCCACAGATCGTTGAAGCTTCGGTTCAGAAGAGAGTTGAAGCCACCAAATATGTACAGCTTCCCATTGTAGTCAAAGGCTGAATGACCTGCGCGTCCTTCTGGAAGAAGCTGTGCATAAGGCATGTTAAGCCAACAGTTGGTCTGTGTGTCAAACACACTGATGGTGTCGTGGTTGATCTGGTCTGCTGTGCCCCCAAACACAAACATATTTTTCCCGATGATGTTGGCAGACTGTTGTGATGAAGCAGGTGCCGGAGTGCCTCTGGTGTTAATTAAAGTCCAGACCATTGTGGCTGTGTCCAACTTGTAGATGTCATTAGTCCACTGAGTTAGCCATTTGTAACCTCCGAAGACATACATGACCTTGCCCAAGTAACAGGCTGAGTGGCAGAACCTCGCCTCTGGAAGAGTCCCAGAAATCGTGGGAATGACCCATCTGTGGGTGTCGACATCGAATGCATAAAGCACATTGTAGAGCTCCCTTACCCCATTAAACCCACCCCAGATGTAGATGATATCTTCTATCAGCACAGCTGTGTGACCCCGGCGCATGGATGGAACCTCAAAGGGATGATGTTCTCTTCCAGTTGTCACTAGGGGCAACTTTATCCAGCGTAATGATATTACGTTGAAGACGTGTACATCAAACTGATCCACCATGTTGTACATATAGGTCTCCCCGTAGCAGTACCCTCCAAAGGAGTACACCTTGTGCCTGACTGCCACAGCAGCATGACCAGTTCTCTTTCGTCCCCCTTCGAGATGGACCAACCACCTGAACATCTCACAACTCTTTAAAAGAATGGAGTGGGTGTGTGCAGTACCAAATATCTTGGAATATACAGTGGAAAAAACGTCACACAAAGCTTGGCCAATCTGTGAAACCGAATGGTTTCATGTGCATTATCCAGGTCAGGTGATCAGTGAGGTACTTAGTATGAACTGAGTGCGTGCGTGCGTTTCATTGATTGATTGAAATATGTATTAACAGTTTTTTAACAGTACATTTCAAGCACAAACTCAATACAAAGACTGTTAACTGTGAGTGGACAACCCAATTAAGCATTACACTTGTTTACAAGAGGGTCCACCTTGTTCAATTCATCAAAACATTTTGAGACGTACAAATAGACACTTCTATAGCCTATAGTCATAGAACAGAACAGGAATTCATCATAAAGGAGGTGTTGTAGCCAATTTGATGATTTTATATTGTGGTTAAGTTCTTGTGATGACAACCCGGGCATAGGCGGGTTCAACCAATCACAGGCACAGCCTACTTGTATGTGTCACAGGTGCACGGCAGCAGGGATTTTGGGAAAGCCACAGGGAAGCCACACAGTTTTTCAACCGTGCGTGTTTTGTTTGTTTTTCAGTTGTTTTGAGTTATCCTTGGTTTATTTTGCATCAGAAGTTATTGTTTAAGTTACAGTTTAAGTACCCGGCTTATGTCATGCTTTATCCATCCTGCAAGCAAAAATAAAACCTTTTAAATGCACTCAACGAGACGACCTGAGTTACTGTCATCATCACCACGCGTTGGAAAGAGCTTCACACCATATCCCTCACTGGCATCCTTTTGTTGGAAAAGTTGCCTTTACAGGAGGTAAAAAGGGAAAAGAAACATATATTGAGGGGACTGTGTGTGTGTGTGTGTGTGTGTGTGTGTGTGTGTGTGTGTGTGTGTGTGTGTGTGTGTGTGTGTGTGTGTGTGTGCTGTGTGGTGAGACAATTAAGTGCATGCGCACATATGTTCAAGTCTGATAGGGTTCAAGACAAGTGCAGCCTACAAATTGTGCGTGCTCAGACCAGACCCAATTGGGTGTGCGCGTGCGTGTCTCTCAGACTCGCTGCGTGTGTCCGATCGAATCAGTTTAAATGGAGGAAACTGGCCGCTTCTCTCTCGTCAAATTGTGTCTGGAAGAAAAACGGGGATTATTAATTTAGCTACAACTTTACCGGATTATGGCTTTACTGGGGATGTGAATGCATTGTCTATACACGCAATTAACGCTCAGTGTGCGGCTGTGTGGACCAGCAGAAAACGTCAAGGTAGGTTAATTGAATTGCTATAGTAGCTAATATTAATGAGCATAAACCTAACATTTATTAAATTTTTCCATTTAGGCTTCTGTCAACCCTGCAGACCTTTCATTGATTTTAGGTAGGCTATATGACTGACGTGCAGTAGCCTAAATAAATTAAATCCATTACATTTCACCTGAGCGCACGTTAAACGCATGTTAAATTGAAAAATGTAGACTTTAGGAGTGGTTGTATGCAGTGAGTAACAGTTAATTGAAAAACTATTATTCTGCTCCGTTGCAGGATGTTTGCACGGCGGTTTCCATCAATTGCATCGCTTATCATCGTCTCTGTTGGACTAGGACTCCCGACTCCCGTGTGTTGTAAGTAGCCTGTGTGTGTGTGTGTGTGTGTGTGTGTGTGTGTGTGTGTGTGTGTGTGTGTGCGCGTGCGCGTGTGCGTGTGTTTGATTGATTGAAGTATTTATTAACAGAATTTGCAGAATTACATTATACATTTCAAGCACAACTCAATACAAAAACTGTTAACAGGTTCCACCTTGTTTCATTTCATTTCATATTTATTTTTTTCAGTTGTGGTTTTACATGATTATATTCATTTTACTTTGTACTTATTTTTTTTACATATTCCATAGCAGAAAAGAAAAGGAGCAGGAAGAAGATAAATCTTATTTATACCTGCCCCTATCATTAAAAAAACATCTAATTGATGCTGCTACCAACCATATACATTTTATATCACCTGCATGATTACATCAAATAAAAAATAAAGAAAAACAACAAAGACAAAAGAACATAGAGCTCAACAAGAGAACAAACAAAAACAACGCTGAGGGAACAAGATAACACTTATCTAACCTTCGAATTAATATATTTTATAATTTTTTCCTTTTTAAATTCATCATAACATTTAGAGACATATACTTATAGCAAAAAAAACAGGAAATCATCATAAAGGAGGTAAAAGGAGAAAAGAAAACATATACAGTCAGTTCCACATTTTGGTGGCGAAATTAATTTAGTCCCTTGTTTGTGCCAAATCTGGGTTGCACATGGTTTGTTGAGCCCCCTCTTGTGTTGTGGGTGTGGACTTCGTTAACATTAAGGAAGTATTTAGACAGGTATACATGGGTATCTTAGTGAAGTATTTAGACAGGTATACATGGGTATCTTAGTAAAGTATTTAGACGGGTACATGGGTATCTTAGTGAAGTATTTAGACAGGTACATGGGTATCTTAGTGAAGTATTTAGACGGGTACATGGGTATCTTAGTGAAGTATTTAGACGGGTACATGGGTATCTTAGTGAAGTATTTAGACAGGTATACATGGGTATCTTAGTAAAGTATTTAGACGGGTACATGGGTATCTTAGTGAAGTATTTAGACAGGTACATGGGTATCTTAGTGAAGTATTTAGACAGGTACATGGGTATCTTAGTGAAGTATTTAGACAGGTATACATGGGTATCTTAGTAAAGTATTTAGACGGGTACATGGGTATCTTAGTGAAGTATTTAGACAGGTACATGGGTATCTTAGTGAAGTATTTAGACGGGTACATGGGTATCTTAGTAAAGTATTTAGACGGGTACATGGGTATCTTAGTGAAGTATTTAGACAGGTAGATGGGTATCTTAGTGAAGTATTTAGACGGGTACATGGGTATCTTAGTGAAGTATTTAGACAGGTATACATGGGTATCTTAGTAAAGTATTTAGACGGGTACATGGGTATCTTAGTGAAGTATTTAGACAGGTACATGGGTATCTTAGTGAAGTATTTAGACGGGTACATGGGTATCTTAGTGAAGTATTTAGACAGGTAAATGGGTATCTTAGTGAAGTATTTTAGACAGGTAAATGGGTATCTTAGTGAAGTATTTAGACAGGTAAATGGGTATCTTAGTGAAGTATTTAGACAGGTACATGGGTATCTTAGTGAAGTATTTTAGACAGGTAAATGGGTATCTTAGTGAAGTATTTAGACAGGTACATGGGTATCTTAGTGAAGTATTTTAGACAGGTAAATGGGTATCTTAGTGAAGTATTTAGACAGGTACATGGGTATCTTAGTGAAGTATTTTAGACAGGTAAATGGGTATCTTAGTGAAGTATTTAGACAGGTACATGGGTATATCTATCTGTATCGAATCTTGTGGATCAGACCCATTGCAAGATGCTCTGTCGTTGACCCTAAGCCATTACAGCCTGTCAAAGTGGGCAGGGGTGAGGTGGGTTCGGGGAGTGAGGCCAAGTCAGGCTACTGCCTGACCAGTTTGTTTTGGGAAGTCTGGAGCCTTGTTTTAAGGCCTTTGAGGTGCTGTGCTACCAAAAGGTGCATACATAGTCGAAGAAACCTTGTATGAGGGCTCCTGTTAAGGGTCTTCATAGTGTTTTTGTCGACCAGTGAGGAGATCCTGTATACTAGGAATCTTGTTCTTTGGTTGATTGTTTGAGTGGTGCAACCACTCCAAGGAACAGCAATGTCCGTGTTCACCTATGTGTTGGTTCACCTATGCATGCCTATGTATGTGTTAATGAGCACCAGTATGACTATTAGTACCAGTAGGGGCGCTGTTGTGCCAGAAACAGAGAGAGATAGGGCTGCTGAGTGCTCCACATTTTCCACTTTTCAAAATATGTTAAATATGTTTTCTTCCAATAGCAGATGTGTGGGAGATTGTCCATTGTTCTCTGTCTTTGACATTTCCCTGGGCTGTTCCCTCCTGTTGAATGTTGAGTAGGGATATGCTTTATCCCTGCTTCTGCATGCTCCTGCTATATACAGTAGGCTACATCATGCATTTCCTTTTAGGAAGCATATACAGTCTTGATATGCTTGAAATTAATGTTTGATTTTACAATTAAACATTAACCCTGCAGGCATACCTATTTGGGCAAATTATAGAATTTTATAGAATGTTATGTTGTCACTACAATATTAGTGTTTTACTCACAGGTTGAGAATCGCTGCTCCATCCAGTCGGGGTGCGTACGCTTTTCCTGTCATTGGTCCGACATGCGGAAAACGACCGGATTAAGGTTGGCGAACATGCACTGCTCCGTGCTTGCGGTAATGGTTAGGTTATGGTTTGAGGTGCTGTAGTTTGGCGTTGTCGGACCAATGACTGGCCGGAACTTAGTACTGCACCATCCATTCTGCTTGCCTTACGCAGTTCGGTCGGAAGCCTTTATTGGTTTGACCAATCAAACGTCAATATTATGAGGTAGTAGCCAATTATTTTTACACCCTTTAATTTCCCCCCAATTTTAGTCGTTATGTCAATTAATTTCTCTCCACACACATTTCTGTATAGTCACTGCTGTTGTATCCCACTGACCTGCCTGCCAGTGCAGTGAGGAGCCCCCTCTGGGAGGACTATTCCTCCCGTCCAACACTCCCTGCTGACAGGTTTAAGTATTTATTAACAGAATTTGCAGAATGACAGGTTCCGCCCCAGCCTCTAGGAGTACGTGCAATGACCAATATACCTCCCTGCCAAGCTTCCCTAACCTAACCACAGGCCAAATGTGTTTGCTTAGATAGACATCGGACAAAAACAGATACACCATGGTGGTAGGTGAAGAGTGTTCAATTTGGAATAATTATTTCTTTCTTTTCAATAACAATAATTTTGCATGTGAGGCTTTATTATTTAAAACACTTTAAAGATCAGTAGGTTCACATAGGACGTGTTCGGAAATTGCACACTGAGCACACAAACTAATAGGCCAGTGTGCTTGTGTGAGAGATGCTCCTCCAATGCAAGCAGAGATGCGTGTCTGTGTGAAAAGAAGCAGAACAGAATCAGGCTTCACTGTAGCTCATGTAGCTTCAAACTCGGTTAGACCGAGAAGAGCCGTGGCTCAAAAACCTTGTCAAATAAATTATGCTGGAGCATATGAGTGGGCAGCTTCTATTCTTTTTCTTTACCATTATAAGTATTAGAGTGGTACCCGGGGGGCCATTGCCCGTGGGAGCCTGGGCTCCGGGGACCACATAGTGCGCCTGCCCGGCCACATTCTACTCGGGGGGTTTCGCTGCCAATCGCACTTGATTACGATTCGGTGCAGGTGTGAATGCAATCCGCATTAATGAATGAATGAATTAATTAATGGGGATCCTTAATAAAAATGCACAATAAAACCATGCAGTGGAAAAGATCCATGGATCCATGGTTAGGCACTAATAAGGCACTAATAAGCTTCCGCCTATGCCTTTTCGATCACCTTAAAAACTGTTTTATGTGTAATGTTTCTCTGAAAGATCTGTCTGTTAAGCTAAGCCAAGGACATTTAATTGGAAGCTTCGAGAGAAAGGAAGCAA
This sequence comes from Protomyctophum parallelum, assembly GCF_964188405.1. NCBI lineage: Eukaryota > Metazoa > Chordata > Actinopteri > Myctophiformes > Myctophidae > Protomyctophum > Protomyctophum parallelum. The sequence continues at coordinate 14,301,705 of NC_139707.1, forward strand.
GAACTATGGTGTGTGTGTGTGTGTGTGTCACATCGAATAGGCCGGCCTCCGAGGGTGGTTTATACAGGGGACAGGTGGTGATTATGTGGTCAGCGGTCTGCTCCGGCTCCCCACACTCACACGCTGCTCTGTCCGTCAGGCCCCACTTCCTCGTGGATGTTTTGAAACGTCTGACCCCAATTCGCACTTCGCAGGCGGTTCAAATTGCCAGCGTGGCAGTTCTTCTCCTTCAATGCCGCCTCCCGGGTCCTGGATGTAACAGTGGATGCATGTTGGCCCGGCTGACTCCCACTGCTGATTCCATGCTGAAGAGGGAGGGAGACCTGTGCATTAGTTTAAACTCAAAATATTAGTTTAAACACACAACAGATGTAATCTTTTGTCAACATACCAGCTGAGCTATTTAGCATTTCTCTCTTAAAGTGTGCTATTTTTTCTGTATACAGCTAATATACTGTACAAGACTTGGACCATGCTGCATTGTAGCAGCATTGATTATAAGAGCCATGAATTGGTTTATTATGTTTGGTCTATGAAATGATGTTTGGTCTATGAAATGAGTGGGCTGTCACTGGTGATTAACGTGGATGATTGACGGGCATAGGGGCGGACCTGATTCATTAATAACTCGCATGTTCACCTGCTTCACACACAGTGAGAGAGAGGGGGTGTGTGGGAAGCCGCACTTTTGTTGACCGCTTTATAACGCTTATTTTGCTTTCTTTTATTTACTTTGATTACGTTGGATCGCTGTGGCTACTTTGTTTCTTTATTGAGCACCGTTTAAGTTATGCACCTTGCTACAATAAAACACCTTAAACGCATTGTTTTGGACCCAGCGAAATAATTTTGTTTGCGGAGCGCGTCTGACAACCTGGCCCATCCCATCGCCTCTCAGCGACTTATTTTACATCAATCTCCCGTAGTCGCTCAACAAGCATGATAGGAAACATTGCGATGGCCATTTTTGTATACCACACCAGAGACAACCTATATAAGACAACATTTTACACATTTCATTATGCTTTAAGTAGCATGTGACATGTTAAATTAGGGGTTTTCATGATTCTTTTTTTTTTTTTAAGTAAATTTTATTCAAAGAGTTTGACATCATATGCAGTTTTCACAGAAAGAGAATATGACTCTTCGTTTTTTTACATTTTCTCCCACAACTCCTTTCCCAGTCCTCCCCACCCACCCACCATCTTTCCCCACGAGGCCAGACATACAAACAACATACAAACACAGGTATAAAAAACAATAATTTGAGTACAAAGCAATATACACAACATACAGTATATACAGGTATAAAACCAATAGGTAGATAAGATACTAAGACACAAAGAAAGGGATCACATGGTTATGGTTAATAAACAACTTCAATGTGGGGTAAGATTAACAATAATACAAACAGGTAAATTAAAATAAAACAATAGTAATATTAAATAAAAATAATGAAAGTGATTCTAAACTGCTTACATACGATATTAAAGGTTGCCAATGGTTGTAAAATTTGTCAGAGGACCCTCGAATTGTGAATTTGATCTTTTCAAGTTTCAGAAAGGACATAACATCAATCAACCATGATTTAGCCGAGGGAGGGGACTCAGCCTTCCACTGTAAAAGTATCCTCCTGGGGGCGATTAATGAGGCGAAGGCAATAACATTAAGTTGCTTTCTGGGTAAAACTACATCCTCCTCCGGGATTCAAAAAATTGCAATTTGGGGGCAAGGCAAAATGGTTGTCTCCAGCACTTCAGAAATTATGTCAAAGAAAGATTTCCAGAATGGTATCAATTTGGGGCAAGACCAGAACATGTGGGACAGATTCCCTGGTGATTGTGAACATCTATCGCAACTATCCGCCATGCCCGGATATATTTTAGATAACCTTGCTTTACTGTAATGAGTTATGTGGAGAACTTTAAACTGAATGAGGCTAAGCCTAGCACAGGAAGAGGAAGAATTAACCCTCTCCGTTGCCTGCTCCCACCACTCATCTGAAAATGCGATCTCCAATTCGGCCTCCCAGCCTGCCCTGATCTTATCCAAACCCAGGTCTCTGCGGGGGATAGTCTCATAGAGACAAGAAACAACACCTCTAGCTAGGCTTGCTGCAGCCATAAAGACCTCCACACCTGACTGCATAGGTAACTGCGGGAATGTTGGAGAGTGGGTTTTAACAAAGTGTCGAACCTGAAAATATCTAAACCGGTCAGATTGTCACAGGTAATGGGTTGCACACAAATCTCCAAATTCTGCAAATTGGCCATCTATATACAAGTCTCGGAAGTGAATCAAACCTTCTCTTCCCCATGCAGCAAACCCAGAGTCCATTTTAGCAGGTAAAAAAAGATGATTATTGCAGATGGGACATGGTGAGCAATGACCAACCAAACTCCTTCCTAATCTGTCCCCAGACCTTAAGTGTTGAGACAACAATCGGGTTTGTACTGTATTTTGACGGCACAAAAGGTACAGGACTACAAAAGGTACAGGACTGTTTTCATGATTCTGAATCCATTCCAAGCATTAGTTTTGCACGAAAAACAATCTTTGGCCTAAATTCGGCCATAGCCAAATGTGCTAACCTCATCACATTTGTGCTGACCTAATCACATTTGTGATGACGGATATGGATATGTTGTCTATGGTGTGGTATATAAAAATGGCCATAACCTTTTTTGCACAATGTTTCCGGCAGAGCAGGCCTCTAATTCTGTGGACCTTAATGACCAAATTAATAGAAAAAAATCACACCCGTGTGAACCGAGTGGTGCAACTCCCCTCTCTCTCCGACCCCCCCCCCCCCCCCCACCCCCCCTCCTCTCTCTCTCTCTCATTAGCAGTGCAGCACTGTCTCTCTCTGTTTCTGGCACAACAGCGCTCCTACTGGCCCCTACTGGTACATACTGGTGCTCATTAACGTCACATAGGTGGGTGAACAGCACATAGGCGGACACATAGGTGAACACGGACATTGCTGTTCCTTGGAGTGGTTGCACCACTCAAAAACACAAATAAAAAGTATGGCATGACATCACAGGTCCTCTCAAATTTCGGGTGACTGGCTCCCCGGCTATTAGGGGTTACTTCCAATCCCTTACTTTTTTCTTTTCTTTTAGACCTCATTCTATCCCTGTTTCTACTTCCAGGTCAAACGACTAACAGACCAAGCGACAGCAGAGCCGACGGGGAGTCTCCTGGCGGGTTCAGCATCGGAGGTCTCAAGTCCATCCTGGAGGACTCTGTGTCGCCGGCCTTTGGCGCCGCCATCATCATCATCATCACTGTCATTGTGTCGGGCAGCGCCTACCTCTGCCTCCTCAAATACATCTGTGGCGGCTGTTGTAAACCCATGCAGGTGCTGCCCAGCCCCGGTGGCTCAGACCCCAACAAGGTGGAGGAGCAGGTTTAACCCATTCTGTGCGGGAACCCCTTTTGGTGTTTTATGCATTATGTTATACTTTAGCTATTGAAAAATAGCAGATCTACAAGCTCATAACAGAGTGCCGCGCTGACATAGAAACATAGGTTTTTCAGAAAACTGTCAGAATTTAGAAGGCATTTGTAGAATCGTTCTTTTTCAAAAATAGCACATCCGCGCTAAGAGCTTGTAGATCTGCTATTTCTCAATAGCTAAAGTATAACATAATTCTTAAAACACCAAAAGGGGTTCCCGTTCAGAATGGTTTAAGTGGTTAATGTTTTATTTTATTTTTTTATCTTACAATAAATTCACTAAATGTATGTAAGCATGTATAAATGTATGTGGATTCTGTAATCCACATATCTCAAATTGGACACACGCATGACTCGTCGCAGACGACGTGAGGGAGTGCAGTGCCCGGCATCGAGACGATTCGCTAAGCGGTTAGGGCAGTGGCCCTAATGAGCCAACCATGCGGCAACCTCAGCCTATCCTTCATTTGGCTAAAGTCCCCCCATGCACACCCGTCCAATTTCCAGGCTATATGCCCTGCCTTGAGCCAATTGATTGCCATGGCAACCCCCGCCTAAGCTTGATTCAGGAAATACCCCACACCTGACCTGCCATTTGATTAGTTAGTCAGTCCACTTCTCACAGTCAGTGTGCACACTTCACACATTCTCCACAGAGAATGGGCACAAAAAAAGAAACCAACAGACAGACGGTTACGGGTACTGTCTGACAATGGGTATTGCATGACAGGGTAGGGTGATGCATATTTGCATATTTGCATCGTTCCCGAGTAGGCAAGTACCTGAAATATTTGGAATATTAACACAATAACAACACAAATCCTGTATCAGGGTTCCTGCCACAACATATTTCCAGAGAAATACATATTAATTTGTGAGACAGTAAATGGTCTAGTGGTGTTTGCCGTGATGGCAAACACACTGCTGTGGCCCTTTTGATGGTTTGCATGGTTTTGAAGGTTCTGGGTTTGATACCTGCAGGCACTACTCAACTCAATGAATATCATCAACAAAACTGTATAGCCTAGAGGTCCATACCAGCTACGTACTGTCCTCGACCATTGCTGCAGAACTATAAGGGTGAAGAGGTAGAACTCCTGTCTGTGTTGATGCATTAATATTTAATAAGTAAGCTTGTTTTCTGTTTATTAGATTGTATGTTCCTTTGTGTTGAGAAGTCCCTGCAATGTTTTTGATATTTTAGCTGTTCAATTAAATCATTCAATCAATCAACAATAAATCATTTTACCAAACCTTGAAACCCTGGTCGTAGTGCTCTAGCCAGCATACTGGTGTAGGAGTTACTGTGTACAGCCACTAAACTTTCCACCCAAATCACAAACTTTATAGTTAAGTTTAATTTTGTTATTAACAAACGGTAAGCACCTGGATTGTTATTTCATAGTATATTGTACTGGGTTAAAAAACAATTCATACAATGTTGTTTATATGTTTCACATTATTTCTGGTTGATAAGCAAAGCTAAGGGGCGGTATAGACGGCCTCATTGAATGAAGCATTAAGAGTTATTTGTCACTATAGCGAGTTATTTGTCGCTATATAAATAGTGCATTTATATAGCACTTTTTATCCAAAGCGCTTTACATTGTGCATTACATTCACCCATTCATACACCGAAGGCAGATGAAACCATGCAATGCACCAACCTGCACATCAGGAACGGTGATGCGGCCGTCCAAGCCATATATATTTTATTCTTCATTCATGGCTGCCAGTTCCCACCTGATGTCGTGTGGGAGTTCAGACTGGACCAGACCGTACTGAATAACTGCTAACTTGCATAATGTCTTCAGACTAGGATTACAGTCTAAAATAAACAGTTTATCAATGTTTCCTCCAAACATGATGATACGATCTCCCATCATGCAACAGCAGACCTTACTCGTCCATAACGGGCCGTTACCATTGGGCTTAACCTCCTTCCAGGAGAACGTGTCTGGACTGAATTTCCACAGGTCATTGAACTCACCCAGACCGTTGTAGCCACCAATTATGTATAGCTCTCCATTGTAAGTAAAGGCTGAATGAGTCCAGCGACTTCCTAGAAGAGGCTGTGCAGAAGGTGTGTTCAGCCAGCGGTTGGTCTCTGTGTCAAACACTCTGATGTTGTTGTCCCCTTGGCCTCGGCCTCCAAATACAAACATCTTTGTCCCGATGATGGTGGCAGAGTGATAGTCTGAAGCAGGGGGTGGAGTTCCTCTGGTGTTAATTAAAGACCAGACCATTGTGGTGGTGTCCAGCTTGTACATGTCATTAGTGAATCCAGTCTGGGTCAATCCTCCATAGATATACATGACATTCCCCACGAGACAGGCTGAGTGGCCGGACCTCCCCTCTGGAACAGTACCAGAAACCGTCAGCTTTAACCATGTGTGGGTGTCTACATCAAATGCATAAAGCACGTTGTTGCAAATCTCCGAATACCCATTCGATCCCCCCAAGATGTATACTGTATGTTGTACCAGAACAGCAGTGTGGTGCCGGCACCTGCAGGGAACTTCAAGGGGATGTTCTCCTCTTGTAGTTACCACGGGGGGCAACGTCCTCCATCTCAGAGACTCTGTATTGAAGAAGTATACATTGATGTGGATCCTCTTGAGGTTCTCCAGAGTAACTAGGCGTACCAAATGAGTATACCTTGTGCCCCACGGTCACTGCAGCCTGAATACATCTCTTATTTGGTGCGTCTCTCTGAATAACTGTCCAGTGCATCGTAGGACAGACCTGCAACTCACTGAATTACAACTGATCTGTAACAGAAAGGGTCTGAAGAGCTGTATCAGTTCTGTTTTCCTTCAAGCTCTTAAAGAATGTCTGTCTCTGTGATGGTTCAAGCTCTTACAGAATGTATCTGTGATGGTTCAATCTCTGGCTCGCCGCTCTCATTTTTTCCACATGTGACTCCGCTTGACCTTCTTATGTGTCAACATAACCGTGTCAGCATGACATCATGACTCAAACAAGCGGTCGGTTCCATACAGCTCTAAGCCGATTTTGGGTCGAACCATAGACTGGCCTATAAGAGTCAGAGTGGGAGAGAAGGAGCAATAAGCTGAGTGGATGAGAGGGAGAGAATGGCATATGCACTGGAAAAATATGTGCGTGCCATTTCCTTTTTTAAACAATGTTTTAATATATTATAGGAAAACTATTGGTGGAGAGGTTTGTCTAACCCATGTTATGCTTAGCTGTGATTGGACCATAGCAGTTTGGGGCGGAATTATAGAACCCAAAAGGAAATGCATGTATTTAATTTAGTCTGACCAGAAGCGGGGATGTTAAGGGCCATAACAATGTGCAGCTGGATCCTGGTTAGGGTGAGGTGTTGAGGAGGGTGGGCTCTAAAACGTCTGCCCCCTGACCCTCAACTACTGAGCCTCCCAGTGCCCTACGTGTCCTGAGCCCCCTTCTCTACTCCCTGGACACGTAATGACTGCATGGCCATGCACAGCTCCTAACGTCAAGTTCGCTGATGACATGACTGATAGGCCTGATCACTAAGGTTTTGTGTGTGTGTGTGTGCGTGCATCTTCTAGCGCTCAGAGAGCAGCACAGAAAACGCTGGACAGGACTACGGCTGCAAGGGAAGCTTGCGTGCCTCCAATCAGCTGTTCACTCCGTGTCCCACTCAATTCTAAAAAATGCAGCGATTGATGAGGACATTCTCATTTTCACAGTAAAGGCACGCCTTCAAGTGCTGCCAACCAAACTGAATCTATCAATCTGGTATGCCAATAATCATGACCCTCACTGTCTACACCATGGACAGCATCAGACCATAGAATCTATGTCTCATATACTAAACGGCTGTAATATCTACAAAGGACTGTATATAGCCAGGCATGACAGAATTGTGAACATTATTGCCAAAGATGTGTCACCTATGTTTCATTCCTCCGTTGTGTTTCACAAAAGGTCCTGTGTGAAACCAGAAATGTTTCAATGCAATGACCCAACCGTGTTTGCAAATATAACTGCAAATACACGAGAACAGCAGAGAGGTTTTTCTATTGGAAGTTGGCTGTGCTTTTGATTCAAGTTTAGAGGAAGCTTTCCTTACTAAACAAGTAAAATATCAACCATTAGTACAGACCATTATACAACTGGGCTATACGTGTCAGCTCATTGTTTTTATATTTGGCAGCCTGGGCCATGTCCACAGGCTAGTGGTCAGAGGCTTGAGGATTATAGGGTTGTCCAAGTGTAAGGCAAAGCAGCTTGCAATATACTGTTCAATCTCCTCCATTATAGGCAGTCGGTCTATTTGGAGGAGAAGGTGCTTTTTGTACCCATGATTTACTTTCGGTGTTGGTAATATGACAGACTGAAGTGACCAATGTTGGCTGTGAATAAGTTCATGTGTTGCCTATATTCTGTACATTTAGGGCTTGTTTGGACTCAAGCACTGAGACACGTGATGTTTCGAGTGCGTATTATATCAGAAGCAACTGAAAATATTTGTGTCCTTGATAATGTATTTTATAAATGTGGAGTCAAATAAAGAAATTGAAGTGTGTGTGTGTGTGTGTGTGTGTGTGTGTGTGTGTGTGTGTGTGTGTGTGTGTGTGTGTGTGTGTGTGTGTGTGTGTGTGTGTGTGTGTGTGTGTGTGTGTGTGTGTGTGTGTGTGTGTGCGTATGTATGTATGTATGTTTGTCTGTGTATATGTGAGTCATGTATCAGTTTGTGAAAAGATTAAAAATAAAATGATTGAAAGAAAGAAAGGCCTACAGGAGAGAAGTGCAGATCCTGGCTCTCAAAGACCAAAAAGCATGATCGTCGACTACAGGAAGTCAGGCAGAAACCACAGCCCATCTCCCACAGTGGTGAGGAATACTAAACAATTTAAACAAATGGTGGAAGACACAACAACACCATCCATGGCCCCAAGGTTCTGTGGATCTTCTACAGAGCTACCAAGCGAGACTGGCTGAATCAATATACTGACCTTGAGGTCAGTATACCCATACCAAGAGGTCCTCTTGGTATAGGTAGGGTATACTGACCTCAACCACAAACTATTGCAAAAGATCAGGGACAGCCAATCGCATGTGGGTGTGAACTTTCCCTCCATTCCTTATATAATGGACGTTGTGTCAGCTTGCGGATATCATCAAAGATAGCAGTCATTCCATGTTAGCACAGACTATTTCAGATATATTGCCACATGGAAAGTGCAGCTCCACAGCCACAATCTACAGCCACTGACAGTAGATTACTAAATAGCTACAAGAAATATATTCACTGAAAGTAACCAATCCACAAGGTTACAATGCATTGCAACGAGGGCCGAGGCACATTGTGAGCTTTTGAATCTGCCTTTATTTTGGCTGAATGTTTGCCCCAGAACTCACTCTCTGGCTGGGAGTGGGTGGAGTTAGTGGGTGGGGTCTGTGGTTAGCCTTAATTGGCACACCTGTGGTAGGCCCAGGTACACTTTTGGTCTGAAGGGTGAAGAGGTAGAACTCCATGTCTGTCTTTGATGTATTAATAAGTAAGTTGTTAACTTGTTTTCTGTTTATTAGAGTGTATGTTGCTTTGTGTTGAGAAGATCCTGCAATGTTATTGATATTATATATATATTGCCATAGGTCACATTTACTATGAAAACTTCCCCACACGATGTCTTCCTGGAGAGGGGCTCCCTGCTGTCCCTCCAGCAGGCCCTGTCTGAGCCCCCACCATGGCCCCTGGCTTTCCGCCTGGCCCACCAGGTGGCCATGGCCATGGACTTCCTCCACAGTAAGAAGTCACCACTTGTACACTCGGACCTGAAACCAGGCAATGTACTACTGGATGCCTACTTAAATGCTAAGGTATATACAGGTATACTGTATCCATTCACCTCAGTGTTGTATTCAAATTAAACGGGGAGCAACCCGTTTGTTCTATAAATGGTTTGCACAGGTTTAGCTGAACCTCACTAGAAAGTGAATCATGTTCAAAGCACAAAAACATAGATGCTTATATATTGTTCCACTGTTATGTTTGTTCTGTGTTGCAAGTCCTCCCTGCAAATAACTCTCAATTAATGCCAGGACAATACAACTGCAAGGGCTCATCTCAGGCTGTGTTGCATATTGCCACACCTTTGCCCCAACTGTCTCTCTGCTTAAATAAAATAATAAATGTTTTTTTTGTCTATAGATATCAGATTTTGGCTTGTCTACGGTGACTGCCAGTGTTTTGAATACCAGTGACGAAGACGATGAAGGAGGCACTGCAGCGTACACCCCCCCTGAGGCTTATAAACCCTCATACAAACGTGTTCGCTCTTATGATATTTACAGGTAAACTCTTGAAGAAATGCTGTTTATGGTTAAAAACTAATCCAGGAATATTTTAAGTTCAAAACCTTCCACTGAAATTGATGAGAATAAAGTGAATATATGGGGTTTATTTGATTAGGCTATACCGTATTGCGCCAAATATAATTCAACTCTGATTATAAGACTATACTCCCATTGGAAAAAAACATAGTCTTATATTCAGAACAATGGGGTACATGTAGCCTAATTTACAGACATAAATTAGTTATTAAAACTGAAGGATGGATGGATGGATTAAGCAATCCATCCATACATTTTTCATCAAATGGCTTTTACAGTATATGAAACCATATTTAACAACAATTTTTCCTTGTTTATCGACTAGAGCTCACGCTCTCCTTATTCCGATTTCATCACTCTGGATAAGAGCATCTGCTAAATGCCTAAATTGTACTATTATTGCAGATTGTAAACGTCTTTGTGTAACCATCCCCCCCCCCCCCCTTTTGTATTAGCTACAGTATACTTCTCTGGACCATTCTTACTGGAGAGAAGCCATATCCAGGTAAATTATTTGTAATTAATTTGTATAGACCTATGCCTAGGCACACATACTGTAGTGTATACATAAGGTATGTACTCAACAAAATGCAGTATAGTATTGGAGAACAGAGTTGCAAATTGCAAAAGCACTATATTCTGAAGAATTATCACTTATTTCTCATGAAGTCAAAAAGGTATTTGCTAATGCCTTTAGCCTTACCTGTCTCTCTGCATGAATAAATAATGTTTTCTTTTTTATATCAGATTTTGGCACGCACGCACGCACGCACGCACGCACGCACGCACGCACGCACGCACGCACGCACACGCACACGCACACGCACACACACAGCTATTATGATTTCCGGTGCTGGCAATGGGTCGAGGTGACCCTGAGCAAGACACTTAACCCTTAACTGTTCCCCGTCTGCACTCAGGTTTGATCACTTAGGCAGGAATTAGCTAGGCCTGGGTGAAGCTAAAAACTGAATATCCCCCACGGGAGCTAATTATATATAATTATTATCATTTTAACTCTTATCAAATGTTATCTAAACCTCAAATCATAGGCTCCAACCTGAATTCTAGCCCTGTCCCAGTCTTCACACACACACACACACACACACACACACACACACACACACACACACACACACACACATGCGGTCGCACGCACACACCCAAACGCACACACATTCTGTTTCCTGTATTGAATGTAGGGGTGGATCGTTTCGTGTTGGCCTTCAGGATAATTCGTGGAGACTGACCCCGTCTTGACAAGATTGATCAGAAGAGTGCAGTTGGATTAGAAGAGCTGGTTGACCTCATGAAGACATGCTGGGACCAGGATCCCAATAAGAGGCCTCAGTTTAAAGGTGAATTTACATTCTTACTCGGATATATTATTTTATATTTCATATGCATTGTTATATGTCAAATGTCAAATATAGAAAACATGGTAAAACATATTTGGACATATATGGTAAAGAATTGTACAGTAAATGTTAATAGACACAATTATATATTTGAATACATATTTACAAATATTCTTTGTACATATTTTCTAATTTGGCCAATTTCACATTCATTAATTTATTAGATGTGAAATATACAGTAGGCTATACATTACATTTTTATTTATATTAATTTATTTTTATTTATACTAGCCAAATGTAGCCTATTTATTGGGATTTTGCAATGCTTTGAGCATTTCATGGTTGTTTTCCTTTCAGAATGCACTGAAGTGACAGGTCCAGTTTTTTCGAGGCATGAGAAGGAAATCAATGCAGCTGTCAATGAAATGTTGACAAAGCTGGTAGTATTAATACATTTCCTAGTTGTTTGTTTATGATTTTTACAAGAACATTCTCCGCCAGGGAGTCGGAGAGTATTGCGATCAAGTGTTTTTGTCTGTATGCATGCACGTGTATCTGCCCACAGCTAATTCAGCAAACTACTCATCAGCGTCATAGTTCTTGTGCATGCTGCCAGCAGGTCAAGGTCCTCAATTCTCGAATAATAATAATACATTTAATTTATAATCTCGCAGCACCGTACCTCCAGGCTATAGGATAAATAAGCATTCTGCCAGTCTTCCAGGCTATAGGCAGATATGGAGGATGAAGTGTTGCTGCATGAACACAAACCTACCTTGCCTCTTAGATTTTCAGCATTTATGGTGGTGGTCTATTTTTTACAATTTGTCCTATTTTGAAACGGGATATAAAAGATGTTTATTGCAGTACATGAATGCCTCTTCTACATACAGTAGAGCACCTATACGCATGCACACACGTACGTACGCATGCATGCACACAGCCTGAAAATCTACTAAAATTACTGCATCATTTGTGTATTTGGTTGATATTTGCAACCAAAAATGTAGGCTTCTCCCAAATGGACAGAATCTGCCTTATGACATTCATCTTTTGAAATAACAATCAGAATGGACTGGTTGTCAATCAAATATTTCAACTCATCCGGAATGGTTCACTCAACCTCATGAATGTGCAATGACGGGCAATGACTCTTAGATTACATTAGGCCTTTCAGTTCCAAGTGCTTCTGAAGTATGTTTTTCCATTTGTGAAACAAACTGCTCATCAAATCACAGCTTGTCTTGGGATGCCAGGATGTATTGTTTGGCGCAAACCTCTCTTTTCCTGTACTGTATGGCCTTTGTGCATTAAGGCGTAGGCTGAGCTATGCTGCAACTTGAATAATACAGGAGCAACACAATGACGCCTGTGTCATCACACCTCATGATGACACTTGTGTGTGTCTTGGCGAGGTGGATGGCACGAGGCACACGCCACCCGCTCACCTCTTGTTGATCACGCATCAAATCATCTTGAGATATATTATATAGATATATGACACCCTGATTACAGTAAACATAACATACAATTTACACACAAATACATTACAAGATAATAGACATTTCAGAATTAACTAGTACAGCTAGATCTCAAAGTATTCCTCACAAGTCTTTTGTGAAATTGATCAAGTGAAATCAAGTTCTTCGGTTTTAAAACTGATTGTAGAGTCGTAGACAGATCCACGTGTGAGGGGCGTAGTAATGAAAAGCTGTGTTACCCAGTTCAGAATTAACATTGGGGATTTCTAAAACAAAGTAGTCTTGAGAACGGGTGTGGTGAAGGCCAACTTTAGGATCTAATGGGCTTAGGAAATGTCTTAAGTAATTGTATTAAAACAGTGCAATGCTGTTCTCGTCTCATAGCCAATGATGGCCAACCAACATTTTCATAACGCCTACAGCGATGGGTGAGAAACACATCTCCGGTTAAAAACAGGAGGGCTGAGTGGTAGATTGCATCAAGCGGCTTGAGTGAAGCAGAATGATGAAATTGAATCAAGTGTTTTCTACTGTTAGAATCAAAGCAAGCTTTGAAAATTGAAAACATGGACACTTCTCTTATTTGGCTTCAAACGGCATGAAGTCTACTGAGAACCACTTCAGAGTCCATTTGATGCTATCTAGACTTGTTTTTCAATGCAGGTGCTCTCTCCCCTATGGTGCTTTCATGTCTGCAAAAGTGAAAGAGATTTCCAGAACCATTGAAACCTTTGAACAGTTGGACTTGATGTTGAACACCTTTGTTAAACATCATGAAATGGGACAAACCTTTTGTTTTTACAAGCTCTTCAGGAATACTCTACGTCACTGAATAATAATCTTTTGTACTGTTGATAGCCTGGGTTTGTGGGGCTTTGTACCACAAAGCTCTGTCATGGCATCCGATTTATGTTGACAAACATGCCTGAAAAGGTATTTCTCAGAAAGTTGTTGAAGACACAGCAGTTTACTACAAACCTTGGACCTGCATTGTTCAATGCCTCAATGTAAGCAGTATGTGAAAATGGTGGCTTTCTGTGAGGTAGACTTTAGCATGCCCAATACTACCGAAATCCATTGAAAAACCTTTTGTATACATTTTTTGGGGGGTTAAGTGTTTTTTTTCCACTAAATTGACTCACCTTGAGTCACCTATAGGCCTATATTATTAACTTATAGTAGAACAGCAGCAGCTTGTGACGGATACAAATACAAAAAGTCACTATTAAGTTAAGTGTGATGACGTCATTGTGTTTGTCCTGTGTTATTCAAGTTTCAGCATGGCTCAGCTTACGTCCTATAATGCACAAAGGCCATAGATTACTGTATAGGAAAAGAGAGGTTAGTGCCAATCATTACATTCTGCCATACCCACGTGCTGTGATACGATGAGAAGATTTTCGTTTTTAGTTTTCAAAAAAAGAAAAGGAAAAGAAAAGTGCTTTCACAAAGATTCAGAAGCACTTGAAGTAGGAACCGGCTGAAAGGCCTAAAAACAAGTCTTGAGGAGTCATTGCCTGTAGCAATTAATTTTGTAAGGTCACAAGAAGAATGAGAAAGGGGTTGACTGAACTATACACTTGTTGAGTTGATGTACTGCAGTGCAAACTACCTTGGACATGCTTGCCCAAGGCTAGAGGCTTATTACTACTTTGTTATTGCAGCAGCACCACACAATGTGCGAGATATAGGTCTACTGCAAAGGACAAACAATGCAGTCAACACAATTGTCAAAACTGGATGGAAATAATTCTGGGAAAAAAAATATGGAATAATGTTTTAATGATAATCCATGCTTCTGGCCAGACTGAATTAAAATAAATAAATTGTTTCCTTTGAATAGAGGAAGGGAGCGCTGCCATGGTCCTTTGTTTGTTGAACTGAATACAGGTGCTCGTTGGCGAGGTTAAATCATAACGATAAAAGAAGAGGATCCAAGGCACTCTGTTCCAGTGAGGCATGGCAAAGAACATTACAAAAAAAGAACCAACCTCGTTTCGGCATTTCGCCTTCGTCAGGGTCCCATGTTGTTTCCTTTGTTTGACATTAGATTTTAATAGATTACAATTTAGTTCCTTGCCTTTTCATATTGATTCAGTTTTCGAGGTGCTTTGTGCTTGGTCACACCAAAGTCCTAAATCCACTGTCATCAAGTGGGTTTCAGGTCACCAGGCAACAGTCTGTACTCTGTACTGCTATCCCTAATCTGTCTCGTCTGTGTTCTTCCCCAGGATTATAAAGTCAGCCAGCTCCAGCAGCCACACTGGAAAAAGCCTGAGGCTGTGAGCATAGCCGACTTCATCGTTGAGGTAAAAACAGCAGCCATCACATTGTGTGTGTGTGGTGTGCTTGTGTGTGGCGTGCCTGTGTGTGTGTGTGTGTGTCTGTCCGTCCATCCATCCATCTTCAACCGCTTATCGGTAGTCGGGGCGCGGGGGCAACATCTCCACCAGAGAGACACAGACTTCCCTCTCCAGAGAAACATTATAGTAACTTCATTCTGGGGGATCCCAAGGTGAACCAAGGCCATTTTGGAGATATAATCCCTCCATCTGATCCTTGGTCTGCCAGGGGGTCTCCTTCCAGTGGGACGTCCGTGCATCGAGGACCTCCCTAGGGGGACGCTCGGGAGGCATATCCTTACTAGATGCCCGAACCACCTAAGCTGGCTCCTTTCCAAGCGAAGAAGCAGCAGTTCTACTCCGAGTCTCTCTCGTGTGACTGAACTTCTCACCCTATCTCTAAGGGAGATGCCAGCCACCCATCTGAGAAAACAAATTTTGTCTGCTTTTGTGCGTGTGTCCAAAATCTATCAAATAATTCCAGGCAAAAAAATCAAAATAGTCTCAAGTCTCAATTGCCATGTGTGGGTATACAAACTATCATAAAATCTGTTCTATGATTAGCTTGTTGTATACCCTCTCACCTTTCTTGTACACCTTACCAGGACAAGATGGAGTGCATAGCTCGCTTCGTCTGCTTGTTCATTCATAAGTCTAATTATCCAGGGGAAGCATGCTGTTTAGTTACTTGGCTCTGTGGCTGCGAGACTTGGTCACTTGGTTGCATGTGAAACAGGCCTATTGGCATGCTTCTGATCTTTCATAAACCTGCATTTTTGCAGTGGTGGAAAGTAACTAAGTACATTCACGATCTCCAATGCAAATATTTTACCTTTTGCTCCAATGCAATTACTGTAGGCCTGTGTCAGCTTTAGTTACTACATAAAGATTAGATTAGATTATAATACAAAACATCATGCATTAACCACGTATACTAGGCTCTTCGAAAACAGACGATCTGAAGCTTCATGCCAACAATGAGTACTTTTACATTGTTACTTGAAGTATATTTTTATGTCAATTAATACATTTTGCATCAAGTAAAATAAAATTGAACGCAGGACTTTACTGGGAAAAGAATAATCTTCCACCACTGATGTCCATCTGTCCAGGGACTGAAGGCGGTGAACGACGACCCCAGCAGCCCCTCAGATCACATGCTGCTGGGGTGTGAACTTGAGGACAGCAGTGGCTCTACGTCTGGCTCCTTAAGTTCCCTGTAGTCGTCCAGCAGCGGTGACCAGGAGGACAACATTTGCCTCGATTACCTCCATGAATGGGGCCCTCACTTCAGGAAACTGGCAGACATTTGTGCCGGTTATGACCATTAGGGAGCCTGTGCCCCGTAGGCCATAATACACTAATAAGTGACGACTGGGCATTGTCTTAAGCCCTACAGTATAGAGAGCTTCGCAATCCCACCCCTTTTCATGACGACAACAGGCCCATAGGAAATAATTCCCCATGCATTTTTCCCATAGACATTTCAAAATGTATTTATTTAAAGATCTGTAAGCCTCGAACAAAGCCAACTTGGATCGTGACAAATCATGACCGAGATTTGAGGTTTACAGATCTGTAAATAAATACTTTTTAAAATGTCTGTGTAAAATGCATGGGGAATTATTTCCTGGGCCTGTTGTCATCATGGAAGGGGGCGGGACTGCGACCCTCTATGATTATGCTACGTTTCTTTGTATTTTTTCTGTTAACATTTTGTTAAACCGTTTTCTCGTCAATAAAATGTCCTGCATTCTCTGGTATTGGAGCATCGTGTCTTCATACTTACCCCCGCACAGAGTTGATGCGAGTGCGCAAGAGAGCAATTGTGCTGGCATGTATAAACCATGCAATTTTCTACTATTTTGTGAAATGTGTTTGTCAATTGTCTGGGTTGTGTGGGGTTTTTTTACCTTTCTAACTTGATTGAAATGTAGCAGCATCATGTGATTCATTTTAACCTTTTTGGTACCTACCAAAAAGTAACCATGGTCTTATGGACCTTTCAGATGACCAGGTCTAAAGGTGGTTGCACACCTGCAGCGTTTTTAGGAAAACCGATGGAGAAACGCCCCTAAAAATCTGAATTCGTATCCGATTCGCGCCCGGTGTGTGGAGACCTTTAGGCCTGGATTTTCCAGAAGAAATATTGAACACACACACACACACACACACACACACACACACACACACACACACACACACACACACACACACACACACACACAGACAGATTACATGACGGGTATGGGGCTCAAATACAAATATGAAAGGACAAAAGGACAAATGTTCCAGAATAGCTATACAGTATTTCCTTATTGCCCTTGTATTTAGGAATAACAAGATATAGGATGGCCGTGTGAGATGAAGTGCCTTATGGTTATGGAATAGACTAATAAAAATACCAGAGAGTAGAATTGCCAGGAAAATATTCAATTGTGATAAATCTATCTAGGATGAATCTATAAAAAGGTACATGTGTAGAGTAAACTAAAGGACACAATCATACGAATTGGGTTATTTGATAGTATACAAAATAACAGTATTGTAAACATCCCTAATGGAAATATTTAGTACAAAAAGTACTCGGTACCAAAACCCAGGCAGAGCCTGTAACAAAATAGTTTTAAACCTTTTAGATTATAAAGTTAATACTTAGCTTTAACCAGAATACTTTTTAGAATAATGATCAATACAAATATAATACCCTTTAAATACCCACAGATTAATAAATGAGTCCGCAGAAAAAAGGAGATCCAGTCAGGAGCTTATGATGTTTTGTTTTAGCCAATTCATTTTGGTTCAGAGAGCACAGATCCACATACAGCCCAATACAAAATGTCTCCCACCATGTCCAAGATGGACACAATTGAAAAAAGGTCTCTCTCCCGTCTCGCAAAATGGAGACGGTAGCCTATCATTTTAATCAAGATGAGAATACTCCACAAAGCTTACGTGTCCAACAACTAACTCAAGGGCAAAAACATGTTTTTCCTCAGAGGGAGGCTGTCTGCCTCCCTCTGAGGAAAAACATGTTTTTGCAAAACAATTATTTATCTCACGCTGGCTAGGGGAGAAGTGCGATGTAACTTAGTGGAACATTGTGAGTCATATTGTGAGTCATCGGGAGTCATTGTGTACAATACATACAGTATAGCGTAATATGTTTAATATTATGGCCTGTGCCTTTGGCAGACAATGTTTTAATACAGTGTCTGGGTTAAAATTATTCACTTTTGTCATCTTGAGATGCATGTCTCTACTCCCCTTCTTTACAAATATGAACCTGTGGTTACATTTAGCAGAATTGATTCCTTGGGTGGAATTCCCATGGTGGTGGAAGTAAAATGTACTGTGCTGTTCTGTTCTGCCATGGTTTCACATGCATATTGCATTCCCATAGGCATTCTAGCTCATTCATATGCAGATGCACATGCTTTTATCAAACGCCTACTCAATTCTGGCACTCGCACAAACAGTCTCACATACATAATACATACATAAATAACTCGACACACACCACTGGTTTTATTGACACCACATGGACAAGGGATTCAACAGCATTTCATCACACACTTTCTCCTCCCCTCTTTTCTCTAACTCCGTTCTCCTTTCCCCTTCTTGTTCTTTGCTTTCTTCTGCTATATGTTGGGTTATTACAATCTAAATCACGCCCCATCATCCCATGCCTTCCTATATCTCTGTGTATTACCTGTTGCCACCCCACTCCCCTCCACTCCTCTCATCCCCTCCCTTCAATTCAAAGGGGCTTTTTTAGCATGGGAAACATATGTTTACATTGCCAAAGCAAGTGAGAAATATAAACAATAAAAAAGGATGCCGTACAATTAAAATATAGGCCAGACTAAATATACTGTATAAACAGGGCTGCGTAACAGCAACTTTGCAATACAACACAGTATAAGTTCATTTGATAGATATACTGACAGTATTTAAATGTAGCCTATGTGCTCTGTCTGTTTGTATACACCAAGATCAACATTATACACATATTAGTATAAGCAATAAGCATTAGGTGCATAAGTGATTTTCTTTGGTTTAAAATAAGTGTTAGCTCTGTGATAGTATACTCACTACTCATTGCTACTAGTGTTCAGTAACAGGAGTCTCCATGTCTCTCCAGCTTCTTATCAGAAAATGCATTTTCAGGTCGGGATACCAATTTGATCCAAACACAATCAGGATAGAAACAAGTGGAATTGTAATTTGTAAGTGATGACACAAAGAAATGAGCAGACAAAACTAGAACACTACAAATTAAGCTGATAAATGGCTCCTGATTGTCTGACATTTTCACCTGCCTGAAAATGTATTTTAGGCATGTTTAGCAATGTGTTGCTACTTCAATTAGTACATATGGGAGTTTGTTTTTCTTTTGTCATATTTTCAAAGTTAGACAGGTCTGCCTGTTGCGGGCTCTCTCAACGGTGAGACTGTGCTCTGAGTACATCGTCAAGGATTTCATTTGATTTCGAGCCAATGTGCTCAGGTAATGATAGCCTGTCACTGTGTACTCTGTGTGTTCTGGGCCAAATAGCATTCCAGTTTGCTCTGGTATTGGGTTGATTCTCTTCTGCCTTGCTCATAATTACCACCACCTATTATCCTGGCCTGGAACACATAATTTCTTTGCGCTGACAGAGAAATCCTACAGCTCTTGGAACTTGGTGATAAGCCACTTCATTGCAGAGAAAAAGAGATGCTTGACTATGTTCTTTATTGATGAGATCATACAGTCAAATCCTCAGTTGTAATTTATCCATCTGCAACTGTGTACAAATCACATTTGCAGTCAAATTAACACTCAGGATTTTACTGTGTAGGGAAAACAAAGGGACACCATGGGAACCATGATTTTAAGCTCATAGAACTGGTCGATAGGGCTGCAACTATTGGTTATTTTCTTTGTGATCATTCTATCAATTACAGTAAAAGAAAAAAAAAAAAAGATTACCACAAATGACCAGACATATTGACGTAGAATTCAAAGATCTTTTTAATTGAAATTCATACATTGAAACAAAAACGAGATGCATGAATGCATTAACGTTGCATGTAGATAATAGAACGGTTGTAATCAGCGGATGTGATCATGTCTGATCAGTTCCTCTTTTGGGGAATTGATGGTCAGACTTTCATAGTTCTGCTGCTTCAACGTTCCTCTTGCTTCCATTCGACACCCGAGAGAGCTGGATACACACACACAGTATGATGGGGACGATTGTGTATGTGTAATCCTTTATGTGGGGGTAGTTTATATGTAGTTTGTGATATACCGGTATGCACATATTATATGTCCTAGTGTTTAACTTTTGAAGAAGAATTCCGCCTATAATAAAATGCCCAAAATAGGGAAGCCAGGTTGAAAGTAAACTTTTCAAAGATTAAAACTTGATTATTATTTATGTATAATATATAACATAATGCTGGGTTGTGGTTTGGTTAAACTCAACAGAAGGTCCTCGTTTGTGGATTGCTGAACCTAGAAACCACCAGGAGTAACCACATCCTACCAGGAGCCTCTCATAAATGAGAGGCAAGACGGGTAAAAATAGTGCGGTAACTGTGTGTGTGTGTGTGTGTGTGTCATTCCAGCTCTCAGTCTAGCGTCAGGAGGATCCACACTGGGAGACCTCCAGTGTGGCATGTGGAGTAGACGGCTTCGGTCCAGAACTGAACCCCTCATCCTCCACACCTCTCTCCTTACTTCCCTCCTTCATCCCTGTACCGACAGACAGACACAGACAGACAGAGTGAGAAGAAGAGAGAGACATTATTTTAGACACTGCATATTACCGTTTCCTGTTGTCCACACCCGTGTTATATGCATGCACGCACATCAGCTATCATATTGTGACGTTGTATTCTCTTACTATTGTACTGTGTTCAGTAATATCGATCTTCATGAGAAACATTAGCTTTACAACCAACCTGTCATTCTGGAGTTCTGGGTAGGCAGATTGTACAGTAGCTATTAGCCCTGTAACTGTGTGTCATCTGCCTTATTACTGTACATTACCTTTTCTCATGTTTTGTCCCAGAATGGTGCTTTACACTGGACTTTCAATCAACCTCGCCTCTCTAGTGAGCTTGCCATGATCCAACACTCGTGTTGGCATGTGTGGAGAAGACAACACAGCAGTACAGTAAGTACACCAATAAAGGTCGCGCACCATCATGGTCTGTTATTGTCTTTATTAAAGGACATGGAACAGACCATGATGGTGCGCTTAGTAACTCAGCAATGTTCTCACTACGATTCATCTGAAAGGTGGAAATGTAATCCCTGAAATGGAAAAAGGGTTTCCCTTTCACGCGGCAACCCGTGCCCTATAGACAGTAAGGACTTTGCATGCACACACACACACACACTGCACAGCTGCTTCCCAATGCATTCAACAGCAAGCCGGCTGGGAAGGCTGCTTAATAGTGATGTTGCATGTTTTCCTTACAAGGCTATATATCTGAACATTTGCAACAGGAGGACTGCAAGAGTTTTAAAGGTGTATTTATTGACACTGTGTGGGGAAATGTGATAATTTGTGGGGTCACCTGTCTCTCCTCTGCAGTGCTGACAATCCTGTTGATTGGAATGGGTCAAGCACTGTAGAGGAGGAGGGGTGTCGAATTAATTGGTACCTGGAGAACATTATGGAATATATTTATTATATTATACAATGATATTATGTCCTCATGTAATTGTGTAAAGTAACGTTATGGGCCTTAGTTAGCCTTCGTTAAGTTATAAGAGTTAGCAATCAGGTGATCGTTTGCCTCACCTGCTTAAAAGGTGTGCTACAGGTGAAGGCAGGAGTTCAGTCCTTGCTTGATGCTAGTGACAACATCCAGGTGGGGGGGCTACCAGGGCCTTTGTATTTATAAGGTTTCCCCTGTTTATAGTTTCTTAAGTTCCTGGTTTGTTTCATTTTCTTTATTAAGTAAACTCTGCAACAAAAGTTCGGAAACTTAACTTTGGTCCATTATTTCTCCACTTCAATGGTATCGTATTTTATATAATTTTAGTCATCTTTACAACGAGGTATAGATTGTAAGGATCGGGCGCGAATGAACAACATACCTAAACGTGTGGGTAGCACCTCCAAAAAATGAGCCAAAATGGCAAGTGCTTGGTATTCAACCCTTTGCTACGAGTTGTTTCGTGGATTGGATGATTGCACTCTCCTAGAGTAATAAGGTGGTCACAAATGTTATGGCCACAGTAAAATAAATCTCTTCACTCCATTTCATTGTAATGTTATATTCAAAAGGATGGTTATCATTCACTCATAGCATCAAATGCTAGCTATGGCTTTCTCTAGCAGTTTCCTGAGCCAAATCTAGTTTGTTTAAAAGGGGGTACTTGGATTCAGAAATGAGGGAAATGGGTACTGAAGCCAAAATCGTTCTAGGGGGACCGCAAAATACATACTGCACACAAAGAAGACACAGTACACAGTTTGTTCATGTTGTGTTCGATCTAGTAGTTTTTATCACTATTAAATGGACAGGTTTCATGATGTCTTGTCTTCCAGGATGAGGCTCTGTGGGAACGTCTATCTGTCAGACTCTGACCAGGTCATATGATGCAGTGGTTGGTTTCTCACCTTTGGCCTGTTTACATGATGCAGTTGGTTTCTCCGGTTGGTCTCCTCCTGCGATTGCAGCCCGGATCTTCTGCGCCACGTAAGTGCAGGCTGGGGGGGGAGAACCATTTGGTTACATAAGTTACTAATGGATAAATGAACACTGTGGATTTTACTGTGCATACTGCATTATAATCAGAGTCCTTATAGTGAGCACATTGAAAAATAAGAGATCAGAAAACGTGAGATATGACGTCTTCTTTTCTTTAGAGTAGCCAATTTAGTCGACAACTGCTGTTGGCTCACCTGCCAGTGAGGAGTCCCCACCGGGATGAGGTAGACTAGAGCCCAAATCCGCCCTACTCCTCCCGCTCAACATTCCCAGCTGACAGGTGCTGCCCCAGCCCATAGGAGTAGATGCAGTGACAATGTCACCCTTTGTTCATATTAATGTTAGATTAATCATTAGGATCTTTTTGGGGCCTTTATTGATATATATAAGAGGATTGACAGGAAAGAGGGAGAGAGATGGCCGGGTTGACATGTAGCAAAGGTCGTCATGAACGGGACTCGATCACGCAACACGCTGTCAGGCCAGAGGCTATGGCCCTCATTTATCAACCGTGCGTACGCCAAAATATTGTCGCACGCCGAAATTACCGACATTTAACATTTCCGGCAAAGCTTGAAATTGAACTTGAGTAGGACAAATAGTCACGTCTGGTCGCGAGCTGGCGTACGCTGTTTTTCTGTTTTACACAAGCGGAGCAGCCTTGTCTGAACTGCTGAGAGGCTGTCACAGGCATCAAAACATATATGTATTCACTCCTAAAATGTTTATATAAAAGGTATGTATAATGTATATGGGCTACATGTAAAAAAAAAAAAAAAAAAAATGTTAAGGATGTGTCATATGAAATTAGTAGGAGATAAAATCGCGCAATTAAAAACAATGTTGCAAGAGATGCTTAAGCCATTTAAACAGTGTTTTGCATGAGCGCATACATGCGAGGATTTGGGCTGTCTGTGCTGAAATATTTCCATGACGGGACGTTGGAGAGTATAGTGCAGCAGACAGTGCTGCAGCTCAGCTGCGGAGAGTCCCAACGTGCAGGTATAGCCTACTGTAGCCTAATCTACAGCATGAAGGCCGATGTCTTTCTTACGGTATGTGCAATATAATAAACCCGACGCGTCGCTCGAATGCCAAATGTACCGTGCCAGGCTCCCAGCGCAAGTGGGAACTGCATCGGAGATATAGGTATATTACCCAGCCAGCCCACGCTGCCCACCACCAGCCACATGAGGCTATATACTGTTTTGGCTGCACATTCATATAATGACAGTTGAGACAGCCCGGCCACTGCAGTGACTAACGACTGGCAATCTAAATAGACTGTCGAACGTCGGAACGTGCATGGTCAGTTGGTCACGGACGGACCACTGATAGAGAGAGACAGACAGACAGACAGGACAGGACAGGAGGAGCACCTGCAAAACAGCAGCGTGTGTGTGCCTATTTGTTATTTAATTATGGTTCACAGGTTCAGGTTTTCGTTCTAATAATTTAATATACAACTAACAACACACAGTGAAAGTTGCAAATAGGATATGCGCGTGCGTGCGTGCGGGGGGTGAGGCGGGCAGCAAGGGAAGCGAAGCGAGAGGAGAAACAGACAGCTTTATTTTAATGTGTCATGTAGGTGCGTGCGTGCGTGCGTGCATGACAGCAAGGCAAGCGAGGTGAGAGTGAAACAGACAGGGTAGGCCTACAACTTTATTTAATTCATGCAGGTGTTCGTTCTTTATTTGTTTAACAACACACCAGTTAGTTGGGCTTGCAAGTTGCGTGTGCGTGCTGTGCGTGTGTATGAGAGAGGGGGGTGGCCGGGCAAGGCACGGGAGAAACCTATTTTTTCATGTAACCATGGTTTCAGGAAACGTATTGCCGTTGTTCATGTCGCAAAAACGAGGGCGAGGCTTGATTTCTTAGGGCGTGCCAGATCAAATTCAGCCGTGACATTTATTAACGTGAGAACAAAATTAAGGAAGGATCAGCTGTTTGCGATCACTTTATAAATGCCGTGGCGACGTGGGTGTACTAAGAAACCTTCACTCGAATCTGTGGCAGATTTTACACTCGATTGATAAATGAGGGCCTATGTGTGGTATGCTCCTGGACCACAAGGCCAGCGGGCGCCCCATCATTAAGATCTTAGTTTATCCAATTATTTGGGAGCCCACTTGCAGTATCCTCACGGCTCACCAGTGGGCCCCGGCCCACAAGTTGAGAATAACTGCGCTAGTCCACCTGGCTCTCATTGACGTCAATGAGTGCATTCCATCAAACTATCAGCTGCTGTTTTCCTCCCAGTGCCTGCCCTGCTAGGACATAGACCTCTCCTTGTTCAATATTCTTCTTGAGTGTCACGAGGAACTGCAGTTCTGATCCAACATTCTGTACAATCCACACAGCAGCATACACAAGATACTGTCAACACGTGCTTCATGCATTTGTCCTACATCTATCATGTGTTAATTAGCACTGCCAGCAAATCTCTTTTGAATGTTAACCAAATTCAGGCTGAAAATAGAAGGTCTGAACTCTGAAGGCCTATTCATACTCAATAATACAACAATATGACATCATCACCACACACCCAAACACATTTTTACTAACCACCGTTTCAGTGGTCACCTTATCACCTATAAAACTGGAGTATGCAAAACATGGCCAGCAAGTACACACAAAAAACATCTGTAATTACTTATTGAGGCAGAAGGACTCTATGAACAAATATCTGGTGGGATTATTATCGTGATCATTATTACTACTAATTGCCAGTCACGCTATGGCCGTCAGTCTGTCACGCCTCATGACACATCACTCTCCATATATGGCCATCTCCATATATGAAGATCATGACACTGACCTAATCAAACTCTGGATACAGTGGATAGCCATACATGGAGAAGACTGGATATGGAGCCGGCCAGCAACTTTACATCTGTCCTCTTAGATCTCCACATATGGAGCTGACCTGTTCTGACAATCCATATGTTGATTCTACCCCACCCGTCCTTCCTCTTCGATGTCTTACTGATAGTATAGTATTCCCTTTTGTACAGTTTTTTCTATATTATTTTACTTGGATAGACTGCATGAAAACTGTGACCAAACTAACGAGCACAGAAACTTCCAGCTACTATTTATTTAGAGTCAACTCAAATATTTCGCTCCCTGCAAACATTTTAACAACCATGGACTTTATTTTTCAAAAGCTTGAAACTCATCTGTCATTCATATATGCTGAGTCATTCAACACTTTGTCTTTGTTTTGATGTTATTTTTCCTTGTCGGCCATGCTTGGTTATACAATCCTGCTGACCTTTCACTCGTTTGTCAACTGCTAGTCACTTCACAAGGTGTAAAATAGGCTACATAAAACTTTCAATCAATTATTACCTTTTCTTCTTCTTTTAACTGTGTCTTACTTGAATAGTAGATGAACACTCAGTGCAACTCAACTGTAGTTTTGTTTTATATCTGAACAGAAATATGTGGTTCTTTGAACATTTCTTATCCTAAATTGATCCAGAAAAAAAAGTCCACAAGACAGATTACAGTCAATTTGACTTTGACTGGGGTCCCTCGGGGCTCCTTGTTCCCTCCTTGTTCCCACCAAATCTCTTTGCTGAAAATGGCACATAGCCTACTGTAGTAGCTTACATGTGTTGCGACAGTGATTGTGTCTGTGACGAAAATACAAGGAGTTTGTAAATTTGGTATTTTCTCCGAATATTCAGCGAAACTCCAGAAGTGTTCAAGTGGTTAAACAAAGTAGGCCTATATACCAACTGTTCAAAACAACAACAAAATTATTAAAGACTTACCGTTGATGATCAGTCACACCATTTCAAACAGATTGAAGTACCAGCAGGTTAAAACCCTGGTTTATTATTTAAGGTTTAGGAGAAAATGTTGTGTTTGTCTCGTTGTGGAAGCTCCCAAGTGTCACGATCTACAGCCGCTGCCCTTCCTCAAAAACAACTGTAACCCCTCCCCGTGACAACCCGACCGCCCTGACACGCCCCCTGACAACCTGACCACTCCCCTCCCCTGGGCCCTGACAGCCTCTTCTCTTGCAGCCAAGACTTTCAGCTTGTTAGTGTAGTGAGAGGTATTTTTTGTCTGATTGATAAAACTGTTCACATTCATATAGCCTGCCCTGGGTTAATCTTCTAGTATTGTATGAAACAGGGCCTCACTAGTCACTAGTGTTGTAGTCGATGTAGAACAGTACAACTGCACATTACTGGGTTCTTTCCCAAAGCCAACTGCCTCATACAAGTTGTGGAATGCAGTTGTTCTGTCTAATCACTGATCAGCACAGCTGATATTTCTGATGTGATAAATCCCTTCTCAAATCTTCTATTAATGGCTACCGGTATGTGTGCTGTCATGCTCATTTCAGCATGGCTGGGATAGCCATTTCAATTGCTCTGTCAAAAGAACTACCTGTGTATATATATATAAATATTTCATTCCACTTTTGTCTTTTTTATCCTTTTTTGGGCGACTCCTCTGCAGTACCCGTTTCGTTTGACGTTATACATACATGAACTCAACTAATTTCATCAAACGATCAAAGTTCTTTCTTGTACTTGTAAGATCGAACAAAGTTCACACAGCTTTATGGGATGTCACTCTGACCTGTCTGTGATGTAGTCAAGCGAGCTCACTGAAGTGGCCTGCTTGTCATACCCACTTGAAGTGGGTATGACGAGCAGTTTTCTGTGGTATTTTGTTGTGAATGAAGACAAGGTTTCAAGGTTCAAGGTTCTTTATTATTTGTCTCCCGAGGAAGAAATTTGTCTTAGACAAAGGGCCCGCATGCAAGCGTAGCCCTTATGTCCATGTCGCTGCAGTGCATCATAGAAAAAGAAAACATAGAGGGGGGGGGGGGGGGTAAGAAGACATCACATTTCAAGTAAGATGATAATACGTTTATGGGTGGGGGTGGCGGGGGCTTGGGCCAGGCACAAAAAAGCTCTCTTCCTACATAAGCCATCGAAGGGATGCTAGCTAGAAGATACCTAGCTGCAGGGGGAGTGGTGGGGGGGGGGGGGAGTGGGAGGGTAGAAGGCGGCTGTGTGCAAGACATGTGTGTCCATGAGAACAGTTCGGTGGAAAGTTAATTTCCCATGTGTTTGTGTAAGTGTGTTCCTGGCATATCTCCCGAAGGTCAGAAGGTCTGTCTTGAAGACACTTCAAGACAGACTGGCAGCCGCAGTAGGCGGCAGGCCAATGCACATTTTGATCATCTCATGAGTCATCCTGATATATACCATATATGCAAAGAAGACATCACATTCACAATATTAAAGATGGTTCTTACATTGCTTCAGTCATGAAAGTAGTTTTGCATTTTAATGGCTGAAACGGTACGCAGCATCATTTTCCAAAGCAAGCCTGGAAACACACACACGCACACACACACACACACACACACACACACACACACACACACACACACACACACACACACACGCACACACGCACACGCACACGCACACGCACGCACACACACACACACACACACACACACACACACACACACACACACACACCGTTTCCGTATCCGCTTTGGCGCTTTAAGACCTTAGAGTAGAAGGCACCCAGAGGAAACCCTGAGGCGAAATGGACATAGTGGCCGAATTTGTCATTGCAGCTCGAGCCAGCGCTGCTCCCGTTGACTATCATTGCGCACGTTCATGTGATTGAGGCCATGACACGTGAACGAATGTTTCATACGTGAACGCGCACAAACGGCACAATGATAGTCAACGGCAGCGCGTTCATGTGTTTGAGGCAAATCCATCCCAGAATGCACTCTGTTCCTACCAGGAAGGAGGAGTGAAATCGCCTCATGCGCTTTTGAGCAACTTAATGCAAGTGGATGGGAGGAGAACTCGGGTGTCTTCTCTATTCATATATACTCTAAATTTAAGACCGGATCAGCAACCTAAATTACTTGATCCCATCCCTGCGTCGGACAGTAGTGAAACGCTGTGATTGGCTGTGTCCACGCCCCCAGCCAGCCACAACACGCCACTACTACCCACTAGCTGGCTTAGCATAATAGCATCTGATGCTTCATGAATTACATGAAAGTGAAAGCAGTCCTATGCAGGTGAGACTACTACAATGTTGTGTTATTATTAATAACGTGTTTTAATGGAAGTGGAGGTGAGTGAAGATAACCGTTCTCTCACTGTGGGGATTATTAGACTAAACTAGAACGTATTCTCGTCTGCTTTGTCTGAACTTAAGATTGATGCCACTGAAGCTAACGGTTGCTAACATTAGCTTTTTATATTTAAAAACAAATCATAATACTATAATATAAGTAATTGCGTTCTAGTTGTTAGAATATATTAATTAATCTAGAGTAATTATTTGGTAAAAGAATGTCAGGAGTGGACACATTAGTCATTGCTGTTTTTCTTTCTTTTAGTACGAGCAGTCCACTCACAGTTAACATTTTTTGTATTGAGTTGTGCTTGAAATGTACTGTCATTCTGCAATTGGTATTGAACTGGTATTAACATAGGTACGCGCCCGTATTGAACTAGCTGTTCACCATGAACACCTACACGTTATCATTATACATTCTGTTAATAATAAGTCAGAGGTCTGCTGTGTAGTCCAGTCTGTTATCTGAATAGATGTTTTGCAGTATGCAGCATTATATCAATCCTGTATCGTGCATTGTGCAGTAGCCCTGTATTAGTATACTGTATTTATACAGAGGAAATACTTTAATGCCACGGCTAATGTGGTTACTGGTTAATAACCCACACCCATCCCCTATCGCCATTCTGTTGAGACAAAACAAATACTTCGGCCTATATGTCCATGGGCCATGGCCATGTCGAATAACAAGAGGCTACAATTGGCATGTTGCAGAGTATTGAGCCAGGAATCGAGAGAGACAGCAGACACAACTTTAATCAGCCATGTCACATCCCAAAAAGTTAACTATTATCAACTTTGAAAGCGCTCTGCTTGGGCAAAAAAAGCTCCCTGAATCCCTGTATACTTAGTCGACTGGAGTTCCGCAGGGCTCTATGCTCTGCCTCTTCCTGTTTTCGTGATACACTAAATATATACGGCCAAAATAGCTGAGAGCAACACGTTGCTTGTAGATCTGCTATTTTCTTATTTTTTTCTTAATCGATTGTTTTTTTAATTCTTTATTCAATTTGTTCAGGGTAGGGGTGCCTCTGGCCTAGCGGTCCAGGCAGGCACATACCTCTAATGGTCCCCACCATCTTTGCTGCCTGTCGCTCCACGTCTCCCTACCTGTTTTGTGTCTTATTCTTACCCAGTGTTGGTTACTAGTTACTAGTTAAGTAGTTAAGTTACTAGTACTATATTACTGTAATATTATTACATTACCCAGTAACGACTAATATTATACCATATTACTTACTTAACTTTACTAAATAGCACATATTACTCGGAATTTGTTGGCTACCGTTTGAAAACTTTTCATTGAAGGCTCAAGACCTACTTCTACACTCCTGCTCTTGCTAATTTATCTTTAAATTACTTGTTAATCACTGTATTGCATTACTGCTATTATTCTAATGTTTTATGCCTTGCCTTTCTTTTCTTTCTCCATTGCTCTGTAAAGCACTTTGAGCTGCATTTCATGTCATGAAAGGTGCTATACAAATAAAGTTGTTTCCGCATGTCGGTCCTATGGTGTCGGATACAGCGTGCACACCCCTCTTGAGAAATATTGCCCAACACTGGTCTTACTTACAACACTGTATACTATCAATGAAGGCAGAAAAGCCCCAAAAATATCTTGGATAAAATCAATTAATTCAATTAACTGTTAATTAATATGTCCTCAGTGCTTGTCTTTTGTCTTCACAGGTGTTGACAATAAAGTGACTCAGCCTGTATCTATCTACACGGCACCAGTCCAGAGCGTTCCACCGGCACCAGGAGGGGAACGAGGGCTGCTGGTCACCTGCCAGTGGTGGAGCTGAGACGAAGACTGCAGGATGGCCGGCTTCCTGGACAACTTCCGCTGGCCCGAGTGTGAATGCATTGACTGGGGGGAGAGGAGGAACACCGTGGCCTCCGTCTCCTCAGGAGTTCTGGTGAGTAGAGAGAAGGGGATGTGAGAGAGAATGGGATTGTAATTTTTTTTTTTACAAATGTAGCATTACTTTACAACAGTCGTTCTCAGTGTTTTTCTTGTTCAGGACCCAGAAAATTATTTCTTCCACCCTAAAACATGATCATCAGGTATTAATATATATATAAGTGTACAGTATTTGTTAAAATGACATTTGCATGTGGACATGCCCACCAGTTTGCTTGAGTATTCATTATTCCAATTCCAATTTTGTTCATTCAACTGAATGTGTGAATGTGCAACATTGTCATCATGACATTGCTCGGCATTGAGCGAATACAATGGAGAATTCAACTCGCGTTGCGGTGACTTTCTTTCTTCTCTTTCTTCTTTATTTTTTTATGTTTTTTTGTGGCTTTCACCTTTATTTTATATTTGTTATGGAGGGACAGACAGTAGGCTGACTGGAAATGGGGAGAGAGATGGGGGAGTGACATGCAGTCAAGGCCATCGGGATCGGGAGTCGAACCCGCGGCACACTGCCAGGCGTGGGTGAATATATAACTGATGGAAGGGAGATGCAGGTTTTCATAGTAAATGCGACCTACTGTCGCAGTGAAGTGGTTGAAACAGATGCTATATACACTCCACATTGGTTTATTTGGTTATAGCTGAGTCATGGTGACATGGACACCAGGTTGAAAGTGGTTAGAAATCGGGACTCATCAGCTGCATAATTGCGTTTACCAATTGCGGGTGGGCATAGATGTCTTCTCCATCAATAATAGCTGGCTGAGTTTAGCTTACGGATCATATTACATTTTCATTGGTGGGAAAAAAGAGAAGAGGGCAGAAAGTATGCATGTACGAAATGGGAAACCGTGCACAGAATTGAACACCGTTCTGCAAACCGTTTAGTCTTCGTTTTTGCAGCAGTGCCCTCACTACAGGCCTGTGCTCAAGTCCTAGGCCAGGCATTACCAAACCTTTTTCTGTGCCAAGAACCCCAAATAGCCAGAACCTCTAGCTCTGACCTTTTGCCAAAATGTAAGTCATATTTGAGGCACATCTGACCTAATTTCTCCTTTCATTGTAAATGGCTTAAGCATCTAACTTGCAACATTGTTTTAATTGCGTGATTTTAATTGCTTGTAAAGTTGGACATTTCTACAGTTTTATATTAACAATTTAGGAGTGATGGATATGTTTAGATGCCTGTGACAGCCTGTCAGCTGGTCAGTCATGCTGCTCCGCTTTTCTACGACAGAAACACAACTGAGGACAAAGCCTACGACCTGACGTGATTTTTGTCCGGGCGCACGTTCAAGCCGTGTTGATAAATGAGGGCCTATGCCTATTTGCTCAGACACTATGGTGTAAAATTCTCCTTTCATTGTCAATGGGAATACATGTTTATGTAGGACAAAATAGACACTATGCCGATTTGCTCAGACACTATGACGTAAAATTGTCCAATGTCAATTGGAAATTTGTGTAGGACAAAAATAAACACTACGCCGAATTGCTTGTCTATATATGACATAAAGTCTCCATTCATTGTCAATGGTCATTGTCATTGTGTGTAGGACAAAAGTACAGTAATAGCTGAATATAGGAGGGGCTAGCGCCCCTCCTATATTCAAAAATAGCTGATCTGCAAGCTTACAATGCATCGCATCATGACTGTTGTGAGCTTGTAGGTCTACTATATATGCTATGATTAAACCATTTAGATTTCTTTTTACAATGACTTATTCAGATTATTTACATTTGATATATTCTGTTTAAAAAGAATCCTCTCCTTTCCATTCGAGCCGCCCTGGCGCCCCCTGCCTAGGTGACTAGCAAACATAATGACTAGTACATCCCCCATCACCTAATCACAATCTCTTCACACACTAAACGTGTGCAGAAGAGCTATAATTTGCCTTCATCATAAAAATAAAAAAATCACACCCGTGTGAAGTGAGAGGCGCTCTTATTATCGTACATCATTATTATCCATTAATTGTCAGTGGGAATTTAATCTTTGAATTACAATAATCTACACTATAGCTGAATATAGGAGGGGCTAGCGCCCCTCAAAACCCTGGCAGCATGTTTGAAGTCATATACTGTAGAAGTTCACACAATGTGTTTTTCTGCACAGAAAACAAACCTCAATGAACCTGATTGAGGCTATTATAGCGGCAGCAATCACAGTGCTCTCCAAAGGCCTCAATTATCTCAGCAGAATGTGTTGGCCCTTGTTTGCCAGCTTGTTATGATCATCGTGGGGAATCCATAGTGTCCCTGGTGAAGGCTTTTATCTGCTTCCCCAGACAGAAGAGTTGTTGATGAGGTATTATATAGGCAGCACAGATAGTGCTGTTTATTGAATGGGTGTGCAGTTATTTTTATTTGAGAAGTCACCCAGGAGCCCTCTGGGCTTTGTGTTCATGAGAGCTGCTCCAAATGCTGAAATGCAGTGTGGGTGTGCGACTCACAGGAACATGCAGTGTGAAAGGCTTGATGTACTGTAGTGCAGCGGAGTCACGCGCTGAAAAGCATGTTCAGCCATGAGCTCACGGCTATTTTCAGTACACGACACTGCCACGCAAGTATAATTCAGGTTTAATTGTGTGTGTGTGTGTGTGTTAGGCATGTGAATCTCGTCTCATCTCACGATTCGATACGCATCTCGATGCACTGCCAGCGATACGATACTTTAGCGATACATAGAATCTCCTGGCGATACGATTCACCCCTCTACCGATATGATACGATGGCGTTTCAATTCTGGACATTGCGATACGATACGATTCACCCCTCTACCGATACGATTTGATGGCGATTCAATTCGTATTTATATTAAAGCTCTATTAATTTCCCAAAACATGTAAAAATGCATTACATTTAAATTCAAAGCAATTTATTGTTTTACTGTAGGTTAGTATTATAGCTCTGCATCTCAAACAACCCAACTTATAAAATTCTGTAAGTAAACAAAGGGTCTGCTCTCTGCTGGTTATTGTGGAATTGTTAGATTACTAATTAATCATAGGATATATATAGTATAATTATTATATCTCAAAGGTCAATTTGAGGTTTTGAGTATAGAGGTATTAGAGGGTTCAAGAGATTAAAATGTAATATCCTATCGTTCATCAATGAATGTTACCAACATATAAATAGAAAAGAAACAAATAAACTAAACAAAAATTACAGGTCACACTTGCTGTCAAACAAGTCTATGTCTAGTTTAAACTGCAACAGTTTTATAATATAATTGCCTATGTATAGTGGGGGTCCCTACTTGATCTCTCACTCTAAGCTAAGTGGTCCTTGGCGTGACCTGAAAAACATTGAAGACCCTGGCCTGCAGGTATTATTAACGTTATAAATACATAGCAGATGTACAAGCTCACAACGCGTCTCATCCACACCCCGCTGTGAGCTTGTGGATCTGCAATTTTAGGCGTGCGACACCGTCTTGCTGCAGAATATAAATAAGGCTTCTATCCCAGAGAACAGCAAGTTGTGAAACGGTTGTAAACGACTTTAAACGCAAGCATTACACCCTGCTGTGGCGTTGTTGTTGTTGTACACGTGTGTGCAGACTGCAGAAGCTTTCTTTAATTACAAATTGATGATGATCGCGACGCAGATTTGCGTCGGATGATCGGCAAGCACAGCTGTGGAGTGTGGATCATTACCAGCAGTCCAGCACGCAGCGCTACAGTGAAAAGTCAACTGATCGACAGACAAAGCTACTCGGACAGCTATTTTATAAAGCTAAAGAGTAAAGGTGGTGCTTCTTGTTTAATGCGTGTGGCTCACTTCTGTTAGTCGCGGGTGCTCTTTATAGTCTGAGTCTGTTTGTTGTCTCAACGTGTCTACTCTGACTGCACCGTCGTACGGTAGCTTCTGTTCACTGACTGTGGGCGCGTTCGGAAATACCACACCGGAGCACACTCTCTTATTAGTTTGCATTGCACAGTGGGCTCAGTGCGCTATTTCTGAACGCGCCCTGTGTGTGCGCTGCAAGAGACCTCTTTTTTTTCCTTCCTTTTCTGATGGTACGTTGAATGCGCCTCGGAAACACAGGATAGGGTGAAATTTACCATGAAAAAACGGTGCAACCATGGATTTTACCGATGCAAGCACTCCGTGAACGATGCATCGAGATTTCACCCGTCAATTTTACCGATACACAGTGAATGAACCGATTCACTCGCATCGTGCACGTCATAATCGATGTATCGATACGTATCGATTATAGTGTGTGTGTGTGTGTGTGTGTGCGCGCGCACGCATGTTTTTCCCGTATCTGACCTGGACTGTCTGTTAGTTCTTTACAGGCTGGTGGATCATGATTGATGCTGCAGTCAGCTATCCCAGTCAGGAGCAGATGAACCACGCCTTCCACACCTGTGGCGTCTTCTCCACTATTGCATTCTTCATGTAAGCAATCATCTCACACCATAATTACAGTTCAGTCAGGTCACAAGCTTGAGAACAATGACCATAATGCTTTGGTGCACTGCCCCTCCTTGTGGAGAGAGGGCTGTCTTACTGAGACAACATGTATTGTAGTCCAGGAAGGAAGTGAGCCCAATGTCTTATGAGTCGTCAGGCATTTGAAATACTAAAATATATCAAAATACATATCACACACACAAAAACCCCAAGAATGTATGTCATAAACATCATTCAAATCAGATCTGTTTGCAAAACGGGTGTAGTGGGCCTTTAAGTAGACTGTCACATACATCGCCCACATAGAGCTGCACAAACTTAACCCAAACTCTGTTTTTAATGCTCAGGATCAATGCTGTGTCTAACGGTCAGGTGAGAGGAGACACATACGGAGAGGGCTGCCTTGGGAGAACAGGTCTGTGTGTCTGCGTATGTGTAAGTGTAACAATGTTGTTCTAGTACCAGGTCACGGTGTAACGTCCTGGCCTGTGTCTCTGTCCAATAGGAGCTCGTCTCTGGCTGTTCATTGGTTTCATGATGATGTTTGGATCTCTCATCGCTTCCATCTGGATTCTGTTCGGTGGCTACGTTGTGCCAAGTGAGTCAATGCTGATATATACTCAGTCCTGCAAACTTGTCGCTTTTCTGGGAAAATCCTGGTTTTAAAAGTTGCTGTACAATAAATAAGCTAAAATAATAGCAGCTTTCTAAAGGCATCGACTGACATGGCATTACATGGTACACTACTACACACGAGCTTGATCACCTTTTGTTTTCAGCTTGGTTGTAGGGACATTGATAAGGGCTTTGTCTCAAGACCTACGTAATGTCACATTGACCTTGAGGCGCAGTAGTTCAGCTAAATAATTTGGGGCCGGCCTGGAGAGCTTGATGGGTGATTAACAAAATTGTATTGACAATTTTAAAGTCAAAAGGCAAGTTCTTTCCAAAATGGTATGTGTGCATAGAGCATATTGGAGAAACATTTGGGATATCTAGTCCTTTTTTATTCTTTTTTATAGACGGCTTACTATGGTCTGAAGATTTAAAAGCAAAATACAGCTGTCATCGGCGGTGGTAGTGGCAGTGGTAAGACGTTTGGTTAAAACAGAGAGGAAGCATATAGGGAGAATAGAATGGAGCCAAGAATTGGACTTTGGGGCACGCCACATTTTAAATGAGCGGAGGTGGCGACATGGTCATTGATGGCCACAGCAGCAACACTCTTATTTGCAGCCACACTTACTACTACTACTACTTGTTTAGATTTTTGTCTACTGTCTTTTATTTTGTCCATCTGTCCTGACATTATTCTTGCATTTGATTGTTGATGTGTTTACATGTTGGGGACATAGTACTCATCAAGAGCCAAACTAAGTTTCCCGTTGGCATTGCCAAGGATGTGATCAGATTGTCCAAATGTCTGTCTGGTTTATCAGCAGGCAGATGAGATGAGTTGTACTCCTCTGTAACTGCTCCTATACAGAGCTATCATTTTAAAATAGTCTCATCCGGCGACAGGTGGTAGTTTTGTCAGACCTCAGCTTTCTCTCAATCTCCTGGGAAGGAACTATTTCTCTGCAACCAACCTTTGTCCTGTACCACTGGTGCGGAAAAACTACATGTTCTTATCTCTCCAGCCGGCAAAGGGGATGAAATGTGTTGGATGTGTTTGGGGCTGCAACTGTCGCTTATCTAATTTGTATTATTTATTCAGTCAATTTATGTTTGTAATCAAAATATTGAGGAAGTGTATTTTATTAACTAAATTAATTAATCAGATTATCCACTTAATCCCCATTTTATACTTTGTTATGCAAACTGTTTTGATAATTTCATTAAAATAGGTTTTTATTATAATCAATTGTGTTTACATTATTATTTGATGTGTTTTGCAGAGAAGGAAGTGGCTCCAGGTCTTGCTGTGTTCTTTCAGAATGCTTTCATCTTCTTCAGGTGAGTAAAAAAGAAAGAAAAAAAAAACATACTGACTTGGCAGCAATACTGTCACGTAACAGTCTTTCCCCCAAACACCATGTGTCAATTACACTGTATCTCTCTCTCTCTCTCTGTTTCTCTGCAGCACGCTCGTATATAAATTTGGACGAACCGAAGACCTATGGGGTTAGAGTGGCCATGCTGAAGCATATCAATTCATCCATTAAACACACACACACACACACACACACACACACACACACACACACACACACACACACACACACACACACACACACACACACACACACACACACACACACAATAATGATGTCTCAGCCAGCATACATATGCTACAGTATCATATTATTATACCATTATACTGTTGTAGGGCTGCACAGTATTGATAAACTATCGTATTGCAACACTAGAGCTAAGTACTGTGGTTGAGGTCTTTCATATGACTCATGTGGATGAAGATTTCTCTACGCTCTCCTCAGTGATCTAAAAATGTTTTTGGTTGGACCACAACAGCAAGGCAAGCCCTCTAAAACACAGAGTCCGTGGGTGATGAAGTTATACCATTTCATTGGTCTTCATTTACACCTGCAGCTAGGGCTGGAGGGCTGGGACATATGGACAAAATCAAATCATGTCAAATATGTTTGACCAAAATACCGTGTCATCAATGTGTGATTGTCATTGCATCACAACGCATAGTGAGCTTTTAGATCAGCAGTTTACACTTTTTTAAGTATACAAATGGGTAAAATAAATAACACTTACGCCATATATTATATAATATTTGCCATATTACAAGTCTCATATCACAGTATCGATATAATATCTAATCTATATATTGCCCAGCCCTATCTTCAGTTAGGTCCTCAGAAGTTGAGCAATGGCGTAACTATATCACTCGCCTCAGTGGAGTGGCGCCACTTCCACTATCTGTCCCGCAATTTATCTGTTAGGTTTAGTAATAGTATTATTATTATTTTTATTATTATTATTTTCAACAAAGAGCATCAGAACACTGCTTTTGGAGTTTGTCTGAAACATTTCCTTTTCCATAAACATTGCAG
Source organism: Protomyctophum parallelum (assembly GCF_964188405.1). NCBI lineage: Eukaryota > Metazoa > Chordata > Actinopteri > Myctophiformes > Myctophidae > Protomyctophum > Protomyctophum parallelum. The sequence continues at coordinate 14,339,937 of NC_139707.1, forward strand.
CCTCTTGCAATATGGATATTATAATGTTCAATATGTTTTTATATTATGATATTTGTGATCTATGATATTCTGTGATCTCTGGCTGTCATGTATCCTTCATGACTCAGATAGACTCAACCCAGTCTTCTACCAGGAGACCATTAGCTGTAGCAGTTTTGATTACGTAGTGGTCATTTCTTATTCAAATGTTGGCTTTGGTTGTCTGGGTTCAATTATTCATACTGTCATCTGTCATACTGTCTCTCCTAAAATATGGTTTAAATATTGTATATGTATATATTAAGTCCCCAACACTCCAAGAGCAACTTTAAACGTCACCCAACATAAAGAAAGCGATGTGATCAGTCCCGTAGTTGCAGTTATGCTATGTTCACACTAGCTGCGACAAAGCAACAGACAACAAAATGCACTTAATGCATTATAGACGTGACCTTAATATATGCAGTCTTACCGTTGTTGTCAATGGAAGACAGTGACATGAAACTACAAGTGATGCCTGACACTACAGAAATTAAGTTGAGCTGGAATCAACTTTTGTCAATGCTCCAATGACACAGTCAGTCGTTCATGTTTTTATTTGAACGTTCAAACCCACAATTCCTGCTCCATTCTGTAAATGGAAGGAAAACCTCTTTAGTCCATTTTCCTTTATGCATTGTGGCTCGAGCAAGTCAGCAGTAATGTAGCTTACCACGTTTGGCTGTTGTGTAGCTTTTGTCGCCACTTGTGTGAATACAGCATGAGTCTTAACAAGTAAGCTTCGGTGTGTCAAGGCCTGAACAGGGAGCTCGCTCTTCATTTAAACTTTGTCTTTATCTTTGATGCATGTGAAGTATTGGTTCATTTCATTCCCCATGTTTGCAGATCAAATTGTCCAGGTTATAAGTAGAGTACTGTGTACTGTAATGTCCCAGAAAGACAAGATTCCACTTCAGTTAACCACTTTGATCATGGCGTCCCTAATTTGGGCATGTCGATATAGGCGCAAAAGTTCCAAATACAAATGTAACAGATCTACAAGCTTGCAACGCTCTGCGGAGCGTTGTGAGCTTGTAGAACGGCAAAATAACAGAAGGTTAACATTTTGAGGTGTTGTGAGCTTATAGAACTGCAATTTTATTTTTTTATTTTCTTTGCGATTTTGAATAGGGCTTAAGTCCCTAATGTTGTTTTTGCTACTAGAATTTATCCTTTTCCTAGAAATGGGCTAATTTATTTGTGTAAATACATGTGGATGTATTTGTGATTACGGTAGAATGAGAAGAGCACACACGTTCATTTTTTATTCTTTATTATAGCTGCAACCCATAGCTTTCATGTCATGTACTACTATGTGGGGATTTGAACCCGGCAAGCGCCAATATTTTCTACTATTGAGCTATAAGTGACAACTTCATACCAGGCTCATATCAACCAGTAGTGGTTGATAGGATCTAAATGTCTCAATAGAAGAGGAGACATTTTATTCACACACACACACACACACACACACACACACACACACACACACACACACACACACACACACACACTAAGTTATGGATTTCAGCTTTAATGTTAGCTGTTGATTTGTGCACTGGAGTATACTGAACCTACTAGACTAGTGTTGTAGCAAGTTCTCTATTAAGTCCAATATGTATTCTGCTTATTTTCTTATTTGTAGGTAAGGACTCTGTTGTTCTGTCTCAGGTTGAAAAATGATATTATTTTTCTTTGTAACATAATTTTCAAGGACTTTCTTTGTCTTTAGACGGGAACAGTGGAGAGAGAAGGGATGATATTTAACGCAGGTCCTTGGGTGGATTTTAAAACCCAAGACATTGCGAGTTATGTTTTCAGTGCAACAAATTGTTTGGGCACCAGGGTGCGCTGAAGAAATTGTTTTCCACTAAGTTGTAGGTCAGCCCTCATCTCAAGCTGCTAGTATTTTGATTTTCTGCAACCAACAGGCCTTCCTGTAATAGAAAAGGGACTAGTACTAGAAAAGGGAAAGATGTTTTTCGATCGGTAGAGATTGTAGCAAGCAGCTGTTTCAAGCTATTGCTGTATTCCGTGCGCCTCCTAGTTACGTCCAGTAGACCAGTGGTTCTCAACCTGTGGGTCGGGATCCCCAGGGGGGTCCCCAGAAGATTTTCTTTTGGGGGGTCCCAGATTAACCTGACTCCGCCAGATGGGGGAGGTATTGATTCACAAGTTCACAACACAGCAACACACTGGAATCACTGCTGCAGTAGATGAACCGAACCAACTATGGTTCAGACCTACTACATAAAAGAAAAGAATTCCATTACTGCATCAAAAGTTATTGTCAAATAATGAGAAAGGCAAAGAAAGGCGTAGATCTGCTATTTTCACAATATCTATCTGTGGAACCTATAGTCAAACAGAATTCAAAGCATCAACTCCTACAATTCCAACTCCTCGTCAAGGAGGGGGGTCCCCAGTTCAAATATAATGATTTGGGGAATCGTGGCCTGAAAGGGTTGAGAACCACTGGCGGAAAACTAGTGAGAAGCGAGAGACTTTCATGTGTACATTCCATGATCGTTCAACCTGCTGTCCCTATATTTTGGTCGTCATTTTCTAATATTTTCAAAGATGGCAGATCTGAAAGCTCACATGTTGCATCACAATGCGTTGTCATGAGCTTGCAGATCTGCTGTTGTTTCTGCTATTTCTTGTATGACAAAGTAAATTGGCTTTGTTTTGTTAAAAGGTTAATCGTTCTGTGTTCCAATATACAGTAATCATTGTTTGCTATAATATAGTGTTTAACTGTTTAATAACGGGGGTCTCTCCAATCTTTAGTAAACTGAAAATACAATTTCAGGTCAGGAGACCAATTTTATCCAATCGGCAGAGAGTACCCCACAATTTCACTTGTTTTTCCTGTATCCGGTGTGACTTCTCTCATCTGATTGGATGAAATTGGTATCTGCCCTCGCAAATTGTGTTTATTAAAGAGTTGGAGAGATGAGGAGACCCCTGTCACTGAATAAACACTATATATATACTGTATATAGCAACAAGTACTAATGGAATATAGATCTCTTTAACACTTTTTCAGAAAAATATCACTTACAGCACCTGGTTATCGTGTTCAGCAGTGTTCAACTCAACTGTTTTTTTGTTGCAATCCACTCTGCAATCTGAAGTCACTGAAAGGAAACTAAAAGACCCCTGTTGAGATAATTATACATGAAATACAGTGCAGGATAATGGTGCTTGCTCTTGTTAATAATATATCTCATTGGTTAACTATACTTTCAACCTGGCATCCCTATTCTGTGCATGTCTGTAGTCAGAATTTATTTGATAATTTATGTAACATCTTATTTTGAAGGGGGTCCTCCTGACCTTGTAGTTCAGATATTGTTGTTACACTAGCGTGACACTATCATGCAAAGTATAAAATAGGGCATTCATTTATGAAAACTAAATAAATATGGAGCTACAAGGTTTGTGCCCGACAGCGACGATGTATTGCGTTTGTCTTTACAAAGGGAAGACCATTTTCAAAAGGGTTGCATGAAGGGATTATGGTGAGAGCAGAATGGGTCTAGTGACAAGACGCTCCCGGTGTCCCATGAATGAAGTCATCGGCATGACGAGACACGTACACCTCTCGGAGGAGATACAAGGGGATTAGGGGAAGTAATTTAATGATCCATGGAGTGTTTCTTTCTCTGCAGGCTTTTTTTTGTAGGACTCGAGTCCTAACTCCTAATCCCCTTCTTGTTCACTCACCTTTTTCCTGTATTTTACTTTATGGTGGGCAAATGTTGAATACCTGTTATGTGATCCTCTGCAAATAAATTTGAGCTTGTATTTGGTGGTGGTGTTTATTTCCGGGTTTACATACATAATTTTTTGTAGGACCCCCCCAAATTGATGCAAATGTATGTCTTTTGCTCTGCTATTTTCACTAGTTTGGGACCCAAGCAAACTCATTTTCTCCACTGATCTAATGTGATTAGGAACATGAATCTGATCTGATGTTAAAGGGATAAACTGCAGGGTAATTAATCTGGTGGCTTTATTGCATGATTAATTATCCTTGTTCTTTATTAAGTAAATGTAAAAGTAACAAATGAGGACAAAAAACAAACACAAGAACATAACAAACAAGAAAAAAAAACATCTCAGACACAGCACTATTGTAAATGGGGGAAAAAATAAAATAATTCTGACATATAGCAAATCTAAGGCTGGCACGGAAAGCCTCCAAGTACTGTGGCAGACAATGTAGGTCCAATATGATTCAAATAAGTGTCCAGTTTAGAATGCAACATGAACATACATGTAATGTATTCACAGGGAATACAGTCCATTATAATGTTATGCCATGCTTTATTTGATGGAGCAACATCCTTGATCCAAAACAAATGAATATTCTTCTTCCTAGCAGCAAAGGTTAATAAGTTGAATAACCTCTTATGTTTGACAACAACGTGATCCTCTGGGAGACCAAGTAAAAGACACAAGGGGTTTAAATCAAATGAATAGTCCTTTTTGATCATTGTGTGGAATCCTTCCCTGCCCCTTGTCAATATGTCTTCAGTACATGTAATGCTTTTCATATCAAATTAGTTATTCCACGGACCACCATTTGATGAGATTTAGCCTCAGACCCAAAAGTTCCTTGGGAATTAAGTAATGCAGAAGATGCTTAACCTACACTCTCAAAACGTAGGTCTACAAGAGTCTCTCCATCATTTCCTGTAGCTACATGAGGCCACTGGAACGCCTCGAACGCCCTCCAGGATCCTGGTGAATCATGACCATAAAACCTTTGATTCTGTGGAAGGAAAAAATTTATCATTATTGAATATTTAATTATATGATATACTACATTTAATAAATACTCTTTGCATTTTAAATTTTCACAGAATCAAAGATTGTATATGGTCATGATTCACCTGGATGGCTTGATTCTAGGCTTAAAATACAGTAATTGAATTGATATGTTTTTGGAAATCTCTGGGATAATGAATGAATGGCAGAAAACTATGCCCACTGCTATAAACTATGACAAACTTTGAACAGAATTGTATTCAAAGGACTATGACTACGGTACAACTAAATCAAAATCAATACTGATCTTTAGGTGACCGTTGGTTTATGGTAAATAGGATAAACCTTGCATCTACAATAGGGCATTGATACTTTTACTTAAATAAAACATTTGATGGAGACCTGGAGACTTGACATTCAGTAGCCTAATTGGGACTTATGATCAAAATAAGAACATAATGTTATGATAATTATAATTATCATAAAATGTGCCAGACAAGGACAAGGCCTGACATTCATCCGTGTACGGACATATTGATGACCCCCGCTGGCCCGCTAGCAGGTGAGATGTGCTTTCTCTCTGATTTTCCTAGAAACACAAAATGAATCTTTGAAATGTTTCATAGTTTTTGAAATATAGTGTCAAATTTGAGAAATGTATAATGGGGGTCAGATTGGCAGATTTTGTCAAAAAAATAACTTTTTATAATTCAGTTTACTGTGGAGACACATGCTGGAACTTTTTACTTTGAAATGTTTTGTAGTTTCTGAGTTATTTTACTTAAACGCCCAATGCATTCTCTATGGCAATAGCACAAACTTTGGCATGCTACTAGTCCTACATACTTAAACCTACCAACCCCATCTTACGGTGGACATGTTTGCCTGAAAAGGAATCTTTGAAAGGTGTCATGGTTTTAGAAATATAGTGCTTTCAAATTTGAGACTTTTATAATGGGGCTCAATGGCAGATTTTGGCACGTCAAAAAATCACTTTCACGTAAAACTCCATTCACAGTTTGTATTATTCAGCTTACTGTGGAGACACATGCTGGAACTTTTTACTTTGAAATGTTTTGTAGTGTCTGAGTTATTTAATTTAAATGCCCAATGCATTCTAGTCTGTGGCAATAGCACAAACTTTGGCATGCTACTAGTCCTACATACAAAATAATGAAAAACGAGAATAAAAACAAAATTCAAAAATTCAAAAAACGATGGGCTATAACCCATCGTTTTTTTCAGTTTTTCATTTTTTTCAAATCCTCAAAAATGATGAAAAACGGCATGCTATAGTATGCCGTACGGTATGGGCTATATAGCCCATGGTCAAAAATGATGAAAAACGAGGATAACTTTTTTTTTCCAAAAATTCAAAAAACGATGGGCTATAACCCATGTTTGTTTTTTTTTCATTTTTTTTAAACCTAAAAAATGATGAAAAACGGCGTGCTATAGTATGCCGTACGTTATGGGCTATAGCCCACGGTCAAAAATGATGAAAAACGAGGATAAAAAAAATAAATTCAAAAATTCAAAAAACGATGGGCTATAACCCATGTTTTTTTTTTCTTCCTCAATTTTTTTCAAATCCTCAAAAATGATGAAAAACGGCATGCTATAGTATGCCGTACGGTATGGGCTATAGCCCATGGTCAAAAATGATGAAAAACGAGGATAAAAAAAAAATCAAAAATTCAAAAAACGATGGGCTATAACCCATGTTTATATATTTTTTTCCATTTTTTTCAAATCCTCAAAAATGATGAAAAACTGCGTGCTATAGTATGCCGTACGGTATGGGCTATAGCCCATGGTCAAAAATGATGAAAAACGAGGATAAAAAAAAATTCAAAAATTCAAAAAACGATGGGCTATAACCCATGTTAATTTTTTTTTCAAATCCTCAAAAATTATGAAAAACTGTGTGCTATAGTATGCCGTACGGTATGGGCTATAGCCCATGGTCAAAATGTATGAAAAACGAGGATAAAAATAATAATCAAAAATTCAAAAAACGATGGGCTATAACCCATGTTTTTTTTTTTTTTTTCCAAATCCTAAAGAATTATGAAAAACGGCGTGCTATAGTATGCCGTACAATATGGGATATAGCCCATATCCTCGCGGTATGAGAATGGGTGTTGCGGAGGATGAGAGATTCCTCTCATCCTCCGCAACACCCATTCTCATACACCGCTATACACTCATCCCCAATGCATTCTCTATGGCAATAGCACAAACTTTGGCATGCTACTAGTCCTACATACTTACACCTAGCAACCCCATTCTAGCCTACTTAGGTTCATCTTACGGTGGACATGTTTGCCTGAAAAGGAATCTTTGAAATGTTTCATAGTTTTAGAAATATTGTGCTTTCAAATTTACAATGGGGCTCAATGGCAGACATTGGCACGTCAAAAATCACTTTCACCTAGAAACTCCATTCACACTTTTTATTATTCAGCTTATTGTGGAGACACATGCTGGAACTTTTTACTTTGAAATGTTTTATAGTTTCTGAGTTATTTAACTTAAATGCCCAATGCATTCTAGTCTGTGGCAATAGCACAAACTTTGGCATGCTACTAGTCCTACATACAAAATGATGAAAAACGAGGATAAAAAAAAATAATCAAAAAATCAAAAAATGATGTTTTTTTTTTTTCCATTTTTTTCAAATCCTCAAAAATGATGAAAAACGGCGTGCTATACTATGCCGTACGGCATGGGCTATAGCCCATGGTCAAAAATGATGAAAGACGAGGATGAAAAAAAAAAAAATAATAAAAAAAACGATGGGCTATAACCCATGTTTGTTTTTTTCCCATTTTTTCCAAATCCTCAAAAATGATGAAAAACGGCGTGCTATAGTATGCCGTACGGTATGGGCTATAGCCCACGGTCAAAAATGATGAAAAACGAGGATAAAAAAAAAAGTCAAAAATTCCAAAAACGATGGGCTATAACCCATGTTTGTTTTTTTCCCATTTTTTTCAAATCCTCAAAAATGATGAAAAACGGCGTGCTATACTATGCCGTACGGTATGGGCTATAGCCCATGGTCAAAAATTATGAAAAACGAGGATAAAAAAAAAAGTCAAAAATTCCAAAAACGATGGGCTATAACCCATGTTTGTTTTTTTTCCCATTTTTTTCAAATCCTCAAAAATGATGAAAAACGGCGTGCTATAGTATGCCGTACGGTATGGGCTATAGCCCACGGTCAAAAATGATGAAAAACGAGGATAAAAAAAAATGTCAAAAATTCCAAAAACGATGGGCTATAACCCATGTTTGTTTTTTTCCCATTTTTTTCAAATCCTCAAAAATGATGAAAAACGGCGTGCTATAGTATGCCGTACGGTATGGGCTATAGCCCATGGTAAAAAAAAATGAAAAACGAGGATAAAAAAGAACATCAAAAATTCAAAAAACGATGGGCTATAACCCATGTTTTTTTTTTTTTTTTTTTTTTTTAATCCTCAAAAATGATGAAAAACGGTGTGCTATAGTATGCCGTATGGTAGGGGCTATAGCCCATGTTCAGAAATGATGAAAAACGAGGTTAATGTTTTTTTTTCAAAAATTCCAAAAACGATGCGCTATAACCCATGTTTTTTGAAAATTTGATTTTTTTTTAAATCCTCAACAATGATGAAAAACGGCATGCTATAGTATGCCGTACGGTAGGGGCTATAGCCCATGTTCAAAAATGATGAAAAACGAGGTTAATGTTTTTTTTTCAAAAATTCAAAAAACGATGGGCTATAACCCATGTTTTTGAAATTTTGATTTTTTTTTTAAATCCTCAAAAATGATGAAAAACGGCGTGCTATAGTATGTCGTACGGTAGGGGCTATGGCCCATGTTCAAAAATGATGAAATACGAGGTTAATTTTTTTTTTTTAAATTCAAAAAACGATGGGCTATAACCCATGTTTTTTAATTTTTGCATTTTTTTTAAATCCTCAAAAATGATGAAAAACGGCGTGCTATAGTATGCCGTACGGTAGGGGCTATAGCCCATGTTCAAAAATGATGAAAAACGAGGTTAATGTTTTTTTCAAAATTTCAAAAAACGATGGGCTATAACCCATGTTTTTTGAAATTTTGATTTTTTTTTAAATCCTCAAAAAAGATGAAAAACGGCGTGCTATAGTATGCCGTACGGTAGGGGCTATGGCCCATGTTAAAAAATGATGAAAAATTAGGTTATTTTTTTTTCAAAAATTCAAAAAACGATGGGCTATAACCCATGTTTTTTGAAAATTTGAAATTTTTTTAAATCCTCAAAAAAGATGAAAAACGACGTGCTATAGTATGCCGTACGGTAGGGGCTATGGCCCATGTTAAAAAATGATGAAAAATGAGGTTATTTTTTTTTCAAAAATTCAAAAAACGATGGGCTATAACCCATGTTTTTTGAAATTTTGAATTTTTTCAAAATCCTCAAAAATTATGAAAAACGGCGTGCTATATCATCATTTTTGAGGATTTAAAGAAAATGCAAAAATTAAAAAAACATGGGTTATATCCCATCGTTTTTTGAATTTTTGAAGAAAAAAAATAACCTCGTTTTTCATCATTTCTGAACATGGGCTATAGCCCCTACCATACGGCATACTATAGCACGCCGTTTTTCATCATTTTGAGGATTTAAAAAAAAAAAAAAAAAAAAAAAACATGGGTTATAGCCCATCGTTTTTTGAATTTTTGATGTTCTTTTTTATCCTCGTTTTTCATTATTTTTGACCATGGGCTATAGCCCATACCGTACGGCATACTATAGCACGCCGTTTTTCATCATTTTTGAGGTTTTGAAAAAAATGGGAAAAAAACAAACATGGGTTATAGCCCATCGTTTTTGGAATTTTTGACTTTTTTTTTTATCCTCGTTTTTCATCATTTTTGACCGTGGGCTATAGCCCATACCGTACGGCATACTATAGCACGCCGTTTTTCATCATTTTTGAGGATTTGAAAAAAATGGGAATTTTTTTAAAATCCTCAAAAATGATGAAAAACGGCGTGCTATAGTATGCCGTACGGTAGGGGCTATGGCCCATGTTCAAAAATGATAAAAAACGAGGTTCAATTTTTTTTTTCAAAAATTCAAAAAACGATGGGCTATACCCCATCCGTTTTTTTTCAAATCCTCAAAAATGATGAAAAACGGCGTGCTATAGTATGCCGTACAGTATGGGCTATTAGACGAGCGTCTAAAAATTTGATAAAAACTTCAAAAAATACACGTCTAAAACACGTCTGAAAATAGACGTGTTTTAGACGTCTATTTTTAGACGTTTTTTATCCCATTTTTGACCATGGGCTATAGCCCATACTGTATGGCATACTATAGCAAGCCGTTTTTCATCATTTTTGAGGATTAAAAAAAAAAAAAAAAAAAAAAAAAAAAACGATGGGCTATAACCCATCCGTTTTTTTCCCCGTTTTTTTCAAATCCTCAAAAATGATGAAAAACGGCGTGCTATAGTATGCCATACAGTATGGGCTATTAGACGAGCATCTAAAAATGGGATAAAAACGTCTAAAAATAGACGTCTAAAACACGTCAAAAAATAGACGTGTTTTAGACGTCTATTTTAAGACGTTTTTTATCCCATTTTTGACCATGGGCTATAGCCCATACCGTACGGCATACTATAGCACGCCGTTTTTCATCATTTTTTAGGATTTGAAAAAAAGTTTAAAAATTAAAAAAACGATGGGCTATAACCCATCGTTTTTTTTATTTTCATCCTCAAAAATGATGAAAAACCGCGTGCTATAGTATGCCGTACAGTATGGGCTATTAGACGAGCGTCTAAAAATGGGATAAAAACCTCTAAAAATAGACGTCTAAAACACGTCTAAAAATAGACGTGTTTTAGACGTCTATTTTCTGACGTTTTTTATCCCATTTTTACCATGGGCTATAGCCCATACTGTACGGCATACTATAGCAAGCCGTTTTTCATCATTTTTGAGGATTTGAAAAAAAATCAAAATTTCAAAAAACATGGGTTGTAGCCCATCGTTTTTTGAATTAAAAAAAAAATTAACCTCGTTTTTCATCATTTTTGAACATGGGCTATAGCCCCTACCGTACGGCATACTATAGCACGCCGTTTTTCATCATTTTTGAGGATTTGAAAAAAAATCAAAATTTCAAAAAACATGGGTTATAGCCCATCGTTTTTTGAAATTTTGATTTTTTTTTATCCTCGTTTTTCATCATTTTTGAGTATGGGCTATAGCCCATATCGTACGGTATACTATAGCACGCCGTTTTTCATAATTTTTGAGGTTTTGAAAAAAATTCAAAATTTCAAAAAACATGGGTTATAGCCCATCGTTTTTTGAAATTTTGAAAAAAAACTTTAACCTCGTTTTTCATCATTTTTGAACATGGGCTATAGCCCCTACCGTACGGCATACTATAGCACGCCGTTTTTCATCATTTTTGAGGATTTGAAAAAAATTCAAAATAAAAAAAAACATGGGTTATAGCCCATCGTTTTTTGAAATTTTGAAAAATAAAATTAACCTCGTTTTTCATCATTTTTGAGTATGTGCTATAGCCCATATCGTACGGTATACTATAGCACGCCGTTTTTCATCATTTTTGAGGTTTTGAAAAAAATTCAAAATTTCAAAAACATGGGTTATAGCCCATCGTTTTTTTAAATTTTGAAAAAAAACTTTAACCTCGTTTTTCATCATTTTTGAACTTGGGCTATAGCCCCTACCGTACGGCATACTATAGCACGCCGTTATTCATCATTTTTGAGGTTTTGAAAAAAATTCAAAATTTCAAAAAACATGGGTTATAGCCCATCGTTTTTTGAAATTTTGTTTTTTTTTTTATCCTCGTTTTTCATAATTTTTTAGTATGGGCTATAGCCCATATCGTACGGTATACTATAGCACGCCGTTTTTCATAATTTTTGAGGTTTTGAAAAAAATTCAAAATTTCAAAAAACATGGGTTATAGCCCATCGTTTTTTGAAAATTTGAAAAAAAACTTTAACCTCGTTTTTCATCATTTTTGAACATGGGCTATAGCCCCTACCGTACGGCATACTATAGCACGCCGTTTTTCATAAAAAAAATTAACCTCGTTTTTCATCATTTTTGAGTATGTGCTATAGCCCATATCGTACGGTATACTATAGCACGCCGTTTTTCATCATTTTTGAGGTTTTGAAAAAAATTCAAAATTTCAAAAACATGGGTTATAGCCCATCGTTTTTTGAATTTTGGATTTTTTTAATTTAACCTCGTTTTTCATCATTTTTGAACATGGGCTATAGCCCCTACCGTACGGCATACTATAGCACGCCGTTTTTCAGAATTTGAGGATTTGAAAAAAATTCAAAATTAAAAAAAACATGGGTTAAAGCCCATCGTTTTTTTAAATTTTGATTTTTTTTTTTAACCTCGTTTTTCATCATTTTTGAACATGGGCTATAGCCCCTACCGTACGGCATACTATAGCACGCCGTTTTTCATCATTTTTGAGGATTTGAAAAAAATTAAAAAATTAAAAAAACATGGGTTATAGCCCATTGTTTTTTGAAATTTTGATTTTTTTTTAATCCTCGTTTTTCATCATTTTTGAGTATGGGCTATAGCCCATATCGTACGGTATACTATAGCACGCCGTTTTTCATCATTTTTGAGGTTTTGAAAAAATTTCAAAATTTCAAAAAACATGGGTTATAGCCCATCGTTTTTTTTTATTTTGAAAAAAAACTTTAACCTCGTTTTTCATCATTTTTGAACTTGGGCTATAGCCCCTACCGTACGGCATACTATAGCACGCCGTTATTCATCATTTTTGAGGTTTTGAAAAAAATTCAAAATTTCAAAAAACATGGGTTATAGCCCATCGTTTTTTTAAATTTTGATATTTTTTTTTAACCTCGTTTTTCATCATTTTTGAACTTGGGCTATAGCCCCTACCGTACGGCATACTATAGCACGCCGTGTTTTATCATTTTTGAGGATTTAAAAAAAAATCAAAATTTCAAAAAACATGGGTTATAGCACATCGTTTTTTGAAATTTTGAAAACAAACTTTAACCTCGTTTTTCATCATTTTTGAACATGGGCTATAGCCCCTACCGTACGGCATACTATAGCACGCCGTTTTTCATCATTTTTGAGGATTTGAAAAAAATTCAAAATTTAAAAAAACATGGGTTATAGCCCATCGTTTTTTGAAATTTTGATTTCTTTTTTTTATCCTCGTCTTTCATCATTTTTGAGTATGGGCTATAGCCCATATCGTACGGTATACTATAGCACGCCGTTTTTCATCATTTTTGAGGTTTTGAAAAAATTTCAAAATTTCAAAAAACATGGGTTATAGCCCATCGTTTTTTGAAATTTTGAAATTATTTTTTAACCTCGTTTTTCATCATTTTTGAACATGGGCTATAGCCCCTACCGTACGGCATACTATAGCACGCCGTTTTTCATCATTTTTGGGGATTTGAAAAAATTTCAAAATTTCAAAAAACATGGGTTATAGCCCATCGTTTTTTGAATTTTTTATTTTTTTTATTTAACCTCGTTTTTCATCATTTTTGAACATGGGCTATAGCCCCTACCGTACGGCATACTATAGCATGCCGTTTTTCATCATTTTTAAGGATTTGAAAAAAAATCAAATTTTCAAAAAACATGGGTTATAGCCCATAGTTTTTTGAAAATTTGAAATAATTTTTGAACCTAGTTTTTCATCATTTTTGAACATGGGCTATAGCCCCTACCGTATGGCATACTATAGCACGCCGTTTTTCATAATTTTTGAGGATTTTAAAACATTTCAAAATTTCAAAAAACATGGGTTATAGCCCATCGTTTTTTGAATTTTTGATTTTTTTTATTTAACCTCGTTTTTCATCATTTTTGAACATGGGCTATAGCCCCTACCGTACGGCATACTATAGCACGCCGTTTTTCATCATTTTTGGGGATTTGAAAAAAAAATCAAAATTTCAAAAAACATGGGTTATAGCCCATGGTTTTTTGAAATTTTGAAAAAAAAAATTAACCTCGTTTTTCATCATTTTTGAACATGGGCTATAGCCCCTACCGTACGGCATACTATAGCACGCCGTTTTTCATAATTTTTGAGGATTTTAAAACATTTCAAAATTTCAAAAAACATGGGTTATAGCCCATCGTTTTTTGAATTTTGGATTTTTTTAATTTAACCTCGTTTTTCATCATTTTTGAACATGGGCTATAGCCCCTACCATACGGCATACTATAGCACGCAGTTTTTCATCATTTTTGAGGTTTTGAAAAAAAATCAAAATTTCAAAAAACATGGGTTATAGCCCATCGTTTTTTGAAATTTTGATGTTTTTTTTTTTTTATCCTCGTTTTTCATCATTTTTGAACATGGGCTATAGCCCCTACCGTACGGCATACTATAGCACGCCGTTTTTCATCATTTTTGGGGATTTGAAAAAAATTCAAAATTTCAAAAAACATGGGTTATAGCCCATGGTTTTTTGAAATTTTGAAAAAAAACTTTAACCTCGTTTTTCATCATTTTTGAACATGGGCTATAGCCCCTACCGTACGGCATACTATAGCACGCCGTTTTTCATAATTTTTGAGGATTTTAAAACATTTCAAAATTTCAAAAAACATGGGTTATAGCCCATCGTTTTTTGAATTTTTGATTTTTTTTATTTAACCTCGTTTTTCATCATTTTTGAACATGGGCTATAGCCCCTACCGTACGGCATACTATAGCACGCCGTTTTTCATCATTTTTGGGGATTTGAAAAAAAAATCAAAATTTCAAAAAACATGGGTTATAGCCCATGGTTTTTTGAAATTTTGAAAAAAAAAATTAACCTCGTTTTTCATCATTTTTGAACATGGGCTATAGCCCCTACCGTACGGCATACTATAGCACGCCGTTTTTCATAATTTTTGAGGATTTTAAAACATTTCAAAATTTCAAAAAACATGGGTTATAGCCCATCGTTTTTTGAATTTTGGATTTTTTTAATTTAACCTCGTTTTTCATCATTTTTGAACATGGGCTATAGCCCCTACCGTACGGCATACTATAGCACGCAGTTTTTCATCATTTTTGAGGTTTTGAAAAAAAATCAAAATTTCAAAAAACATGGGTTATAGCCCATCGTTTTTTGAAATTTTGATGTTTTTTTTTTTTTATCCTCGTTTTTCATCATTTTTGAGTATGGGCTATAGCCCATATCGTACGGTATACTATAGCACGCCGTTTTTCATCATTTTTGAGGTTTTAAAAAAAAATTCAAAATTAAAAAAAACATGGGTTATAGCTCATGGTTTTTTGAAATTTTGAAAAAAAACTTTAACCTCGTTTTTCATCATTTTTGAACATGGGCTATAGCCCCTACCGTACGGCATACTATAGCACGCCGTTTTTCATAATTTTTGAGGATTTTAAAACATTTCAAAATTTCAAAAAACATGGGTTATAGCCCATCGTTTTTTGAAATTTAGATTGATTTATTTTTATCCTCGTTTTTCATCATTTTTGAGTATGGGCTATAGCCCATATCGTACGGTATACTATAGCACACCGTTTTTCATCATTTTTGAGGTTTTGAAAAAAATTCAAAATTTCAAAAACATGGGTTATAGCCCATCGTTTTTTGAAAATTTGAAATTATTTTTTAACCTCGTTTTTCATCATTTTTGAACATTGGCTATAGCCCCTACCGTACGGCATACTATAGCACGCCGTTTTTCATCATTTTTGGGGATTTGAAAAAAATTCAAAATTTCAAAAAACATGGGTTATAGACAATGTTTTTTTGAAATTTAGAAAAAAAACTTTAACCTCGTTTTTCATCATTTTTGAACATGGGCTATAGCCCCTACCGTACGGCATACTATAGCACGCCGTTTTTCATAATTTTTGAGGATTTTAAAACATTTCAAAATTTCAAAAAACATGGGTTATAGCCCATCGTTTTTTGAAATTTAGATTTATTTATTTTTATCCTCGTTTTTCATCATTTTTGAGTATGGGCTATAGCCCATATCGTACGGTATACTATAGCACACCGTTTTTGAGGATTTTAAAACATTTCAAAATTTCAAAAAACATGGGTTATAGCCCATCGTTTTTTGAATTTTGGATTTTTTTAATTTAACCTCGTTTTTCATCATTTTTGAACATGGGCTATAGCCCCTACCGTACGGCATACTATAGCACGCCGTTTTTCATAATTTTTGAGGATTTAAAACATTTCAAAATTTCAAAAAACATGGGTTATAGCCCATCGTTTTTTGAATTTTGGATTTTTTTAATTTAACCTCGTTTTTCATCATTTTTGAACATGGGCTATAGCCCCTACCGTACGGCATACTATAGCACGCCGTTTTTCATAATTTTTGAGGATTTTAAAACATTTCAAAATTTCAAAAAACATGGGTTATAGCCCATCGTTTTTTGAAATTTAGATTGATTTATTTTTATCCTCGTTTTTCATCATTTTTGAGTATGGGCTATAGCCCATATCGTACGGTATACTATAGCACACCGTTTTTCATCATTTTTGAGGTTTTGAAAAAAATTCAAAATTTCAAAAACATGGGTTATAGCCCATCGTTTTTTGAAAATTTGAAATTATTTTTTAACCTCGTTTTTCATCATTTTTTAACATTGGCTATAGCCCCTACCGTACGGCATACTATAGCACGCCGTTTTTCATCATTTTTGGGGATTTGAAAAAAATTCAAAATTTCAAAAAACATGGGTTATAGACAATGTTTTTTTGAAATTTAGAAAAAAAACTTTAACCTCGTTTTTCATCATTTTTGAACATGGGCTATAGCCCCTACCGTACGGCATACTATAGCACGCCGTTTTTCATAATTTTTGAGGATTTTAAAACATTTCAAAATTTCAAAAAACATGGGTTATAGCCCATCGTTTTTTGAAATTTAGATTTATTTATTTTTATCCTCGTTTTTCATCATTTTTGAGTATGGGCTATAGCCCATATCGTACGGTATACTATAGCACACCGTTTTTGAGGATTTTAAAACATTTCAAAATTTCAAAAAACATGGGTTATAGCCCATCGTTTTTTGAATTTTGGATTTTTTTAATTTAACCTCGTTTTTCATCATTTTTGAACATGGGCTATAGCCCCTACCGTACGGCATACTATAGCACGCCGTTTTTCATAATTTTTGAGGATTTAAAACATTTCAAAATTTCAAAAAACATGGGTTATAGCCCATCGTTTTTTGAATTTTGGATTTTTTTAATTTAACCTCGTTTTTCATCATTTTTGAACATGGGCTATAGCCCCTACCGTACGGCATACTATAGCACGCAGTTTTTCATCATTTTTGAGGTTTTGAAAAAAAATCAAAATTTCAAAAAACATGGGTTATAGCCCATCGTTTTTTGAAATTTTGATGTTTTTTTTTTTTTATCCTCGTTTTTCATCATTTTTGAACATGGGCTATAGCCCCTACCGTACGGCATACTATAGCACGCCGTTTTTCATCATTTTTGGGGATTTGAAAAAAATTCAAAATTTCAAAAAACATGGGTTATAGCCCATGGTTTTTTGAAATTTTGAAAAAAAACTTTAACCTCGTTTTTCATCATTTTTGAACATGGGCTATAGCCCCTACCGTACGGCATACTATAGCACGCCGTTTTTCATAATTTTTGAGGATTTTAAAACATTTCAAAATTTCAAAAAACATGGGTTATAGCCCATCGTTTTTTGAATTTTTGATTTTTTTTATTTAACCTCGTTTTTCATCATTTTTGAACATGGGCTATAGCCCCTACCGTACGGCATACTATAGCACGCCGTTTTTCATCATTTTTGGGGATTTGAAAAAAAAATCAAAATTTCAAAAAACATGGGTTATAGCCCATGGTTTTTTGAAATTTTGAAAAAAAAAATTAACCTCGTTTTTCATCATTTTTGAACATGGGCTATAGCCCCTACCGTACGGCATACTATAGCACGCCGTTTTTCATAATTTTTGAGGATTTTAAAACATTTCAAAATTTCAAAAAACATGGGTTATAGCCCATCGTTTTTTGAATTTTGGATTTTTTTAATTTAACCTCGTTTTTCATCATTTTTGAACATGGGCTATAGCCCCTACCGTACGGCATACTATAGCACGCAGTTTTTCATCATTTTTGAGGTTTTGAAAAAAAATCAAAATTTCAAAAAACATGGGTTATAGCCCATCGTTTTTTGAAATTTTTATGTTTTTTTTTTTTTATCCTCGTTTTTCATCATTTTTGAGTATGGGCTATAGCCCATATCGTACGGTATACTATAGCACGCCGTTTTTCATCATTTTTGAGGTTTTAAAAAAAAATTCAAAATTAAAAAAAACATGGGTTATAGCTCATGGTTTTTTGAAATTTTGAAAAAAAACTTTAACCTCGTTTTTCATCATTTTTGAACATGGGCTATAGCCCCTACCGTACGGCATACTATAGCACGCCGTTTTTCATAATTTTTGAGGATTTTAAAACATTTCAAAATTTCAAAAAACATGGGTTATAGCCCATCGTTTTTTGAAATTTAGATTGATTTATTTTTATCCTCGTTTTTCATCATTTTTGAGTATGGGCTATAGCCCATATCGTACGGTATACTATAGCACACCGTTTTTCATCATTTTTGAGGTTTTGAAAAAAATTCAAAATTTCAAAAACATGGGTTATAGCCCATCGTTTTTTGAAAATTTGAAATTATTTTTTAACCTCGTTTTTCATCATTTTTGAACATTGGCTATAGCCCCTACCGTACGGCATACTATAGCACGCCGTTTTTCATCATTTTTGGGGATTTGAAAAAAATTCAAAATTTCAAAAAACATGGGTTATAGACAATGTTTTTTTGAAATTTAGAAAAAAAACTTTAACCTCGTTTTTCATCATTTTTGAACATGGGCTATAGCCCCTACCGTACGGCATACTATAGCACGCCGTTTTTCATAATTTTTGAGGATTTTAAAACATTTCAAAATTTCAAAAAACATGGGTTATAGCCCATCGTTTTTTGAAATTTAGATTTATTTATTTTTATCCTCGTTTTTCATCATTTTTGAGTATGGGCTATAGCCCATATCGTACGGTATACTATAGCACACCGTTTTTGAGGATTTTAAAACATTTCAAAATTTCAAAAAACATGGGTTATAGCCCATCGTTTTTTGAATTTTGGATTTTTTTAATTTAACCTCGTTTTTCATCATTTTTGAACATGGGCTATAGCCCCTACCGTACGGCATACTATAGCACGCCGTTTTTCATAATTTTTGAGGATTTAAAACATTTCAAAATTTCAAAAAACATGGGTTATAGCCCATCGTTTTTTGAATTTTGGATTTTTTTAATTTAACCTCGTTTTTCATCATTTTTGAACATGGGCTATAGCCCCTACCGTACGGCATACTATAGCACGCAGTTTTTCATCATTTTTGAGGTTTTGAAAAAAAATCAAAATTTCAAAAAACATGGGTTATAGCCCATCGTTTTTTGAAATTTTGATGTTTTTTTTTTTTTATCCTCGTTTTTCATCATTTTTGAGTATGGGCTATAGCCCATATCGTACGGTATACTATAGCACGCCGTTTTTCATCATTTTTGAGGTTTTGAAAAAATTTCAAAATTTAAAAAAACATGGGTTATAGCCCATGGTTTTTTGAAATTTTGAAAAAAAACTTTAACCTCGTTTTTCATCATTTTTGAACATGGGCTATAGCCCCTACCGTACGGCATACTATAGCACGCCGTTTTTCATAATTTTTGAGGATTTTAAAACATTTCAAAATTTCAAAAAACATGGGTTATAGCCCATCGTTTTTTGAAATTTAGATTTATTTATTTTTATCCTCGTTTTTCATCATTTTTGAGTATGGGCTATAGCCCATATCGTACGGTATACTATAGCACACCGTTTTTCATCATTTTTGAGGTTTTGAAAAAAATTCAAAATTTCAAAAACATGGGTTATAGCCCATCGTTTTTTGAAATTTTGAAATTATTTTTTAACCTCGTTTTTCATCATTTTTGAACATGGGCTATAGCCCATACCGTACGGCATACTATAGCACGCCGTTTTTCATCATTTTTGGGGATTTGAAAAAAATTCAAAATTTCAAAAAACATGGGTTATAGCCCATGGTTTTTTGAAATTTTGAAAAAAAACTTTAACCTCGTTTTTCATCATTTTTGAACATGGGCTATTGCCCCTACCGTACGGCATACTATAGCACGCCGTTTTTCATAATTTTTGAGGATTTTAAAACATTTCAAAATTTCAAAAAACATGGGTTATAGCCCATCGTTTTTTGAAATTTTGATTATTATTTTTTTATCCTCGTTTTTCATCATTTTTGAGTATGGGCTATAGCCCATATCGTACGGTATACTATAGCACGCCGTTTTTCATCATTTTTGAGGTTTTGAAAAAAATTCAAAATTTCAAAAAACATGGGTTATAGCCCATCGTTTTTTGAAATTTTGTAATTATTTTTTAACCTCGTTTTTCATCATTTTTGAACATGGGCTATAGCCCCTACCGTACGGTATACTATAGCACGCCGTTTTTCATAATTTTTGAGGATTTTAAAACATTTCAAAATTTCAAAAAACATGGGTTATAGCCCATCGTTTTTTGAAATTTAGATCTTTTTTTTTTTATCCTCGTTTTTCATCATTTTTGAGTATGGGCTATAGCCCATATCGTACGGTATACTATAGCACACCGTTTTTCATCATTTTTGAGGTTTTGAAAAAAAATCAAAATTTCTAAAACATGGGTTATATAGCCCATCTTTTTTTGAAATTTTGATTTTTTTTTTAACCTTGTTTTTCATCATTTTTGAACATGGGCTATAGCCCCTACCGTACGGCATACTATAGCACGCCGTATTTCATCATTTTTGAGGATTTGAAAAAATTTCAAAATTTCAAAAAACATGTGTTATAACCCATCGTTTTTTGAAAATTTGATTTTTTTTTTTATCCTCGTTTTTCATCATTTTTGAGTATGGGCTATAGCCCATATCGTACGGTATACTATAGCACACCGTTTTTCATCATTTTTGAGGTTTTGAAAAAAAATCAAAATTTCTAAAACATGGGTTATATAGCCCATCTTTTTTTGAAATTTTGATTTTTTTTTTAACCTTGTTTTTCATCATTTTTGAACATGGGCTATAGCCCCTACCGTACGGCATACTATAGCACGCCGTATTTCATCATTTTTGAGGATTTGAAAAAATTTCAAAATTTCAAAAAACATGTGTTATAACCCATCGTTTTTTGAAAATTTGATTTTTTTTTTTATCCTCGTTTTTCATCATTTTTGAGTATGGGCTATAGCCCATATCGTACGGTATACTATAGCACGCCGTTTTTCATCATTTTTGAGGTTTTGAAAAAATTTCAAAATTTCAAAAAACATGGGTTATAGCCCATCGTTTTTTGAAATTTAGATTTTTTTTTTAACCTCGTTTTTCATCATTTTTGAACATGGGCTATAGCCCCTACCGTACGGCATACTATAGCACGCCGTTTTTCATAATTTTTGGGGATTTGAAAATTTTTTAAAATTTAAAAAAACATGGGCTATAGCCCATGGTTTTTTGAAATTTTGAAAAAAAACTTTAACCTCGTTTTTCATCATTTTTGAACATGGGCTATAGCCCCTACCGTACGGCATACTATAGCACGCCGTTTTTCATAATTTTTGAGGATTTTAAAACATTTCAAAATTTCAAAAAACATGGGTTATAGCCCATCGTTTTTTGAAATTTAGATTTATTTATTTTTATCCTCGTTTTTCATCATTTTTGAGTATGGGCTATAGCCCATATCGTACGGTATACTATAGCACACCGTTTTTCATCATTTTTGAGGTTTTGAAAAAAATTCAAAATTTCAAAAACATGGGTTATAGCCATCGTTTTTTGAAATTTTGAAATTATTTTTTAACCTCGTTTTTCATCATTTTTGAACATGGGCTATAGCCCCTACCGTACGGCATACTATAGCACGCCGTTTTTCATCATTTTTGGGGATTTGAAAAAAATTCAAAATTTCAAAAAACATGGGTTATAGCCCATGGTTTTTTGAAATTTTGAAAAAAAACTTTAACCTCGTTTTTCATCATTTTTGAACATGGGCTATAGCCCCTACCGTACGGCATACTATAGCACGCCGTTTTTCATCATTTTTGAGGTTTTGAAAAAAAATCAAAATTTCAAAAAACATGGGTTATAGCCCATGGTTTTTTGAAATTTTGAAAAAAAAAATTAACCTCGTTTTTCATCATTTTTGAACATGGGCTATAGCCCCTACCGTACGGCATACTATAGCACGCCGTTTTTCATAATTTTTGAGGATTTTAAAACATTTCAAAATTTCAAAAAACATGGGTTATAGCCCATCGTTTTTTGAATTTTGGATTTTTTTAATTTAACCTCGTTTTTCATCATTTTTGAACATGGGCTATAGCCCCTACCGTACGGCATACTATAGCACGCAGTTTTTCATCATTTTTGAGGTTTTGAAAAAAAATCAAAATTTAAAAAAACATGGGTTATAGCCCATCGTTTTTTGAAATTTTGATGTTTTTTTTTTTTTATCCTCGTTTTTCATCATTTTTGAGTATGGGCTATAGCCCATATCGTACGGTATACTATAGCACGCCGTTTTTCATCATTTTTGAGGTTTTAAAAAAAAATTCAAAATAAAAAAAAACATGGGTTATAGCTCATGGTTTTTTGAAATTTTGAAAAAAAACTTTAACCTCGTTTTTCATCATTTTTGAACATGGGCTATAGCCCCTACCGTACGGCATACTATAGCACGCCGTTTTTCATAATTTTTGAGGATTTTAAAACATTTCAAAATTTCAAAAAACATGGGTTATAGCCCATCGTTTTTTGAAATTTAGATTGATTTATTTTTATCCTCGTTTTTCATCATTTTTGAGTATGGGCTATAGCCCATATCGTACGGTATACTATAGCACACCGTTTTTCATCATTTTTGAGGTTTTGAAAAAAATTCAAAATTTCAAAAACATGGGTTATAGCCCATCGTTTTTTGAAAATTTGAAATTATTTTTTAACCTCGTTTTTCATCATTTTTGAACATGGGCTATAGCCCCTACCGTACGGCATACTATAGCACGCCGTTTTTCATCATTTTTGGGGATTTGAAAAAAATTCAAAATTTCAAAAAACATGGGTTATAGACAATGTTTTTTTGAAATTTAGAAAAAAAACTTTAACCTCGTTTTTCATCATTTTTGAACATGGGCTATAGCCCCTACCGTACGGCATACTATAGCACGCCGTTTTTCATAATTTTTGAGGATTTTAAAACATTTCAAAATTTCAAAAAACATGGGTTATAGCCCATCGTTTTTTGAAATTTAGATTTATTTATTTTTATCCTCGTTTTTCATCATTTTTGAGTATGGGCTATAGCCCATATCGTACGGTATACTATAGCACACCGTTTTTGAGGATTTTAAAACATTTCAAAATTTCAAAAAACATGGGTTATAGCCCATCGTTTTTTGAATTTTGGATTTTTTTAATTTAACCTCGTTTTTCATCATTTTTGAACATGGGCTATAGCCCCTACCGTACGGCATACTATAGCACGCCGTTTTTCATAATTTTTGAGGATTTAAAACATTTCAAAATTTCAAAAAACATGGGTTATAGCCCATCGTTTTTTGAATTTTGGATTTTTTTAATTTAACCTCGTTTTTCATCATTTTTGAACATGGGCTATAGCCCCTACCGTACGGCATACTACAGCACGCAGTTTTTCATCATTTTTGAGGTTTTGAAAAAAAATCAAAATTTCAAAAAACATGGGTTATAGCCCATCGTTTTTTGAAATTTTGATGTTTTTTTTTTTTTATCCTCGTTTTTCATCATTTTTGAGTATGGGCTATAGCCCATATCGTACGGTATACTATAGCACGCCGTTTTTCATCATTTTTGAGGTTTTGAAAAAATTTCAAAATTTAAAAAAACATGGGTTATAGCCCATGGTTTTTTGAAATTTTGAAAAAAAACTTTAACCTCGTTTTTCATCATTTTTGAACATGGGCTATAGCCCCTACCGTACGGCATACTATAGCACGCCGTTTTTCATAATTTTTGAGGATTTTAAAACATTTCAAAATTTCAAAAAACATGGGTTATAGCCCATCGTTTTTTGAAATTTAGATTTATTTATTTTTATCCTCGTTTTTCATCATTTTTGAGTATGGGCTATAGCCCATATCGTACGGTATACTATAGCACACCGTTTTTCATCATTTTTGAGGTTTTGAAAAAAATTCAAAATTTCAAAAACATGGGTTATAGCCCATCGTTTTTTGAAATTTTGAAATTATTTTTTAACCTCGTTTTTCATCATTTTTGAACATGGGCTATAGCCCATACCGTACGGCATACTATAGCACGCCGTTTTTCATCATTTTTGGGGATTTGAAAAAAATTCAAAATTTCAAAAAACATGGGTTATAGCCCATGGTTTTTTGAAATTTTGAAAAAAAACTTTAACCTCGTTTTTCATCATTTTTGAACATGGGCTATTGCCCCTACCGTACGGCATACTATAGCACGCCGTTTTTCATAATTTTTGAGGATTTTAAAACATTTCAAAATTTCAAAAAACATGGGTTATAGCCCATCGTTTTTTGAAATTTTGATTATTATTTTTTTATCCTCGTTTTTCATCATTTTTGAGTATGGGCTATAGCCCATATCGTACGGTATACTATAGCACGCCGTTTTTCATCATTTTTGAGGTTTTGAAAAAAATTCAAAATTTCAAAAAACATGGGTTATAGCCCATCGTTTTTTGAAATTTTGTAATTATTTTTTAACCTCGTTTTTCATCATTTTTGAACATGGGCTATAGCCCCTACCGTACGGTATACTATAGCACGCCGTTTTTCATAATTTTTGAGGATTTTAAAACATTTCAAAATTTCAAAAAACATGGGTTATAGCCCATCGTTTTTTGAAATTTAGATCTTTTTTTTTTTATCCTCGTTTTTCATCATTTTTGAGTATGGGCTATAGCCCATATCGTACGGTATACTATAGCACACCGTTTTTCATCATTTTTGAGGTTTTGAAAAAAAATCAAAATTTCTAAAACATGGGTTATATAGCCCATCTTTTTTTGAAATTTTGATTTTTTTTTTAACCTTGTTTTTCATCATTTTTGAACATGGGCTATAGCCCCTACCGTACGGCATACTATAGCACGCCGTATTTCATCATTTTTGAGGATTTGAAAAAATTTCAAAATTTCAAAAAACATGTGTTATAACCCATCGTTTTTTGAAAATTAGATTTTTTTTTTTATCCTCGTTTTTCATCATTTTTGAGTATGGGCTATAGCCCATATCGTACGGTATACTATAGCACGCCGTTTTTCATCATTTTTGAGGTTTTGAAAAAATTTCAAAATTTCAAAAAACATGGGTTATAGCCCATCGTTTTTTGAAATTTAGATTTTTTTTTTAACCTCGTTTTTCATCATTTTTGAACATGGGCTATAGCCCCTACCGTACGGCATACTATAGCACGCCGTTTTTCATAATTTTTGGGGATTTGAAAATTTTTTAAAATTTAAAAAAACATGGGCTATAGCCCATGGTTTTTTGAAATTTTGAAAAAAAACTTTAACCTCGTTTTTCATCATTTTTGAACATGGGCTATAGCCCCTACCGTACGGCATACTATAGCACGCCGTTTTTCATAATTTTTGAGGATTTTAAAACATTTCAAAATTTCAAAAAACATGGGTTATAGCCCATCGTTTTTTGAAATTTAGATTTATTTATTTTTATCCTCGTTTTTCATCATTTTTGAGTATGGGCTATAGCCCATATCGTACGGTATACTATAGCACACCGTTTTTCATCATTTTTGAGGTTTTGAAAAAAATTCAAAATTTCAAAAACATGGGTTATAGCCCATCGTTTTTTGAAATTTTGAAATTATTTTTTAACCTCGTTTTTCATCATTTTTGAACATGGGCTATAGCCCCTACGGTACGGCATACTATAG
This sequence comes from Protomyctophum parallelum, assembly GCF_964188405.1. NCBI lineage: Eukaryota > Metazoa > Chordata > Actinopteri > Myctophiformes > Myctophidae > Protomyctophum > Protomyctophum parallelum. Next base: position 14,365,866 of record NC_139707.1, read on the forward strand.
CACGCCGTTTTTCATCATTTTTGGGGATTTGAAAAAAATTCAAAATTTCAAAAAACATGGGTTATAGCCCATGGTTTTTTGAAATTTTGAAAAAAAACTTTAACCTCGTTTTTCATCATTTTTGAACATGGGCTATAGCCCCTACCGTACGGCATACTATAGCACGCCGTTTTTCATCATTTTTGAGGTTTTGAAAAAAAATCAAAATTTCAAAAAACATGGGTTATAGCCCATCGTTTTTTGAAATTTTGATTTTTTTTTTTATCCTCGTTTTTCATCATTTTTGAGTATGGGCTATAGCCCATATCGTACGGTATACTATAGCACGCCGTTTTTCATCATTTTTGAGGTTTTGAAAAAAATTCAAAATTTCAAAAAACATGGGTTATAGCCCATCGTTTTTTGAAATTTTGTAATTATTTTTTAACCTCGTTTTTCATCATTTTTGAACATGGGCTATAGCCCCTACCGTACGGTATACTATAGCACGCCGTTTTTCATAATTTTTGAGGATTTTAAAACATTTCAAAATTTCAAAAAACATGGGTTATAGCCCATCGTTTTTTGAAAATTAGATTTTTTTTTTAATCCTCGTTTTTCATCATTTTTGAGTATGGGCTATAGCCCATATCGTACGGTATACTATAGCACGCCGTTTTTCATCATTTTTGGGGATTTGAAAAAATTTCAAAATTTAAAAAACATGGGTTATAGCCCATGGTTTTTTGAAATTTTGAAAAAAAACTTTAACCTCGTTTTTCATCATTTTTGAACATGGGCTATAGCCCCTACCGTACGGCATACTATAGCACGCCGTTTTTCATCATTTTTGAGGTTTTGAAAAAAATTCAAAATTTCAAAAAACATGGGCTATAACCCATGTTTTTTGAAATTTTTATATATTTTTTTAACCTCGTTTTTCATCATTTTTGAGTATGGGCTATAGCCCATATCGTACGGTATACTATAGCACGCCGTTTTTCATCATTTTTGAGGTTTTGAAAAAAATTCAAAATTTCAAAAAACATGGGTTATAGCCCATCGTTTTTTGAAATTTAGATTTTTTTTTTTATCCTCGTTTTTCATCATTTTTGAGTATGGGCTATAGCCCATATCGTACGGTATACTATAGCACGCCGTTTTTCATCATTTTTGAGGTTTTGAAAAAAATTCAAAATTTCAAAAAACATGGGTTATAGCCCATCGTTTTTTGAAATTTTGTAATTATTTTTTAACCTCGTTTTTCATCATTTTTGAACATGGGCTATAGCCCCTACCGTACGGTATACTATAGCACGCCGTTTTTCATAATTTTTGAGGATTTTAAAACATTTCAAAATTTCAAAAAACATGGGTTATAGCCCATCGTTTTTTGAAAATTAGATTTTTTTTTTTATCCTCGTTTTTCATCATTTTTGAGTATGGGCTATAGCCCATATCGTACGGTATACTATAGCACGCCGTTTTTCATCATTTTTGGGGATTTGAAAAAATTTCAAAATTTAAAAAACATGGGTTATAGCCCATGGTTTTTTGAAATTTTGAAAAAAAACTTTAACCTCGTTTTTCATCATTTTTGAACATGGGCTATAGCCCCTACCGTACGGCATACTATAGCACGCCGTTTTTCATCATTTTTGAGGTTTTGAAAAAAATTCAAAATTTCAAAAAACATGGGCTATAACCCATGTTTTTTGAAATTTTTATATATTTTTTTAACCTCGTTTTTCATCATTTTTGAGTATGGGCTATAGCCCATATCGTACGGTATACTATAGCACGCCGTTTTTCATCATTTTTGAGGTTTTGAAAAAAATTCAAAATTTCAAAAAACATGGGTTATAGCCCATCGTTTTTTGAAATTTTGTAATTATTTTTTAACCTCGTTTTTCATCATTTTTGAACATGGGCTATAGCCCCTACCGTACGGCATACTATAGCACGCCGTTTTTCATAATTTTTGGGGATTTGAAAAAAATTTAAAATTTCAAAAAACATGGGTTATAGCCCATGGTTTTTTTAAATTTTGAAAAAAAACTTTAACCTCGTTTTTCATCATTTTTGAACATGGGCTATAGCCCCTACCGTACGGCATACTATAGCACGCCGTTTTTCATAATTTTTGAGGATTTTAAAACATTTCAAAATTTCAAAAAACATGGGTTATAGCCCATCGTTTTTTGAAATTTAGATTTTTTTTTTTATCCTCGTTTTTTATCATTTTTGAGTATGGTCTATAGCCCCTACCGTACCGCATACTATAGCACGCCGTTTTTCATCATTTTTGTGGTTTTGAAAAAATTTCAAATTTTCAAAAACATGGGTTATAGCCCATCCTTTTTTGAAATTTTGATTTTTTTTTTAACCTCGTTTTTCATCATTTTTGAACATGGTCTATAGCCCCTACCGTACCGCATACTATAGCACGCCGTATTTCATCATTTTTGAGGATTTGAAAAAAATTCAAATTTTCAAAAAACATGGGTTATAGCCCATCGTTTTTTGAAAATTTGAAATAATTTTTGAACCTAGTTTTTCATCATTTTTGAACATGGGCTATAGCCCCTACCGTACGGCATACTATAGCACGCCGTTTTTCATCATTTTTGAGGATTTGAAAAAAATTAAAAATTTCAAAAAACATGGGTTATAGCCCATCGTTTTTTGAAATTTTGTAATTATTTTTTAACCTCGTTTTTCATCATTTTTGAACATGGGCTATAGCCCCTACCGTACGGTATACTATAGCACGCCGTTTTTCATAATTTTTGAGGATTTTAAAACATTTCAAAATTTCAAAAAACATGGGTTATAGCCCATCGTTTTTTGAAATTTAGATCTTTTTTTTTTTATCCTCGTTTTTCATCATTTTTGAGTATGGGCTATAGCCCATATCGTACGGTATACTATAGCACACCGTTTTTCATCATTTTTGAGGTTTTGAAAAAAAATCAAAATTTCTAAAACATGGGTTATATAGCCCATCTTTTTTTGAAATTTTGATTTTTTTTTTAACCTTGTTTTTCATCATTTTTGAACATGGGCTATAGCCCCTACCGTACGGCATACTATAGCACGCCGTATTTCATCATTTTTGAGGATTTGAAAAAATTTCAAAATTTCAAAAAACATGTGTTATAACCCATCGTTTTTTGAAAATTAGATTTTTTTTTTTATCCTCGTTTTTCATCATTTTTGAGTATGGGCTATAGCCCATATCGTACGGTATACTATAGCACGCCGTTTTTCATCATTTTTGAGGTTTTGAAAAAATTTCAAAATTTCAAAAAACATGGGTTATAGCCCATCGTTTTTTGAAATTTAGATTTTTTTTTTAACCTCGTTTTTCATCATTTTTGAACATGGGCTATAGCCCCTACCGTACGGCATACTATAGCACGCCGTTTTTCATAATTTTTGGGGATTTGAAAAATTTTTAAAATTTAAAAAAACATGGGCTATAGCCCATGGTTTTTTGAAATTTTGAAAAAAAACTTTAACCTCGTTTTTCATCATTTTTGAACATGGGCTATAGCCCCTACCGTACGGCATACTATAGCACGCCGTTTTTCATAATTTTTGAGGATTTTAAAACATTTCAAAATTTCAAAAAACATGGGTTATAGCCCATCGTTTTTTGAAATTTAGATTTATTTATTTTTATCCTCGTTTTTCATCATTTTTGAGTATGGGCTATAGCCCATATCGTACGGTATACTATAGCACACCGTTTTTCATCATTTTTGAGGTTTTGAAAAAAATTCAAAATTTCAAAAACATGGGTTATAGCCCATCGTTTTTTGAAATTTTGAAATTATTTTTTAACCTCGTTTTTCATCATTTTTGAACATGGGCTATAGCCCCTACGGTACGGCATACTATAGCACGCCGTTTTTCATCATTTTTGGGGATTTGAAAAAAATTCAAAATTTCAAAAAACATGGGTTATAGCCCATGGTTTTTTGAAATTTTGAAAAAAAACTTTAACCTCGTTTTTCATCATTTTTGAACATGGGCTATAGCCCCTACCGTACGGCATACTATAGCACGCCGTTTTTCATCATTTTTGAGGTTTTGAAAAAAAATCAAAATTTCAAAAAACATGGGTTATAGCCCATCGTTTTTTGAAATTTTGATTTTTTTTTTATCCTCGTTTTTCATCATTTTTGAGTATGGGCTATAGCCCATATCGTACGGTATACTATAGCACGCCGTTTTTCATCATTTTTGAGGTTTTGAAAAAAATTCAAAATTTCAAAAAACATGGGTTATAGCCCATCGTTTTTTGAAATTTTGTAATTATTTTTTAACCTCGTTTTTCATCATTTTTGAACATGGGCTATAGCCCCTACCGTACGGTATACTATAGCACGCCGTTTTTCATAATTTTTGAGGATTTTAAAACATTTCAAAATTTCAAAAAACATGGGTTATAGCCCATCGTTTTTTGAAAATTAGATTTTTTTTTTAATCCTCGTTTTTCATCATTTTTGAGTATGGGCTATAGCCCATATCGTACGGTATACTATAGCACGCCGTTTTTCATCATTTTTGGGGATTTGAAAAAATTTCAAAATTTAAAAAACATGGGTTATAGCCCATGGTTTTTTGAAATTTTGAAAAAAAACTTTAACCTCGTTTTTCATCATTTTTGAACATGGGCTATAGCCCCTACCGTACGGCATACTATAGCACGCCGTTTTTCATCATTTTTGAGGTTTTGAAAAAAATTCAAAATTTCAAAAAACATGGGCTATAACCCATGTTTTTTGAAATTTTTATATATTTTTTTAACCTCGTTTTTCATCATTTTTGAGTATGGGCTATAGCCCATATCGTACGGTATACTATAGCACGCCGTTTTTCATCATTTTTGAGGTTTTGAAAAAAATTCAAAATTTCAAAAAACATGGGTTATAGCCCATCGTTTTTTGAAATTTTGATTTTTTTTTTTATCCTCGTTTTTCATCATTTTTGAGTATGGGCTATAGCCCATATCGTACGGTATACTATAGCACGCCGTTTTTCATCATTTTTGAGGTTTTGAAAAAAATTCAAAATTTCAAAAAACATGGGTTATAGCCCATCGTTTTTTGAAATTTTGTAATTATTTTTTAACCTCGTTTTTCATCATTTTTGAACATGGGCTATAGCCCCTACCGTACGGTATACTATAGCACGCCGTTTTTCATAATTTTTGAGGATTTTAAAACATTTCAAAATTTCAAAAAACATGGGTTATAGCCCATCGTTTTTTGAAAATTAGATTTTTTTTTTTATCCTCGTTTTTCATCATTTTTGAGTATGGGCTATAGCCCATATCGTACGGTATACTATAGCACGCCGTTTTTCATCATTTTTGGGGATTTGAAAAAATTTAAAAATTTAAAAAACATGGGTTATAGCCCATGGTTTTTTGAAATTTTGAAAAAAAACTTTAACCTCGTTTTTCATCATTTTTGAACATGGGCTATAGCCCCTACCGTACGGCATACTATAGCACGCCGTTTTTCATCATTTTTGAGGTTTTGAAAAAAATTCAAAATTTCAAAAAACATGGGCTATAACCCATGTTTTTTGAAATTTTTATATATTTTTTTAACCTCGTTTTTCATCATTTTTGAGTATGGGCTATAGCCCATATCGTACGGTATACTATAGCACGCCGTTTTTCATCATTTTTGAGGTTTTGAAAAAAATTCAAAATTTCAAAAAACATGGGTTATAGCCCATCGTTTTTTGAAATTTAGATTTTTTTTTTTATCCTCGTTTTTTATCATTTTTGAGTATGGTCTATAGCCCCTACCGTACCGCATACTATAGCACGCCGTTTTTCATCATTTTTGTGGTTTTGAAAAAATTTCAAATTTTCAAAAACATGGGTTATAGCCCATCCTTTTTTGAAATTTTGATTTTTTTTTTAACCTCGTTTTTCATCATTTTTGAACATGGTCTATAGCCCCTACCGTACCGCATACTATAGCACGCCGTATTTCATCATTTTTGAGGATTTGAAAAAAATTCAAATTTTCAAAAAACATGGGTTATAGCCCATCGTTTTTTGAAAATTTGAAATAATTTTTGAACCTAGTTTTTCATCATTTTTGAACATGGGCTATAGCCCCTACCGTACGGCATACTATAGCACGCCGTTTTTCATCATTTTTGAGGATTTGAAAAAAATTAAAAATTTCAAAAAACATGGGTTATAGCCCATCGTTTTTTGAAATTTTGATATATTTTTTTTATCCTCGTCTTTCATCATTTTTGAGTATGGGCTATAGCCCCTACCGTACGGCATACTATAGCACGCCGTTTTTCATCATTTTTGAGGTTTTGAAAAAATTTCAAAATTTCAAAAAACATGGGTTATAGCCCATCGTTTTTTGAAATTTTGAAATTATTTTTTAACCTCGTTTTTCATCATTTTTGAACATGGGCTATAGCCCCTACCGTACGGCATACTATAGCACGCCGTTTTTCATCATTTTTGGGGATTTGAAAAAAATTCAAAATTTCAAAAAACATGGGTTATAGCCCATGGTTTTTTGAAATTTTGAAAAAAAACTTTAACCTCGTTTTTCATCATTTTTGAACATGGGCTATAGCCCCTACCGTACGGCATACTATAGCACGCCGTTTTTCATAATTTTTGAGGATTTTAAAACATTTCAAAATTTCAAAAAACATGGGTTATAGCCCATTGTTTTTTGAATTTTTGATTTTTTTTATTTAACCTCGTTTTTCATCATTTTTGAACATGGGCTATAGCCCCTACCGTACGGCATACTATAGCACGCCGTTTTTCATAATTTTTGAGGATTTTAAAACATTTCAAAATTTCAAAAAACATGGGTTATAGCCCATTGTTTTTTGAATTTTTGATTTTTTTTATTTAACCTCGTTTTTCATAATTTTTGAACATGGGCTATAGCCCCTACCGTACGGCATACTATAGCATGCCGTTTTTCATCATTTTTAAGGATTTGAAAAAAATTCAACATTTCTAAAAACATGGGTTATAGCCCATCGTTTTTTGAAAATTTGAAATAATTTTTGAACCTAGTTTTTCATCATTTTTGAACATGGGCTATAGCCCCTACCGTACGGCATACTATAGCACGCCGTTTTTCATCATTTTTGAGGATTTGAAAAAAATTCAAAATTTCAAAAAACATGGGTTATAGCCCATCGTTTTTTGAAATTTTGATTATTTTTTTTTATCCTCGTCTTTCAACATTTTTGAGTATGGGCTATAGCCCATATCGTACGGTATACTATAGCACGCCGTTTTTCATCATTTTTGAGGTTTTGAAAAAATTAAAAAATTTCAAAAAACATGGGCTATAACCCATCGTTTTTTGAAATTTTGAAATTATTTTTTAACCTCGTTTTTCATCATTTTTGAACATGGGCTATAGCCCCTACCGTACGGCATACTATAGCACGCCGTTTTTCATCATTTTTGGGGATTTGAAAAAAATTCAAAATTTCAAAAAACATGGGTTATAGCCCATGGTTTTTTGAAATTTTGAAAAAAAACTTTAACCTCGTTTTTCATCATTTTTGAACATGGGCTATAGCCCCTACCGTACGGCATACTATAGCACGCCGTTTTTCATAATTTTTGAGGATTTTAAAACATTTCAAAATTTCAAAAAACATGGGTTATAGCCCATCGTTTTTTGAATTTTGGATTTTTTTTATTTAACCTCGTTTTTCATCATTTTTGAACATGGGCTATAGCCCCTACCGTACGGCATACTATAGCACGCCGTTTTTCATCATTTTTGAGATTTTGAAAAAATTCAAAATTTCAAAAAACATGGGCTATAACCCATGTTTTTTTAAATTTTTATATATTTTTTTAACCTCGTTTTTCATCATTTTTGAGTATGGGCTATAGCCCATATCGTACGGTATACTATAGCACGCCGTTTTTCATCATTTTTGAGGTTTTGAAAAAAATTCAAAATTTCAAAAAACATGGGTTATAGCCCATCGTTTTTTGAAATTTTGTAATTATTTTTTAACCTCGTTTTTCATCATTTTTGAACATGGGCTATAGCCCCTACCGTACGGCATACTATAGCACGCCGTTTTTCATAATTTTTGGGGATTTGAAAAAAAAATTAAATTTCAAAAAACATGGGTTATAGCCCATGGTTTTTTGAAATTTTGAAAAAAAACTTTAACCTCGTTTTTCATCATTTTTGAACATGGGCTATAGCCCCTACCGTACGGCATACTATAGCACGCCGTTTTTCATAATTTTTGAGGATTTTAAAACATTTCAAAATTTCAAAAAACATGGGTTATAGCCCATCGTTTTTTGAAATTTAGATTTATTTATTTTTATCCTCGTTTTTCATCATTTTTGAGTATGGGCTATAGCCCATATCGTACGGTATACTATAGCACACCGTTTTTCATCATTTTTGAGGTTTTGAAAAAAATTCAAAATTTCAAAAACATGGGTTATAGCCCATCCTTTTTTGAAATTTTGATTATTTTTTTTATCCTCGTTTTTCATCATTTTTGAACATGGGCTATAGCCCCTACCGTACGGCATACTATAGCACGCCGTTTTTCATCATTTTTGGGGATTTGAAAAAATTTCAAAATTTCAAAAACATGGGTTATAGCCCATGGTTTTTTGAAATTTTGAAAAAAAACTTTAACCTCGTTTTTCATCATTTTTGAACATGGGCTATAGCCCCTACCGTACGGCATACTATAGCACGCCGTTTTTCATCATTTTTGAGGTTTTGAAAAAAATTCAAAATTTCAAAAAACATGGGCTATAACCCATGTTTTTTGAAATTTTTATATATTTTTTTAACCTCGTTTTTCATCATTTTTGAGTATGGGCTATAGCCCATATCGTACGGTATACTATAGCACGCCGTTTTTCATCATTTTTGAGGTTTTGAAAAAAATTCAAAATTTCAAAAAACATGGGTTATAGCCCATCGTTTTTTGAAATTTTGTAATTATTTTTTAACCTCGTTTTTCATCATTTTTGAACATGGGCTATAGCCCCTACCGTACGGCATACTATAGCACGCCGTTTTTCATAATTTTTGGGGATTTGAAATTTTTTTAAAATTTCAAAAAACATGGGTTATAGCCCATGGTTTTTTTAAATTTTGAAAAAAAACTTTAACCTCGTTTTTCATCATTTTTGAACATGGGCTATAGCCCCTACCGTACGGCATACTATAGCACGCCGTTTTTCATAATTTTTGAGGATTTTAAAACATTTCAAAATTTCAAAAAACATGTGTTATATCCCATCGTTTTTTGAAATTTAGATTTATTTATTTTTATCCTCGTTTTTCATCATTTTTGAGTATGGGCTATAGCCCATATCGTACGGTATACTATAGCACACCGTTTTTCATCATTTTTGAGGTTTTGAAAAAATTTCAAAATTTCAAAAACATGGGTTATAGCCCATCCTTTTTTGAAATTTTGATTATTTTTTTTATCCTCGTTTTTCATCATTTTTGAACATGGGCTATAGCCCCTACCGTACGGCATACTATAGCACGCCGTTTTTCATAATTTTTGAGGATTTTAAAACATTTCAAAATTTCAAAAAACATGGGTTATAGCCCATCGTTTTTTGAAATTTAGATATTTTTTTTTATCCTCGTTTTTCATCATTTTTGAACATGGGCTATAGCCCCTACCGTACGGCATACTATAGCACGCCGTTTTTCATCATTTTTGGGGATTTGAAAAAATTTCAAAATTTCAAAAACATGGGTTATAGCCCATGGTTTTTTGAAATTTTGAAAAAAAACTTTAACCTCGTTTTTCATCATTTTTGAACATGGGCTATAGCCCCTACCGTACGGCATACTATAGCACGCCGTTTTTCATAATTTTTGAGGATTTTAAAACATTTCAAAATTTCAAAAAACATGGGTTATAGCCCATCGTTTTTTGAAATTTAGATTATTTTTTTTTATCCTCGTTTTTCATCATTTTTGAACATGGGCTATAGCCCCTACCGTACGGCATACTATAGCACGCCGTTTTTCATCATTTTTGGGGATTTGAAAAAAAATCAAAATTTCAAAAACATGGGTTATAGCCCATGGTTTTTTGAAATTTTGAAAAAAAACTTTAACCTCGTTTTTCATCATTTTTGAACATGGGCTATAGCCCCTACCGTATGGCATACTATAGCACGCCGTTTTTCATAATTTTTGAGGATTTTAAAACATTTCAAAATTTCAAAAAACATGGGTTATAGCCCATCGTTTTTTGAAATTTAGATTTTTTTTTATATTCTCGTTTTTCATCATTTTTGAGTATGGTCTATAGCCCCTACCGTACCGCATACTATAGCACGCCGTTTTTCATCATTTTTGTGGTTTTGAAAAAATTTCAAATTTTCAAAAACATGGGTTATAGCCCATCCTTTTTTGAAATTTTGATTTTTTTTTTTACCTCGTTTTTCATCATTTTTGAACATGGTCTATAGCCCCTACCGTACCGCATACTATAGCACGCCGTATTTCATCATTTTTGAGGATTTGAAAAAAATTCAAATTTTCAAAAAACATGGGTTATAGCCCATCGTTTTTTGAAAATTTGAAATAATTTTTGAACCTAGTTTTTCATCATTTTTGAACATGGGCTATAGCCCCTACCGTACGGCATACTATAGCACGCCGTTTTTCATCATTTTTGAGGATTTGAAAAACATTAAAAATTTCAAAAAACATGGGTTATAGCCCATCGTTTTTTGAAATTTTGATATATTTTTTTTATCCTCGTCTTTCATCATTTTTGAGTATGGGCTATAGCCCCTACCGTACGGCATACTATAGCACGCCGTTTTTCATCATTTTTGAGGTTTTGAAAAAATTTCAAAATTTCAAAAAACATGGGTTATAGCCCATCGTTTTTTGAAATTTTGAAATTATTTTTTAACCTCGTTTTTCATCATTTTTGAACATGGGCTATAGCCCCTACCGTACGGCATACTATAGCACGCCGTTTTTCATCATTTTTGGGGATTTGAAAAAAATTAAAAAATTCAAAAAACATGGGTTATAGCCCATGGTTTTTTGAAATTTTGAAAAAAAACTTTAACCTCGTTTTTCATCATTTTTGAACATGGGCTATAGCCCCTACCGTACGGCATACTATAGCACGCCGTTTTTCATAATTTTTGAGGATTTTAAAACATTTCAAAATTTCAAAAAACATGGGTTATAGCCCATCGTTTTTTGAATTTTTGATTTTTTTTATTTAACCTCGTTTTTCATCATTTTTGAACATGGGCTATAGCTCTACCGTACGGCATACTATAGCATGCCGTTTTTCATCATTTTTAAGGATTTGAAAAAAATCAAAATTTATAAAAACGATGGGCTATAACCCATGTTTTTTGAAAATTTTATATATTTTTTTAACCTCGTTTTTCATCATTTTTGAACATGGGCTATAGCCCCTACCGTACGGCATACTATAGCCCATGGTTTTTTGAAATTAAAAAAAAAAAATTTAACCTCGTTTTTCATCATTTTTGAACATGGGCTATAGCCCCTACCGTACGGCATACTATAGCACGCCGTTTTTCATCATTTTTGAGGATTTGAAAAAAATTAAAAATTTCAAAAAACATGGGTTATAGCCCATCGTTTTTTGAAATTTTGATTTTTTTTTTTTATCCTCGTCTTTCAACATTTTTGAGTATGGGCTATAGCCCATATCGTACGGTATACTATAGCACGCCGTTTTTCGTCATTTTTGAGGTTTTGAAAAAATTAAAAAATTTGAAAAAACATGGGCTATAACCCATCGTTTTTTGAAATTTTGAAATTATTTTTTAACCTCGTTTTTCATCATTTTTGAACATGGGCTATAGCCCCTACCGTACGGCATACTATAGCACGCCGTTTTTCATCATTTTTGGGGATTTGAAAAAAATTCAAAATTTCAAAAAACATGGGTTATAGCCCATGGTTTTTTGAAATTTTGAAAAAAAACTTTAACCTCGTTTTTCATCATTTTTGAACATGGGCTATAGCCCCTACCGTACGGCATACTATAGCACGCCGTTTTTCATAATTTTTGAGGATTTTAAAACATTTCAAAATTTCAAAAAACATGGGTTATAGCCCATCGTTTTTTTAATTTTTGATTTTTTTTATTTAACCTCGTTTTTCATCATTTTTGAACATGGGCTATAGCTCTACCGTACGGCATACTATAGCATGCCGTTTTTCATCATTTTTAAGGATTTGAAAAAAATCTAAATTTCTAAAAACTATGGGCTATAACCCATGTTTTTTGAAAATTTTATATATTTTTTTAACCTCGTTTTTCATCATTTTTGAACATGGGCTATAGCCCCTACCGTACGGCATACTATAGCCCATGGTTTTTTGAAAAAAAAAAAAAAAAATTTAACCTCGTTTTTCATCATTTTTGAACATGGGCTATAGCCCCTACCGTACGGCATACTATAGCACGCCGTTTTTCATAATTTTTGAGGATTTTAAAACATTTCAAAATTTCAAAAAACATGGGTTATAGCCCATCGTTTTTTGAATTTTTGATTTTTTTTATTTAACCTCGTTTTTCATCATTTTTGAACATGGGCTATAGCTCTACCGTACGGCATACTATAGCATGCCGTTTTTCTACATTTTTAAGGATTTGAAAAAAATCAAAATTTCTAAAAACGATGGGCTATAGAGCACCGAAGTCCTGACGTAACTCGCTCATCCCGACGATTCCCCTGGTTCACGGAAGTAGTTTCTCTATGGAGAATAACATGGGGTGATCTTAATATCGTCTACTATAAGCGTTGTGGTCCAAAAATAAACAAGCTGTCTCGGCGTTATTGTCAGGGAGGTGTCTCTGTATCGTTTGCAACAGTCAGTCACTCATATATGATACAGTCTGCTTCTAGCGAAAATCTAACTAATTCAGCAGCAGTAACATTAGCGTTTTCTCTCAGTCAGTTGATTCTTCATATCCATGTGAGTGAAGCGGCCGGGATGACATGTTTATTTTTCAAACACAGTTCTTATATGAATCAATCTAAAACTCCTCCTATGGTGATTTCAATGCAACTAAACAAATACATGAACCTGGGGACTGACGCCCTCTACTGAAAGTGACGTCAGACTTCGGTGCTCTATAACCCATGTTTTTTGAAAATTTTATATATTTTTTTAACCTCGTTTTTCATCATTTTTGAACATGGGCTATAGCCCCTACCGTACGGCATACTATAGCACGCCGTTTTTCATCATTTTTGAGGTTTTGAAAAAAAATCAAAATTTCAAAAAACATGGGTTATAGCCCATCGTTTTTTGAAATTTTGATTTTTTTTTTTTTTATCCTCGTTTTTCATCATTTTTGAGTATGGGCTATAGCCCATATCGTACGGTATACTATAGCACGCCGTTTTTCATCATTTTTGAGGTTTTGAAAAAAATTCAAAATTTCAAAAAACATGGGTTATAGCCCATCGTTTTTTTTAATTTAGATTAATTTTTTTTTATCCTCGTTTTTCATCATTTTTGAGTATGGGCTATAGCCCATATCGTACGGTATACTATAGCACACCGTTTTTCATCATTTTTGAGGTTTTGAAAAAATTTCAAAATTTCAAAAACATGGGTTATAGCCCATCCTTTTTTGAAATTTTGATTTTTTTTTTAACCTCCTTTTTCATCATTTTTTAACATGGTCTATAGCCCCTACCGTACGGCATACTATAGCACGCCGTTTTTCATCATTTTTGGGGATTTGAAAAAATTTCAACATTTCAAAAAACATGGGTTATAGCCCATCGTTTTTTGAATTTTGGATTTTTTTAATTTAACCTCGTTTTTCATCATTTTTGAACATGGGCTATAGCCCCTACCGTACGGCATACTATAGCACGCCGTTTTTCATCATTTCTGAGGTTTTGAAAAAAAATTCAAAATTTCAAAAAAAAAAAACTGAAATTTTTATATATTTTTTTAACCTCGTTTTTCATCATTTTTGAGTATGGGCTATAGCCCATATCGTACGGTATACTATAGCACGCCGTTTTTCATCATTTTTGAGGTTTTGAAAAAAATTCAAAATTTCAAAAAACATGGGTTATAGCCCATCGTTTTTTGAAATTTTGTAATTATTTTTTAACCTCGTTTTTCATCATTTTTGAACATGGGCTATAGCCCCTACCGTACGGCATACTATAGCACGCCGTTTTTCATAATTTTTGGGGATTTGAAAAAAATTCAAAATTTCAAAAAACATGGGTTATAGCCCATGGTTTTTTGAAATTTTGAAAAAAAACTTTAACCTCGTTTTTCATAATTTTTGAACATGGGCTATAGCCCCTACCGTACGGCATACTATAGCACGCCGTTTTTCATAATTTTTGAGGATTTTAAAACATTTCAAAATTTCAAAAAACATGGGTTATAGCCCATCGTTTTTTGAAATTTAGATTTATTTATTTTTATCCTCGTTTTTCATCATTTTTGAGTATGGGCTATAGCCCATATCGTACGGTATACTATAGCACACCGTTTTTCATCATTTTTGAGGTTTTGAAAAAATTTCAAAATTTCAAAAACATGGGTTATAGCCCATCGTTTTTTGAAATTTTGATTTTTTTTTTTAACCTCGTTTTTCATCATTTTTGAACATGGGCTATAGCCCCTACCGTACGGCATACTATAGCACGCCGTTTTTCATAATTTTTGAGGATTTTAAAACATTTCAAAATTTCAAAAACATGGGTTATAGCCCATCGTTTTTTGAAATTTAGATTTTTTTTTTTATCCTCGTTTTTCATCATTTTTGAGTATGGTCTATATCCCCTACCGTACCGCATACTATAGCACGCCGTTTTTCATCATTTTTGTGGTTTTGAAAAAATTTCAAATTTTCAAAAACATGGGTTATAGCCCATCCTTTTTTGAAATTTTGATTTTTTTTTTAACCTCGTTTTTCATCATTTTTGAACATGGTCTATAGCCCCTACCGTACCGCATACTATAGCACGCCGTATTTCATCATTTTTGAGGATTTGAAAAAAATTCAAATTTTCAAAAAACATGGGTTATAGCCCATCGTTTTTTGAAAATTTGAAATAATTTTTGAACCTAGTTTTTCATCATTTTTGAACATGGGCTATAGCCCCTACCGTACGGCATACTATAGCACGCCGTTTTTCATCATTTTTGAGGATTTGAAAAACATTAAAAATTTCAAAAAACATGGGTTATAGCCCATCGTTTTTTGAAATTTTGATATATTTTTTTTATCCTCGTCTTTCATCATTTTTGAGTATGGGCTATAGCCCCTACCGTACGGCATACTATAGCACGCCGTTTTTCATCATTTTTGAGGTTTTGAAAAAAATTCAAAATTTCAAAAACATGGGTTATAGCCCATCGTTTTTTGAAATTTTGAAATTATTTTTTAACCTCGTTTTTCATCATTTTTGAACATGGGCTATAGCCCCTACCGTACGGCATACTATAGCACGCCGTTTTTCATCATTTTTGGGGATTTGAAAAAATTTCAACATTTCAAAAAACATGGGTTATAGCCCATCGTTTTTTGAATTTTGGATTTTTTTAATTTAACCTCGTTTTTCATCATTTTTGAACATGGGCTATAGCCCCTACCGTACGGCATACTATAGCACGCCGTTTTTCATCATTTCTGAGGTTTTGAAAAAAAATTCAAAATTTCAAAAAAAAAAAACTGAAATTTTTATATATTTTTTTAACCTCGTTTTTCATCATTTTTGAGTATGGGCTATAGCCCATATCGTACGGTATACTATAGCACGCCGTTTTTCATCATTTTTGAGGTTTTGAAAAAAATTCAAAATTTCAAAAAACATGGGTTATAGCCCATCGTTTTTTGAAATTTTGTAATTATTTTTTAACCTCGTTTTTCATCATTTTTGAACATGGGCTATAGCCCCTACCGTACGGCATACTATAGCACGCCGTTTTTCATAATTTTTGGGGATTTGAAAAAAATTCAAAATTTCAAAAAACATGGGTTATAGCCCATGGTTTTTTGAAATTTTGAAAAAAAACTTTAACCTCGTTTTTCATCATTTTTGAACATGGGCTATAGCCCCTACCGTACGGCATACTATAGCACGCCGTTTTTCATAATTTTTGAGGATTTTAAAACATTTCAAAATTTCAAAAAACATGGGTTATAGCCCATCGTTTTTTGAAATTTAGATTTATTTATTTTTATCCTCGTTTTTCATCATTTTTGAGTATGGGCTATAGCCCATATCGTACGGTATACTATAGCACACCGTTTTTCATCATTTTTGAGGTTTTGAAAAAATTTCAAAATTTCAAAAACATGGGTTATAGCCCATCGTTTTTTGAAATTTTGATTTTTTTTTTTAACCTCGTTTTTCATCATTTTTGAACATGGGCTATAGCCCCTACCGTACGGCATACTATAGCACGCCGTTTTTCATAATTTTTGAGGATTTTAAAACATTTCAAAATTTCAAAAACATGGGTTATAGCCCATCGTTTTTTGAAATTTAGATTTTTTTTTTTATCCTCGTTTTTCATCATTTTTGAGTATGGTCTATAGCCCCTACCGTACCGCATACTATAGCACGCCGTTTTTCATCATTTTTGTGGTTTTGAAAAAATTTCAAATTTTCAAAAACATGGGTTATAGCCCATCCTTTTTTGAAATTTTGATTTTTTTTTTAACCTCGTTTTTCATCATTTTTGAACATGGTCTATAGCCCCTACCGTACCGCATACTATAGCACGCCGTATTTCATCATTTTTGAGGATTTGAAAAAAATTCAAATTTTCAAAAAACATGGGTTATAGCCCATCGTTTTTTGAAAATTTGAAATAATTTTTGAACCTAGTTTTTCATCATTTTTGAACATGGGCTATAGCCCCTACCGTACGGCATACTATAGCACGCCGTTTTTCATCATTTTTGAGGATTTGAAAAACATTAAAAATTTCAAAAAACATGGGTTATAGCCCATCGTTTTTTGAAATTTTGATATATTTTTTTTATCCTCGTCTTTCATCATTTTTGAGTATGGGCTATAGCCCCTACCGTACGGCATACTATAGCACGCCGTTTTTCATCATTTTTGAGGTTTTGAAAAAAATTCAAAATTTCAAAAACATGGGTTATAGCCCATCGTTTTTTGAAATTTTGAAATTATTTTTTAACCTCGTTTTTCATCATTTTTGAACATGGGCTATAGCCCCTACCGTACGGCATACTATAGCACGCCGTTTTTCATCATTTTTGGGGATTTGAAAAAAATTAAAAAATTCAAAAAACATGGGTTATAGCCCATGGTTTTTTGAAATTTTGAAAAAAAACTTTAACCTCGTTTTTCATCATTTTTGAACATGGGCTATAGCCCCTACCGTACGGCATACTATAGCACGCCGTTTTTCATAATTTTTGAGGATTTTAAAACATTTCAAAATTTCAAAAAACATGGGTTATAGCCCATCGTTTTTTTTATTTTTGATTTTTTTTATTTAACCTCGTTTTTCATCATTTTTGAACATGGGCTATAGCTCTACCGTACGGCATACTATAGCATGCCGTTTTTCTACATTTTTAAGGATTTGAAAAAAATCTAAATTTCTAAAAACGATGGGCTATAACCCATGTTTTTTGAAAATTTTATATATTTTTTTAACCTCGTTTCTCATCATTTTTGAACATGGGCTATAGCCCCTACCGTACGGCATACTATAGCCCATGGTTTTTTTAAATTAAAAAAAAAAAATTTAACCTCGTTTTTCATCATTTTTGAACATGGGCTATAGCCCCTACCGTACGGCATACTATAGCACGCCGTTTTTCATAATTTTTGAGGATTTTAAAACATTTCAAAATTTCAAAAAACATGGGTTATAGCCCATCGTTTTTTGAATTTTTGATTTTTTTTATTTAACCTCGTTTTTCATCATTTTTGAACATGGGCTATAGCTCTACCGTACGGCATACTATAGCATGCCGTTTTTCTACATTTTTAAGGATTTGAAAAAAATCAAAATTTCTAAAAACGATGGGCTATAACCCATGTTTTTTGAAAATTTTATATATTTTTTTAACCTCGTTTTTCATCATTTTTGAACATGGGCTATAGCCCCTACCGTACGGCATACTATAGCACGCCGTTTTTCATCATTTTTGAGGATTTTAAAACATTTCAAAATTTCAAAAAACATGGGTTATAGCCCATCGTTTTTTGAATTTTTGATTTTTTTTATTTAACCTCGTTTTTCATCATTTTTGAACATGGGCTATAGCCCATATCGTACGGTATACTATAGCACGCCGTTTTTCAACATTTTTGAGGTTTTGAAAAAATTTCAAAATTTCAAAAAACATGGGTTATAGCCCATCGTTTTTTTAAATTTAGATTAAATTTTTTTTATCCTCGTTTTTCATCATTTTTGAGTATGGGCTATAGCCCATATCGTACGGTATACTATAGCACACCGTTTTTCATCATTTTTGAGGTTTTGAAAAAATTTCAAAATTTCAAAAACATGGGTTATAGCCCATCCTTTTTTGAAATTTTGATTTTTTTTTTAACCTCCTTTTTAATCATTTTTTAACATGGTCTATAGCCCCTACCGTACGGCATACTATAGCACGCCGTTTTTCATCATTTTTGGGGATTTGAAAAAAATTCAAAATTTCAAAAAACATGGGTTATAGCCCATGGTTTTTTGAAATTTTGAAAAAAAAAATTAACCTTGTTTTTCATCATTTTTGAACATGGGCTATAGCCCCTACCGTACGGCATACTATAGCACGCCGTTTTTCATAATTTATGAGGATTTTAAAACATTTCAAAATTTCAAAAAACATGGGTTATAGCCCATCGTTTTTTGAATTTTGGATTTTTTTAATTTAACCTCGTTTTTCATCATTTTTGAACATGGGCTATAGCCCCTACCGTACGGCATACTATAGCACGCCGTTTTTCATCATTTTTGAGGTTTTGAAAAAAATTCAAAATTTCAAAAAACATGGGCTATAACCCATGTTTTTTGAAATTTTTATATATTTTTTTAACCTCGTTTTTCATCATTTTTGAGTATGGGCTATAGCCCATATCGTACGGTATACTATAGCACGCCGTTTTTCATCATTTTTGAGGTTTTGAAAAAAATTCAAAATTTCAAAAAACATGGGTTATAGCCCATCGTTTTTTGAAATTTTGTAATTATTTTTTAACCTCGTTTTTCATCATTTTTGAACATGGGCTATAGCCCCTACCGTACGGCATACTATAGCACGCCGTTTTTCATAATTTTTGGGGATTTGAAAAAATTTCAAAATTTCAAAAAACATGGGTTATAGCCCATGGTTTTTTGAAATTTTGAAAAAAAACTTTAACCTCGTTTTTCATCATTTTTGAACATGGGCTATAGCCCCTACCGTACGGCATACTATAGCACGCCGTTTTTCATAATTTTTGAGGATTTTAAAACATTTCAAAATTTCAAAAAACATGGGTTATAGCCCATCGTTTTTTGAAATTTAGATTTATTTATTTTTATCCTCGTTTTTCATCATTTTTGAGTATGGGCTATAGCCCATATCGTACGGTATACTATAGCACACCGTTTTTCATCATTTTTGAGGTTTTGAAAAAATTTCAAAATTTCAAAAACATGGGTTATAGCCCATCCTTTTTTGAAATTTTGATTTTTTTTTTTAACCTCGTTTTTCATCATTTTTGAACATGGTCTATAGCCCCTACCGTACCGCATACTATAGCACGCCGTATTTCATCATTTTTGAGGATTAAAAAAAAATTCAAAATTTCAAAAAACATGGGTTATAACCCATCGTTTTTTGAAATGTAGATATTTTTTTTTATCCTCGTTTTTCATCATTTTTGAGTATGGGCTATAGCCCATATCGTACGGTATAATATAGCACGCCGTTTTTCATCATTTTTGAGGTTTTTAAAAAAATTAAAAATTTCATAAAACATGGGTTATAGCCCATCGTTTTTTGAAATTTTGATTATTTTTTTTAACCTCGTTTTTCATCATTTTTGAACATGGGCTATAGCCCCTACCGTACGGCATACTATAGCACGCCGTTTTTCATAATCTTTGAGGATTTTAAAACATTTCAAAATTTCAAAAAACATGGGTTATAGCCCATCGTTTTTTGAAATTTTGATTTTTTTTTTAATCCTCGTTTTTCATCATTTTTGAGTATGGGCTATAGCCCATATCGTACGGTATACTATAGCACACCGTTTTTCATCATTTTTGAGGTTTTGAAAAAAATTCAAAATTTCAAAAACAGCCCATCGTTTTTTTTAATTTTGATTTTTTTTTTAACCTCGTTTTTCATCATTTTTGAACATGGTCTATAGCCCCTACCGTACCGCATACTATAGCACGCCGTATTTCATCATTTTTGAGGATTTGAAAAAAATTCAAAATTTCAAAAAACATGGGTTATAACCCATCGTTTTTTGAAATTTAGATTTTTTTTTTCATCCTCGTTTTTCATCATTTTTGAGTATGGGCTATAGCCCATATCGTACGGCATACTATAGCACGCCGTTTTTCATCATTTTTGAGGTTTTGAAAAAATTTCAAAATTTCAAAAACATGGGTTATAGCCCATCGTTTTTTGAAATTTTGAGGATTTGAAAAGAAATAAAAAAATAAAAAAACGATGGGCCCCATGTTTTTTTTTTTTCTTTTTTTTTTTTTAATCCTCAAAAATGATGAAAAACTGCGTGCTATAGTATGCTGTACGGTATGGGCTATAGCCCATGTTCAAAAACGATGAAAAACGAGGTTAATTTTTTTTTCTTCAAAAATTAAAAAAACGATGGGCTATAACCCATGTTTTTTTTGTTTTGTTTTTCTTATCCTCAAAAATGATGAAAAACGGCGTGCTATAGTATGCCGTACGGTAGGGGCTATAGCCCATGTTCAAAAATGATGAAAAACGAGGTTAATTTTTTTTTTCAAAAATTCAAAAAACGATGGGCTATAACCCATGTTTTTTGATTTTTTTTTTTTTTTTTATCAACAAAAAAGATGAAAAACGGCGTGCTATAGTATGCCGTACGGTAGGGGCTAAAACCCATGTTCAAAAATGATGAAAAACGAGGTTAATTTTTTTTTTCAAACATTCAAAAAACGATGGGCTATAACCCATGTTTTTTTTAATTTAGATTTTGTTTTTATCCTCAAAAATGATGAAAAACGGCGTGCTATAGTATGCCATACGGTAGGGGCTATAGCCCATGTTCAAAAATGATGAAAAACGAGGTTAAAAAAAATTCAAAAATTCAAAAAATGATGGGCTATAACCCATGTTTTTTTAAATTTAGATTTTTTTTCAACTCCTCAAAAATGATGAAAAACGGCGTGCTATAGTATGCCGTACGGTAGGGGCTATATCCCATGTTCAAAAATGATGAAAAACGAGGTTAATTCTCTTTTCTTTTAATTAAAAAAACGATGGGCTATATGGCCATGTTTTTTGAAATTTTTCATTTTTTTCAAATCCTCAAAAATGATGAAAAACGGCGTGCTATAGTATGCCGTACGGTAGGGGCTATAGCCCATGGTTTTATAGTTTCATAGTATGCAAACACAGTAAAGAACCTGGGGGTTATCATCTATGAAAAGGCAACAGAATGAGCAGAAAATAAAAATGAACCATGTAAATACAACAAATTGAGCAGAGCACTGCAGGGAGTCGAACCACATTCCGGTAAACCAGAAGTACCACAACCAGTGCCTTGGTTTTTGTTTTGTTGTACAAAAGGTCCATTCGTTGAAATGTAAATTTTGCATTTCAACAGTAAGGTAATTTCACAATTTACATTGTAGGCAATAATTAATAACGGTATGGCACCAGGCCAAAGCCATGGGGAGAGTGTGTGTGAGTCAGTTAACCCATGTTAACAGCTAATCTCCAGCACCATTAACCCGGTCGATGCCAAATTTTGCACACACACTCCCTGGATGCCAACGATGAACCTCTGCCCAAAATTTAGCACCACACATTTTTTTATGCCCTCTGAGACTATGGCCTTTCGCTTTTCCGTGATTTTCACCTTTTTTTCAAATCCTCCGAAATCGTGAAAAACAACATACTATAGTATGCCCTCCATGACCATGGACTATAGCCTTTAGCTTTTCTGCGATTTAACCTTTTTTCAAATCCTCAACAATGATGAAGAATTGCGCACTATAGCGTGCCACTTAATGACCTTGAGCAGAATAAATTACCTTCAATAAGACTAGTAAATGACCTTGACCAGTATAAATGACCATGACAAGTACAAATGACCTTGACCAGTATAAATGACCTTCACCAGTATAAATGACCGTGACCAGTATATGACTGTGACCAGTATAAATTACCTTCATGAGACTAGTAAATGACCTTGACCAGTATAAATGACATTCATAAGACTAGTAAATGATCTTCACCAGTATAAATGACCTTGACCAGTATGCGGTCCGTGACCATGGACTATAGCCTTTTGCTTTTCCTTGATTTTCACCTTTAAAAAATCCTCAACAATGATGAAGAATCGCGCACTATAGCGCGCCGCTCAATGACCTCTGAGACCATGGACCAATGAATGAAATACAACACATTGAGCAGGGCACTGCAGGGAGTTGAACCCCGTTCCGGTAAACCAGAAGTCCGACACCAGTGCCTTAGTTTTTGTGTTGTTCATTTACAGGTCCAGGTGTGCATACGCATCACATGACATACTGGCAGAAATGATACAGCACCTGGAACCTAACGCAAAGACCTGGCTCGTGGGGATGCTGAATACATGCATGGCACAGAAAACAATCCCTTCTGTCTGGAAAAAGGCCAATGTGGTTGCAATCCCTAAACCTGGCAAAGACCCATCATCCCCAAAGAGCTACCGACCCATTTCCCTCCTCTGCATCACCTACAAGAGAGGCTGCTACTCCAACGCCTCATGCCACTCATAGACACCAAGCTGACTAAAGACCAAGCTGGTTTCCGTCCCGGCCACCTCTGTGCTGGACAGAGCTCAACCTCACCCAACACATTGAGGATGGGTTTGAGGGAAAACAAATAACTGGAGCAGCAACTGGGCGAAGCAATCACACAGGCAGCTTGTGCCTGCCTGCCTTCCTGCCTGCCTTCCTCATGTGGAAGCTGCGTAGTTGAGTTTGTGTGTGTCTTTCTTTTTCTGTCTTTCTTTCTTAGGACGAAGATCAAGGTAGACGCCGTTGGAAGGCTCAACACAAGCTGATGCCCCTAGAGATCCATCCCAAAGCTTCCCTCAGGCAGCCCAGCAAGCCAGCTAGCCAGCAAGCCCGCCCAGTCAGCCAATGCAGCCAGCCAGCTCCGCCAGTCAGCCAGTGTAGAAAGTCAGGCTGCCAAGCCAGAGCATATCAGCCCTTGCAGTCAGCCATTGCAGCCATACCAGCCTTGCTCAGTCAGCTCAGCCAGGCCTCTCTCGAGGCCTGGCTCTCTGTCTGCCTGGCCCGGTCTGCCCTGACCTGCCTTGCAGCAACAGAACGAGCCTTGCTAGCAAGCCAGCCAGCTCAGAATACGAGCTCAGCAAGCCAGCGCAGCTGGCAAGCACGCAGTTAGTCTAAACCAGTTTCAGACAGGCAGGCCAAGGCAGACAGACAGGAAGACCGAGGCGCCTAGGCAGGCAGACAGGCCAGGAAGGCAACAAAGTGCAGGCAGGGGGACTATCCGGCCTAAGGCTGCGCTGCAAGGGTTGGAGCCTGGCTTGCTCCTGCTGGTCTGGGCTGAGTGGCTGTGGCTGCACAGTAAGGCTGCAGTAACCTAGTCTGGGCTTGTTGCTGCACTGGCTTGCTCAGCTCGCATTCTGAGCCTGCTGGCTTGCCAGAAAGGCTGGTTCTGTTGCTGCAAGGCAGGGCGGAGCAGACTGGGCCAGGCAGACAGAGAGCCAGGCCTCGAGAGAGGCCTGGATGAGCTGACTGAGCAAGGCTGGTATGGCTGCAGTGGCTGACTGCAAGGGCTGATATGCTCTGGCTTGGCAGCCTGACTTTCTACACTGGCTGACTGGCGGAGCTGACTGGCTGCGTTCGCTGACTGGGCAGGCTTGCTGGCTAGCTGGCTTGCTGAGCTCCCTGAGGGAAGCTTTGGGATGGATCTCTAGGGGCATCGGCTTGTGTTGAGCCTTCCAACGGCGTCTACCTTGATCTCCGTCCTAAGAAAGAAAGACAGAAAAAGAAAGACACACACAAACCCAACTATGCAGCTTCCACCTGAGGAACCGAGACGCGAAAAAAGAACTGAGCGTCACTTGGGATGGTCACAAACTCTCCAACCATACCCACCCCATGTATCTTGGAGTTACACTGGACAGGACCCTCTTCTTCAAAAAACACCTGGAGAACACAAAAGCCACGGTCAACACCCACAATAACATCCTGTGAAAACTAGTGAACTCCAAGAGGGGCGCAGACCCACAAACAATCCGTGCAACTGCCATGGCCCTGTCTTTCTCTACAGCAGAGTATGCCTGCTCAAGCTGGAGCCGATCACGTCACACCAAATTGGTCGACACAGCCCTAAATGACACCTGTCGCATCAACACGGGATGAGTCAAGACAACACCTGTCCCGTGCCTTTATGCACTAGCCGGCACCTCCCCCCGCACATCAGACAACTGTGTATCGCTCAAGATGAATGGAGAACACAGGAGATAGACAGTGAAGTTGGGAATGAACGAAGGAAAGTCTGGAATTAAATGATAGAGAACACCTCACACACACATAGTTTCCTTCCGTGGCTGTTTACATTCGAGGGTTGCCGGTCCTCTCGAACGGAACAGTTTAACGTCATGCCCAGGACGAAAAGATATAGAGAACACCAACATGACAAATAACAGCAGGAAGGCATGGGCCACAATCCACCGTCTTGGCAAAGACCACACCACCCATAATTCACAACGGTCACAGCAAACTCTATTGCATCACAACTGGTGTAGTTATTGGATGGAGCCCGCACACCACCAAAAAAAGAAAAACAACATACTATAGTATAGTATGCCCTCCGTGACCATGGACTTTAGCCTTTCGCTTTTCTGCGATTTAACCTTTTTTCAAATCCTCAACAATGATGAAGAATCGTGCACTATAGCGTGCCACTTAATGACCTTGACCAATATCAATGACCTTGAGCAGTATAAATTACCTTCAATAAGACTAGTAAATGACCTTGACCAGTATAAATTACCTTGACAAGTACAAATGACCTTGACCAGTATAAATGACCTTCACCAGTAGAAATGACCGTGACCAGTATATGACTGTGACCAGTATACATGACCTTCATGAGACTAGTAAATGACCTTGACCAGTATAAATGACCTTTATAAGACTAGTAAATGATCTTCACCAGTATAAATGACCTTGACCAGTATGCGGTCCGTGACCATGGACTATAGCCTTTTGCTTTTCCTTGATTTTCACCTTTAAAAAATCCTCAACAATGATGAAGAATCGCGCACTATAGCGCGCCGCTCAATGACCTGAGACCATGGACCAATGAATGAAATACAACACATTGAGCAGGGCACTGCAGGGAGTTGAACCCCGTTCCGGTAAACCAGAAGTCCGACACCAGTGCCTTAGTTTTTGTGTTGTTCATTTAAAGGTCCAGGTGTGCATACGCATGTGCGCCTGT
This sequence comes from Protomyctophum parallelum, assembly GCF_964188405.1. Classification (NCBI taxonomy): domain Eukaryota; kingdom Metazoa; phylum Chordata; class Actinopteri; order Myctophiformes; family Myctophidae; genus Protomyctophum; species Protomyctophum parallelum. The sequence continues at coordinate 14,391,597 of NC_139707.1, forward strand.
GCTTCTGTAGGTGCATGTGTGCATGTGTGTGTGCACGCTTCAATGACCACTGTTGGACCCAATGGCGATCAAGGACCTCAGGGAGCCACCCATAATTCACAACGGTCACAGCAAACTCTGTTGCATCACAACTGGTGGCCAACAGTCATAACCAACACCGCCGCCGACCCACAGGAGAATACCATCGCACAGTGGTATCAGACCAACCACAATCAGCCAGCCCTCAAACCAAACCATTCGACCTAGAAGAACTCGAAACCCGGAAAAGCAGCAGGGATTGATGACATACTGGCAGAAATTATACAGCACCTGGAACCTAACGCAAAGACCTGGCTCGTGGGGATGCTGAACACATGCATGGCACAGAAAACCATCCCTTCTGTCTGGAGAAAGGTCAAAGTGGTTGCAATCCCCAAACCTGGCAAAGACCCATCATCCTCAAAGAGCTACCGACCCATTTCCCTCCTCTGCATCACCTACAAGAGAGGCTGCTACTCCAACGCCTCATACCACTCATAGACACCAAGCTGACTAAAGACCAAGCTGGTTTCCGTCCCGTCCTGTGCTGGACAGAGCTCAACCTCACCCAACACATTGAGGATGGGTTTGAGGGAAAACAAATAACTGGAGCAGCAACTGGAGGGCGAAGCAAGCACGCAGGCAGCTTGTGCCTGCCTGCCTGCGTGCCTGCCTGCCTTCCTGCCTTCCTCATGTGGAAACTGCGTAGTTGACATTGTGTGTGTCTTTCTTTTTCTGTCTGTCTTTCTTAGGATGAAGATCAAGGTAGACGCCGTTGGAAGGCTCAACACAAGCCGATGCCCCTAGAGATCCATCCCAAAGCTTCCCTCAGGGAGCCCAGCAAGCCAGCTAGCCAGCAAGCCCGTCCAGTCAGCCAACGCAGCCAGCCAGCTCCGCCAGTCAGCCAGTGTAGAAAGTCAGGCTGACAAGCCAGAGCATATCAGCCCTTGCAGTCCGCCATTGCAGCCATACCAGCCTTGCTCAGTCAGCTCAGCCAGGCCTCTCTCGAGGCCTGGCTCTCTGTCTGCCTGGCCCGGTCTGCCCTGCCCTGCCTTGCAGCAACAGAACCAGCCTTGCTAGCAAGCCAGCCAGCTCAGAATACGAGCTCAGCAAGCCAACGCAGCTGGCAAGCACGCAGTTAGTCTAAACCAGTTTCAGACAGGCAGGCCAAGGCAGACAGACAGGAAGACCGAGGCGCCTAGGCAGGCAGACAGGCCAGGAAGGCAACAAAGTGCAGGCAGGGGGACTATCCGGCCTAAGGCTGCGCTGCAAGGGTTGGAGCCTGGCCAGCTCCTGCTGGTCTTGGCTGAGTGGCTGTGGCTGCACAGTAAGGCTGCGGTAACCTAGTCTGGGCTTGCTGCTGCACTGGCTTGCTCAGCTCGCATTCTGAGCTGGCTGGCTTGCCAGAAAGGCTGGTTCTGTTGCTGCAAGGCAGGGCAGGGCAGACCGGGCCAGGCAGACAGAGAGCCAGGCCTCGAGAGAGGCCTGGCTGAGCTGACTGAGCAAGGCTGGTATGGCTGCAGTGGCTGACTGCAAGGGCTGATATGCTCTGGCTTGGCAGCCTGACTTTCTACACTGGCTGACTGGCGGAGCAGACTGGCTGCGTTCGCTGACTGGGCAGGCTTGCTGGCTAGCTGGCTTGCTGAACTCCCTGAGGGAAGCTTTGGGATGGATCTCTAGGGGCATCGGCTTGTGTTGAGCCTTCCAACGGCGTCTACCTTGATCTCCGTCCTAAGAAAGAAAGACAGAAAAAGAAAGACACACACAAACCCAACTATGCAGCTTGCACCTGAGGAACCGAGACGCGAAAAACCGCCACAGACCCACAGGAGAATACCATCGCACAGTGGTATCAGACCAACCTCAATCAGCCAGCCCTCAAACCAAACCCTTCGACCTAGAAGAACTCGAAACTGCAATGGGAAAGTTGAAACCCGGAAAAGCAGCAGGGATTGATGACATACTGGCAGAAATGATACAGCACCTGGGACCTAACGCAAAGACCTGGCTCGTGGGGATACTGAATACATGCATGGCACAGAAAACCATCTCTTCTGTCTGGAGAAAGGCCAAAGTGGTTGCAATCCCCAAACCTGGCAAAGACCCATCATCCCCAAAGAGCTACCGACCCATTTCCCTCCTCTGCATCACCTACAAGAGAGGCTGCTACTCCTGTTTACATTCGAGGGTTGCCGGTCCTCTCGAACGGAACAGTTTAACGTCATGCCCAGGACGAAAAGATATAGAGAACACCAACATGACAAATAACAGCAGGAAGGCATGAGCCACAATCCACCGTCTTGGCAAAGACCACACCACCCATAATTCACAACGGTCACAGCAAACTCTGTTGCATCACAACTGGTGTAGGTATTGGATGGAGCCCGCACATCACAGGTGTAAAAAAAACGTTCTGTATTGAAATACTGACAACGTTTCGATCTATTTGATCTTCATCAGGTCATGTGTACACAAAACATACACTTTTATACTAAGGGAGTGCCCCCATCAACCAATCAAAACACCACATTTTGGTGCCCCTCCCATCACTGCAGGTGTGACACGTCAACCCTGAGTGAGTAGGTGGGGACCCAGACATATTGATGTAAATATAGTCTGTTCAGAAATGTTAGTGCCTCTCATAGAGCTTGTAGGTGATGCAGAGGAAGGAAATGGGTCGGTAGCTCTTCGGGGATAATGGGTCTTTGCCAGGTTTAGGGATTGCAACCACTTTGGCCTTTCTCCAGACAGAAGGGATGGTTTTCTGTGCCATGCACGTGTTCAGCATCCCCACAAGCCAGGTCTTTGCGCTAGGTCCCAGGTGCTGTATCATTTCTTCCAGCATGTCATCAATCCCTGCTGCTTTTCCGGGTTTCAACTTTCCCATTGCAGTTTCAAGTTCTTCTAGGTCGAAGGGTTTGGTTTGAGGACTGGCTGATTGTGGTTGGTCTGATACCACTGTGCGATGGTATTCTATGTGGGTCGGTGGCGGTGTTGGTTACGACTGTTGGCCACCAGTTGTGACCAACACCACCACCGACCCACAGGAGAATACCATCACACAGTGGTATCAGACCAACCTCAATCAGCCAGCCCTCAAACCAAACCCTTCGACCTAGAAGAACTTGAAACTGCAATGGGAAAGTTGAAACCCGGAAAAGCAGCAGGGATTGATGACATACTGGCAGAAATGATACAGCACCTGGGACCTAACGCAAAGACCTGGCTCGTGGGGATACTGAATAAATGCATGGCACAGAAAACCATCCCTTCTGTCTGGAGAAAGGCCAAAGTGGTTGCAATCCCCAAACCTGGCAAAGACCCATCACCCCCAAAGAGCTACCGACCCATTTCCCTCCTCTGCATCACCTACAAGAGAGGCTGCTACTCCAACGCCTCATACCACTCATAGACACCAAGCTGACTAAAGACCAAGCTGGTTTCCGTCCCGTCCTGTGCTGGACAGAGCTCAACCTCACCCAACACATTGAGGATGGGTTTGAGGGAAAACAAATAACTGGAGCAGCATTCAGAGATCTCTCTGCTGCCTACGACACTGTCCAACACCGCACAATGGTCAGGAAAAGCCTCCTCAACAACAGGCGCTTCTATGTCCAGTTAAATGACCAGAGGAGTAAATGGAAAGCCCAAAAGAACGGCCTACCACAAGGTAGCCTGCTCGCCCCCTCCTTTTCAATATCTACACAAACGTCCAGCCACTACCCAAAGTAGTAGTACTGGAATGAAATGATAGAACACCTCACACACACATAGTTTCCTTTCGTGGCTGTTTACATTCGAGGGTCGCCGGTCCTCTCGAACGGAACAGTTTAACGTCATGCCCAGGACGAAAAGATATAGAGAACACCAACATGACAAATAACAGCAGGAAGGCATGGGCCACAATCCACCGTCTTGGCAAAGACCACACCACCCATAATTCACAACGGTCACAGCAAACTCTATTGCATCACAACTGGTGTAGTTATTGGATGGAGCCCGCACCCCACCAAAAAAAGAAAAACAACATACTATAGTATGCCCTCCGTGACCATGGACTTTAGCCTTTCGCTTTTCTGCGATTTAACCTTTTTTCAAATCCTCAACAATGATGAAGAATCGTGCACTATAGCGTGCCACTTAATGACCTTGACCAATATCAATGACCTTGAGCAGTATAAATTACCTTCAATAAGACTAGTAAATTACCTTGACCAGTATAAATGACCTTGACAAGTACAAATGACCTTGACCAGTATAAATGACCTTCACCAGTAGAAATGACCGTGACCAGTATATGACTGTGACCAGTATACATGACCTTCATGAGACTAGTAAATGACCGTGACCAGTATAAATGACCTTTATAAGACTAGTAAATGATCTTCACCAGTATAAATGACCTTGACCAGTATGCGGTCCGTGACCATGGACTATAGCCTTTTGCTTTTCCTTGATTTTCACCTTTAAAAAATCCTCAACAATGATGAAGAATCGCGCACTATAGCGCGCCGCTCAATGACCTGAGACCATGGACCAATGAATGAAATACAACACATTGAGCAGGGCACTGCAGGGAGTTGAACCCCGTTCAATGAACCATGTAAATACAACACATTGAGCAGGGCACTGCAGGGAGTTGAACCCCGTTCCGGTAAACCAGAAGTCCGACACCAGTGCCTTAGTTTTTGTGTTGTTGTTCATTTAAAGGTCCAGGTGTGCATACGCATGTGCGCCTGTAGGTGCATGTGTGCATGTGTGTGTGCACGCTTCAATGACCACTGTTGGACCCCATGGGGATCAAGGACCTCAGGGAGCCACCCATAATTCACAACGGTCACAGCGAACTCTGTTGCATCACAACTGGTGGCCAACAGTCGTAACCAACACCGCCGCCGACCCACAGGAGAATACCATCGCACAGTGGTATCAGACCAACCACAATCAGCCAGCCCTCAAACCAAACCCTTCGACCTAGAAGAACTCGAAACTGCAATGGGAAAGTTGAAACCCGGAAAAGCAGCAGGGATTGATGACATACTGGCAGAAATTATACAGCACCTGGAACCTAACGCAAAGACCTGGCTCGTGGGGATGCTGAACACATGCATGGCACAGAAAACCATCCCTTCTGTCTGGAGAAAGGCCAAAGTGGTTGCAATCCCCAAACCTGGCAAAGACCCATCATCCTCAAAGAGCTACCGACCCATTTCCCTCCTCTGCATCACCTACAAGAGAGGCTGCTACTCCAACGCCTCATACCACTCATAGACACCAAGCTGACTAAAGACCAAGCTGGTTTCCGTCCCGTCCTGTGCTGGACAGAGCTCAACCTCACCCAACACATTGAGGATGGGTTTGAGGGAAAACAAATAACTGGAGCAGCAACTGGAGGGCGAAGCAAGCACGCAGGCAGCTTGTGCCTGCCTGCGTGCCTGCCTGCCTTCCTCATGTGGAAGCTGCATAGTTGACTTTGTGTGTGTCTTTCTTTTTCTGTCTGTCTTTCTTAGGATGAAGATCAAGGTAGACGCCGTTGGAAGGCTCAACACAAGCCGATGCCCCTAGAGATCCATCCCAAAGCTTCCCTCAGGGAGCCCAGCAAGCCAGCTAGCCAGCAAGCCCGCCCAGTCAGCCAACGCAGCCAGCAAGCTCTGCCAGTCAGCCAGTGTAGAAAGTCAGGCAGACAAGCCAGAGCATATCAGCCCTTGCAGTCCGCCATTGCAGCCATACCAGCCTTGCTCAGTCAGCTCAGCCAGGCCTCTCTCGAGGCCTGGCTCTCTGTCTGCCTGGCCCGGTCTGCCCTGCCCTGCCTTGCAGCAACAGAACCAGCCTTGCTAGCAAGCCAGCCAGCTCAGAATACGAGCTCAGCAAGCCAACGCAGCTGGCAAGCACGCAGTTAGTCTAAACCAGTTTCAGACAGGCAGGCCAAGGCAGACAGACAGGAAGACCGAGGCGCCTAGGCAGGCAGACAGGCCAGGAAGGCAACAAAGTGCAGGCAGGGGGACTATCCGGCCTAAGGCTGCGCTGCAAGGGTTGGAGCCTGGCCAGCTCCTGCTGGTCTTGGCTGAGTGGCTGTGGCTGCACAGTAAGGCTGCGGTAACCTAGTCTGGGCTTGCTGCTGCACTGGCTTGCTCAGCTCGCATTCTGAGCTGGCTGGCTTGCCAGAAAGGCTGGTTCTGTTGCTGCAAGGCAGGGCAGGGCAGACCGGGCCAGGCAGACAGAGAGCCAGGCCTCGAGAGATGCCTGGCTGAGCTGACTGAGCAAGGCTGGTATGGCTGCAGTGGCTGACTGCAAGGGCTGATATGCTCTGGCTTGGCAGCCTGACTTTCTACACTGGCTGACTGGCAGAGCAGACTGGCTGCGTTCGCTGACTGGGCAGGCTTGCTGGCTAGCTGGCTTGCTGAACTCCCTGAGGGAAGCTTTGGGATGGATCTCTAGGGGCATCGGCTTGTGTTGAGCCTTCCAACGGCGTCTACCTTGATCTCCGTCCTAAGAAAGAAAGACAGAAAAAGAAAGACACACACAAACCCAACTATGCAGCTTGCACCTGAGGAACCGAGACGCGAAAAACCGCCACCGACCCACAGGAGAATACCATCGCACAGTGGTATCAGACCAACCTCAATCAGCCAGCCCTCAAACCAAACCCTTCGACCTAGAAGAACTCGAAACTGCAATGGGAAAGTTGAAACCCGGAAAAGCAGCAGGGATTGATGACATACTGGCAGAAATGATACAGCACCTGGGACCTAACGCAAAGACCTGGCTCGTGGGGATACTGAATACATGCATGGCACAGAAAACCATCCCTTCTGTCTGGAGAAAGGCCAAAGTGGTTGCAATCCCCAAACCTGGCAAAGACCCATCATCCCCAAAGAGCTACCGACCCATTTCCCTCCTCTGCATCACCTACAAGAGAGGCTGCTACTCCTGTTTACATTCGAGGGTTGCCGGTCCTCTCGAACGGAACAGTTTAACGTCATGCCCAGGACGAAAAGATATAGAGAACACCAACATGACAAATAACAGCAGGAAGGCATGAGCCACAATCCACCGTCTTGGCAAAGACCACACCACCCATAATTCACAACGGTCACAGCAAACTCTGTTGCATCACAACTGGTGTAGGTATTGGATGGAGCCCGCACATCACAGGTGTAAAAAAAACGTTCTGTATTGAAATACTGTCAACGTTTCGATCTATTTGATCTTCATCAGGTCATGTGTACACAAAACATACACTTTTATACTAAGGGAGTGCCCCCATCAACCAATCAAAACACCACATTTTGGTGCCCCTCCCATCACTGCAGGTGTGACACGTCAACCCTGAGTGAGTAGGTGGGGACCCAGACATATTGATGTAAATATAGTCTGTTCAGAAATGTTAGTGCCTCTCATAGAGCTTGTAGGTGATGCAGAGGAAGGAAATGGGTCGGTAGCTCTTCAGGGATAATGGGTCTTTGCCAGGTTTAGGGATTGCAACCACTTTGGCCTTTCTCCAGACAGAAGGGATGGTTTTCTGTGCCATGCACGTGTTCAGCATCCCCACAAGCCAGGTCTTTGCGCTAGGTCCCAGGTGCTGTATCATTTCTTCCAGCATGTCATCAATCCCTGCTGCTTTTCCGGGTTTCAACTTTCCCATTGCAGTTTCAAGTTCTTCTAGGTCGAAGGGTTTGGTTTGAGGACTGGCTGATTGTGGTTGGTCTGATACCACTGTGCGATGGTATTCTATGTGGGTCGGTGGCGGTGTTGGTTACGACTGTTGGCCACCAGTTGTGACCAACACCGCCACCGACCCACAGGAGAATACCATCACACAGTGGTATCAGACCAACCTCAATCAGCCAGCCCTCAAACCAAACCCTTCGACCTAGAAGAACTCGAAACTGCAATGGGAAAGTTGAAACCCGGAAAAGCAGCAGGGATTGATGACATACTGGCAGAAATGATACAGCACCTGGGACCTAACGCAAAGACCTGGCTCGTGGGGATACTGAATAAATGCATGGCACAGAAAACCATCCCTTCTGTCTGGAGAAAGGCCAAAGTGGTTGCAATCCCCAAACCTGGCAAAGACCCATCACCCCCAAAGAGCTACCGACCCATTTCCCTCCTCTGCATCACCTACAAGAGAGGCTGCTACTCCAACGCCTCATACCACTCATAGACACCAAGCTGACTAAAGACCAAGCTGGTTTCCGTCCCGTCCTGTGCTGGACAGAGCTCAACCTCACCCAACACATTGAGGATGGGTTTGAGGGAAAACAAATAACTGGAGCAGCATTCAGAGATCTCTCTGCTGCCTACGACACTGTCCAACACCGCACAATGGTCAGGAAAAGCCTCCTCAACAACAGGCGCTTCTATGTCCAGTTAAATGACCAGAGGAGTAAATGGAAAGCCCAAAAGAACGGCCTACCACAAGGTAGCCTGCTCGCCCCCTCCTTTTCAATATCTACACAAACGTCCAGCCACTACCCAAAGTAGTAGTACTGGAATGAAATGATAGAACACCTCACACACACATAGTTTCCTTTCGTGGCTGTTTACATTCGAGGGCCGCCGGTCCTCTCGAACGGAACAGTTTAACGTCATGCCCAGGACGAAAAGATATAGAGAACACCAACATGACAAATAACAGCAGGAAGGCATGGGCCACAATCCACCGTCTTGGCAAAGACCACACCACCCATAATTCACAACGGTCACAGCAAACTCTATTGCATCACAACTGGTGTAGTTATTGGATGGAGCCCGCACCCCACCAAAAAAAGAAAAACAACATACTATAGTATGCCCTCCGTGACCATGGACTTTAGCCTTTCGCTTTTCTGCGATTTAACCTTTTTTCAAATCCTCAACAACGATGAAGAATCGTGCACTATAGCGTGCCACTTAATGACCTTGACCAATATCAATGACCTTGAGCAGTATAAATTACCTTCAATAAGACTAGTAAATTACCTTGACCAGTATAAATGACCTTGACAAGTACAAATGACCTTGACCAGTATAAATGACCTTCACCAGTAGAAATGACCGTGACCAGTATATGACTGTGACCAGTATACATGACCTTCATGAGACTAGTAAATGACCGTGACCAGTATAAATGACCTTTATAAGACTAGTAAATGATCTTCACCAGTATAAATGACCTTGACCAGTATGCGGTCCGTGACCATGGACTATAGCCTTTTGCTTTTCCTTGATTTTCCAAAATCCTCAACAATGATGAAGAATCGCGCACTATAGCGCGCCGCTCAATGACCTGAGACCATGGACCAATGAATGAAATACAACACATTGAGCAGGGCACTGCAGGGAGTTGAACCCCGTTCAATGAACCATGTAAATACAACACATTGAGCAGGGCACTGCAGGGAGTTGAACCCCGTTCCGGTAAACCAGAAGTCCGACACCAGTGCCTTAGTTTTTGTGTTGTTGTTCATTTAAAGGTCCAGGTGTGCATACGCATGTGCGCCTGTAGGTGCATGTGTGCATGTGTGTGTGCACGCTTCAATGACCACTGTTGGACCCCATGGGGATCAAGGACCTCAGGGAGCCACCCATAATTCACAACGGTCACAGCGAACTCTGTTGCATCACAACTGGTGGCCAACAGTCGTAACCAACACCGCCGCCGACCCACAGGAGAATACCATCGCACAGTGGTATCAGACCAACCACAATCAGCCAGCCCTCAAACCAAACCCTTCGACCTAGAAGAACTCGAAACTGCAATGGGAAAGTTGAAACCCGGAAAAGCAGCAGGGATTGATGACATACTGGCAGAAATTATACAGCACCTGGAACCTAACGCAAAGACCTGGCTCGTGGGGATGCTGAACACATGCATGGCACAGAAAACCATCCCTTCTGTCTGGAGAAAGGCCAAAGTGGTTGCAATCCCCAAACCTGGCAAAGACCCATCATCCTCAAAGAGCTACCGACCCATTTCCCTCCTCTGCATCACCTACAAGAGAGGCTGCTACTCCAACGCCTCATACCACTCATAGACACCAAGCTGACTAAAGACCAAGCTGGTTTCCGTCCCGTCCTGTGCTGGACAGAGCTCAACCTCACCCAACACATTGAGGATGGGTTTGAGGGAAAACAAATAACTGGAGCAGCAACTGGAGGGCGAAGCAAGCACGCAGGCAGCTTGTGCCTGCGTGCCTGCCTTCCTTCCTCATGTGGAAGCTGCATAGTTGACTTTGTGTGTGTCTTTCTTTTTCTGTCTGTCTTTCTTAGGATGAAGATCAAGGTAGACGCCGTTGGAAGGCTCAACACAAGCCGATGCCCCTAGAGATCCATCCCAAAGCTTCCCTCAGGGAGTCCAGCAAGCCAGCTAGCCAGCAAGCCCGCCCAGTCAGCCAACGCAGCCAGCCAGCTCCGCCAGTCAGCCAGTGTAGAAAGTCAGGCTGACAAGCCAGAGCATATCAGCCCTTGCAGTCCGCCATTGCAGCCATACCAGCCTTGCTCAGTCAGCTCAGCCAGGCCTCTCTCGAGGCCTGGCTCTCTGTCTGCCTGGCCCGGTATGCCCTGCCCTGCCTTGCAGCAACAGAACCAGCCTTGCTAGCAAGCCAGCCAGCTCAGAATACGAGCTCAGCAAGCCAGCGCAGCTGGCAAGCACGCAGTTAGTCTTAACCAGTTTCAGACAGGCAGGCCAAGGCAGACAGACAGGAAGACCGAGGCGCCTAGGCAGGCAGACAGGCCAGGAAGGCAACAAAGTGCAGGCAGGGGGACTATCCGGCCTAAGGCTGCGCTGCAAGGGTTGGAGCCTGGCCAGCTCCTGCTGATCTCCGCTGAGTGGCTGTGGCTGCACAGTAAGGCTGCAGTAACCTAGTCTGGGCTTGTTGCTGCACTGGCTTGCTCAGCTCGCATTCTGAGCTGGCTGGCTTGCCAGAAAGGCTGGTTCTGTTGCTGCAAGGCAGGGCGGGGCAGACCGGGCCAGGCAGACAGAGAGCCAGGCCTCGAGAGAGGCCTGGCTGAGCTGACTGAGCAAGGCTGGCATGGCTGCAGTGGCTGACTGCAAGGGCTGATATGCTCTGGCTTGGCAGCCTGACTATCTACACTGGCTGACTGGCGGAGCTGACTGGCTGCGTTCGCTGACTGGGCAGGCTTGCTGGCTAGCTGGCTTGCTGGGCTCCCTGAGGGAAGCTTTGGGATGGATCTCTAGGGGCATCGGCTTGTGTTGAGCCTTCCAACGGCGTCTACCTTGATCTCCGTCCTAAGAAAGAAAGACAGAAAAAGAAAGACACACACAAACCCAACTATGCAGCTTCCACCTGAGGAACCGAGACGCGAAAAAAGAACTGAGCGTCACTTGGGATGGTCACAAACTCTCCAACCATACCCACCCCATGTATCTTGGAGTTACACTGGACAGGACACTCTTCTTCAAAAAACACCTGGAGAACACAAAAGCCACGGTCAACACCCACAATAACATCCTGTGAAAACTAGTGAAATCCAAGAGGGGCGCAGACCCACAAACAATCTGTGCAACTGCCATGGCCCTGTCTTTCTCTACAGCAGAGTATGCCTGCTCAAGCTGGAGCCGATCACGTCACACCAAATTGGTCGACACAGCCCTAAATGACACCTGTCGCATCAACACGGGATGCGTCAAGACAACACCTGTCCCGTGCCTTTATGCGCTAGCCGGCACCTCCCCCCGCACATCAGACGACTGTGTATCGCTCAAGATGAATGGAGAACACAGGAGATAGACAGTGAAGTTGGGAATGAACGAAGGAAAGTCTGGAATGAAATGATAGAGAACACCTCACACACACATAGTTTCCTTTTGTGGCTGTTTACATTCGAGGGTCGCCGGTCCTCTCGAACGGAACAGTTTAACGTCATGCCCAGGACGAAAAGATATAGAGAACACCAACATGACAAATAACAGCAGGAAGGCATGGGCCACAATCCACCGTCTTGGCAAAGACCACACCACCCATAATTCACAACGGTCACAGCAAACTCTATTGCGTCACAACTGGTGTAGTTATTGGATGGAGATGAAGAATCGCGCACTATAGCGCGCCACTCAATGACCTGAGACCATGGACCAATGAATGAAATACAACACATTGAGCAGGGCACTGCAGGGAGTTGAACCCCGTTCAATGAACCATGTAAATACAACACATTGAGCAGGGCACTGCAGGGAGTTGAACCCCATTCCGGTAAACCAGAAGTCCGACACCAGTGCCTTAGTTTTTGTGTTGTTGTTCATTTAAAGGTCCAGGTGTGCATACGCATGTGCGCCTGTAGGTGCATGTGTGCATGTGTGTGTGTGCACGCTTCAATGGCCACTGTTGGACCCCATGGGGATCAAGGACCTCAGGGAGCCACCCATAATTCACAACGGTCACAGCGAACTCTGTTGCATCACAACTGGTGGCCAACAGTCGTAACCAACACCGCCGCCGACACACAGGAGATTACCATTGCACAGTGGCATCAGACCAACCACAATCAGCCAGCCCTCAAACCAAACCCTTCGACCTAGAAGAACTCGAAACCGCAATGGGAAAGTTGAAACCCGGAAAAGCAGCAGGGATTGATGACATACTGGCAGAAATTATACAGCACCTGGAACCTAACGCAAACACCTGGCTCGTAGGGATGCTGAATACATGGCACAGAAAACCATCCCTTCTGTCTGGAGAAAGGCCAAAGTGGTTGCAATCCCCAAACCTGGCAAAGACCCATCATCCCCAAAGAGCTACCGACCCATTTCCCTCCTCTGCATCACCTACAAGAGAGGCTGCTACTCCTGTTTACATTCGAGGGTCGCCGGTCCTCTCGAACGGAACAGTTTAACGTCATGCCCAGGACGAAAAGATATAGAGAACACCAACATGACAAATAACAGCAGGAAGGCATGAGCCACAATCCACCGTCTTGGCAAAGACCACACCACCCATAATTCACAACAGTCACAGCAAACTATGTTGCAACACAACTGGTGTAGGTATTGGATGGAGCCCGCACATCACAGGTATAAAAAAAACGTTCTGTATTGAAATACTGACAACGTTTCGATCTATTTGATCTTCATCAGGTCATGTGTACACAAAACATACACTTTTATACTAAGGGAGTGCCCCCATCAACCAATCAAAACACCACATTTTGGTGCCCCTCCCATCACTGCAGGTGTGACACGTCAACCCTGAGTGAGTAGGTGGGGACCCAGACATATTGATGTAAATATAGTCTGTTCAGAAATGTTAGTGCCTCTCATAGAGCTTGTAGGTGATGCAGAGGAAGGAAATGGGTCGGTAGCTCTTCGGGGATAATGGGTCTTTGCCAGGTTTATGGATTGCAACCACTTTGGCCTTTCTCCAGACAGAAGGGATGGTTTTCTGTGCCATGCACGTGTTCAGCATCCCCACAAGCCAGGTCTTTGCGCTAGGTCCCAGGTAATGTATCATTTCTTCCAGCATGTCATCAATCCCTGCTGCTTTTCCGGGTTTCAACTTTCCCATTGCAGTTTCAAGTTCTTCTAGGTCGAAGGGTTTGGTTTGAGGACTGGCTGATTGTGGTTGGTCTGATACCACTGTGCGATGGTATTCTATGTGGGTCGGTGGCGGTGTTGGTTACGACTGTTGGCCACCAGTTGTGACCAAGACCGCCACCGATCCACAGGAGAATACCATCACACAGTGGTATCAGACCAACCTCAATCAGCCAGCCCTCAAACCAAACCCTTCGACCTAGAAGAACTCGAAACTGCAATGGGAAAGTTGAAACCCGGAAAAGCAGCAGGGATTGATGACATACTGGCAGAAATGATACAGCACCTGGGACCTAGCACAAAGACCTGGCTCGTGGGGATACTGAATAAATGCATGGCACAGAAAACCATCCCTTCTGTCTGGAGAAAGGCCAAAGTGGTTGCAATCCCCAAACCTGGCAAAGACCCATCATCCTCAAAGAGCTCCTGACACATTTCCCTCCTCTGCATCACCTACAAGAGAGGCTGCTACTCCAACGCCTCATACCACTCATAGACACCAAGCTGACTAAAGACCAAGCTGGTTTCCGTCCAGGCCGCTCCTGTGCTGGACAGAGCTCAACCTCACCCAACACATTGAGGATGGGTTTGAGGGAAAACAAATAACTGGAGCAGCATTCAGAGATCTCTCTGCTGCCTACGACACTGTCCAACACCGCACAATGGTCAGGAAAAGCCTCCTCAACAACAGGCGCTTCTATGTCCAGTTAAATGACCAGAGGAGTAAATGGAAAGCCCAAAAGAACGGCCTACCACAAGGTAGCCTGCTCGCCCCCTCCTTTTCAATATCTACACAAATGTCCAGCCACTACCCAAAGTAGTAGTACTGGAATGAAATGATAGAGAACACCTCACACACACACATAGTTTCCTTTCGTGGCTGTTTACATTCAAGGGTCGCCGGTCCTCTCGAACGGAACAGTTTAACGTCATGCCCAGGACGAAAAGATATAGAGAACACCAACATGACAAATAACAGCAGGAAGGCATGAGCCACAATCCACCGTCTTGGCAAAGACCACACCACCCATAATTCACAACAGTCACAGCAAACTCTGTTGCATCACAACTGGTGTAGGTATTGGATGGAGCCCGCACATCACAGGTATAAAAAAAAAAACGTTCTGTATTGAAATACTGACAACGTTTCGATCTATTTGATCTTCATCAGGTCATGTGTACACAAAACATACACTTTTATACTAAGGGAGTGCCCCCATCAACCAATCAAAACACCACATTTTGGTGCCCCTCCCATCACTGCAGGTGTGACACGTCAACCCTGAGTGAGTAGGTGGGGACCCAGACATATTGATGTAAATATAGTCTGTTCAGAAATGTTAGTGCCTCTCATAGAGCTTGTAAGTGATGCAGAAGAAGGAAATGGGTCGGTAGCTCTTCGGGGATAATGGGTCTTTGCCAGGTTTAGGGATTGCAACCACTTTGGCCTTTTTCCAGACAGAAGGGATGGTTTTCTGTGCCATGCACGTTTTCAGCATCCCCACAAGCCAGGTCTTTGCGCTAGGTCCCAGGTAATGTATCATTTCTTCCAGCATGTCATCAATCCCTGCTGCTTTTCCGGGTTTCAACTTTCCCATTGCAGTTTCAAGTTCTTCTAGGTCGAAGGGTTTGGTTTGAGGGCTGGCTGATTGTGGTTGGTCTGATACCACTGTGCGATGGTATTCTATGTGGGTCGGTGGCGGTGTTGGTTACGACTGTTGGCCACCAGTTGTGACCAACACCGCCACCGACCCACAGGAGAATACCATCGCACAGTGGTAATAGACCAACCTCAATCAGCCAGCCCTCAAACCAAACCCTTCGACCTAGAAGAACTCGAAACTGCAATGGGAAAGTTGAAACCCGGAAAAGCAGCAGGGATTGATGACATACTGGCAGAAATGATACAGCACCTGGGACCTAACGCAAAGACCTGGCTCGTGGGGATACTGAATAAATGCATGGCACAGAAAACAATCCCTTCTGTCTGGAGAAAGGCCAAAGTGGTTGCAATCCCCAAACCTGGCAAAGACCCATCATCCCCAAAGAGCTACCGACCCATTTCCCTCCTCTGCATCACCTACAAGAGAGGCTGCTACTCCTGTTTACATTCGAGGGTCGCCGGTCCTCTCGAACGGAACAGTTTAACGTCATGCCCAGGACGAAAAGATATAGAGAACACCAACATGACAAATAACAGCAGGAAGGCATGAGCCACAATCCACCGTCTTGGCAAAGACCACACCACCCATAATTCACAACGGTCACAGCAAACTCTGTTGCATCACAACTGGTGTAGGTATTGGATGGAGCCCGCACATCACAGGTATAAAAAAAACGTTCTGTATTGAAATACTGACAACGTTTCGATCTATTTGATCTTCATCAGGTCATGTGTACACAAAACATACACTTTTATACTAAGGGAGTGCCCCCATCAACCAATCAAAACACCACATTTTGGTGCCCTTCCCATCACTGCAGGTGTGACACGTCAACCCTGAGTGAGTAGGTGGGGACCCAGACATATTGATGTAAATATAGTCTGTTCAGAAATGTTAGTGCCTCTCATAGAGCTTGTAGGTGATGCAGAGGAAGGAAATGGGTCGGTAGCTCTTCGGGGATAATGGGTCTTGGACAGGTTTATGGATTGCAACCACTTTGGCCTTTCTCCAGACAGAAGGGATGGTTTTCTGTGCCATGCACGAGTTCAGCATCCCCACAAGCCAGGTCTTTGCGCTAGGTCCCAGGTGCTGTATCATTTCTTCCAGCATGTCATCAATCCCTGCTGCTTTTCCGGGTTTCAACTTTCCCATTGCAGTTTCAAGTTCTTCTAGGTCGAAGGGTTTGGTTTGAGGGCTGGCTGATTGAGGTTGGTCTGATACCACTGTGCGATGGTATTCTATGTGGGTCGGTGGCGGTGTTGGTTACGACTGTTGGCCACCAGTTGTGACCAACACCGCCACCGACCCACAGGAGAATACCATCGCACAGTGGTATCAGACCAACCTCAATCAGCCAGCCCTCAAACCAAACCCTTCGACCTAGAATAACTCGAAACTGCAATGGGAAAGTTGAAACCCGGAAAAGCAGCAGGGATTGATGACATACTGGCAGAAATGATACAGCACCTGGGACCTAACGTAAAGACCTGGCTCGTGGGGATGCTGAATACATGCATGGCACAGAAAACCATCCCTTCTGTCTGGAAAAAGGCCAAAGTGGTTGCAATCCCTAAACCTGGCAAAGACCCATCATCCTCAAAGAGCTACCGACCCATTTCCCTCCTCTGCATAACATACAAGAGAGGCTGCTACTCCAACGCCTCATGCCACTCATAGACACCAAGCTGACTAAAGACCAAGCTGGTTTCTGTCCCGGCCGCTCCTGTGCTGGACAGAGCTCAACCTCACCCAACACATTGAGGATGTGTTGGGCAAGGTAGCCTGCTCGCCCCCTCCTTTTCAATATCTACACAAACGTCCAGCCACTACCCAAAGTAGTAGTACTGGAATGAAATGATAGAGAACACCTCACACACACAGTTTCCTTTCGTGGCTGTTTACATTCGAGGGTCGCCGGTCCTCTCGAACGGAACAGTTTAACGTCATGCCCAGGACGAAAAGATATAGAGAACACCAACATGACAAATAACAGCAGGAAGGCATGGGCCACAATCCACCGTCTGGGGAAAAAAAATAGCTGATCAATAAGCCCCAAACGCGTTGCACTGCGACGCGTTTTGAGCTTGTACATCGGCTATTTTTGCTACAACAGTAATATGCAACGTGGCCCTCTGGAGTGAGAGTGGAAATATAGTCTCTATCGTCAAAGTTGCCCACCCCCATTCTAAACACTACAACATGCAGAGGAGAAGTCATAACAGAACCATCTAAACACTACAACATGCAGAGGAGAAGTCATAACAGAACCATCTAAACACTACAGCATGCAGAGGAGAAGTCATAACAGAACCATCTAAACACTACAGCATGCAGAGGAGAAGTCATAACAGAACCATCTTAAACACTACAACATGCAGAGGAGAAGTCATAACAGAACCATCTAAACACTACAACATGCAGAGGAGAAGTCATAACAGAACCATCTAAACACTACAACATGCAGAGGAGAAGTCATAACAGAACCATCTAAATACTACAGCATGTAGAGGAGAAGTCATAACAGAACCATCTAAATACTACAGCATGCAGAGGAGAAGTCATAACAGAACCATCTAAACACTACAACATGCAGAGGAGAAGTCATAACAGAACCATCTAAATACTACAGCATGCAGAGGAGAAGTCATAAGAGAACCATCTAAACACTACAGCATGCAGAGGGGAAGTCATAACAGAACCATCTAAACACTACAACATGCAGAGGAGAAGTCATAACAGAACCATCTAAATACTACAGCATGTAGAGGAGAAGTCATAACAGAACCATCTAAATACTACAGCATGCAGAGGAGAAGTCATAACAGAACCATCTAAACACTACAACATGCAGAGGAGAAGTCATAACAGAACCATCTAAATACTACAGCATGCAGAGGAGAAGTCATAAGAGAACCATCTAAATACTACAACATGCAGAGGGGAAGTCATAACAGAACCATTTAAATACTACAGCATGCAGAGGAGAAGTCATAACAGAACCATCTAAATACTACAGCATGTAGAGGAGAAGTCATAACAGAACCATCTAAATACTACAGCATGCAGAGGAGAAGTCATAACAGAACCATCTAAACACTACAACATGCAGAGGAGAAGTCATAACAGAACCATCTAAATACTACAACATGCAGAGGAGAAGTCATAACAGAACCATCTAAACACTACAACATGCAGAGGAGAAGTCATAACAGAACCATCTAAATACTACAGCATGTAGAGGAGAAGTCATAACAGAACCATCTAAATACTACAGCATGCAGAGGAGAAGTCATAACAGAACCATCTAAACACTACAACATGCAGAGGAGAAGTCATAACAGAACCATCTAAATACTAGAGCATGCAGAGGAGAAGTCATAAGAGAACCATCTAAACACTACAGCATGCAGAGGGGAAGTCATAACAGAACCATCTAAACACTACAACATGCAGAGGAGAAGTCATAACAGAACCATCTAAATACTACAGCATGTAGAGGAGAAGTCATAACAGAACCATCTAAATACTACAGCATGCAGAGGAGAAGTCATAACAGAACCATCTAAATACTACAGCATGCAGAGGAGAAGTCATAAGAGAACCATCTAAATACTACAACATGCAGAGGGGAAGTCATAACAGAACCATCTAAATACTACAGCATGTAGAGGAGAAGTCATAACCGAACCATCTAAATACTACAGCATGTAGAGGAGAAGTCATAACAGAACCATCTAAATACTACAGCATGCAGAGGAGAAGTCATAACAGAACCATCTAAACACTACAACATGCAGAGGAGAAGGCATAACAGAACCATCTAAATACTACAGCATGCAGAGGAGAAGTCATAAGAGAACCATCTAAATACTACAACATGCAGAGGGGAAGTCATAACAGAACCATCTAAACACTACAGCATGCAGAGGGGAAGTCATAACAGAACCATCTAAACACTACAACATGCAGAGGAGAAGTCATAACAGAACCATCTAAATACTACAACATGCAGTCATAACAGAACCATCTAAATTCTAAACACTACAGCATGCAGTCATAACAGAACCATCTAAACACTACTCTGTTCACCTCTAGTCAATTATTTATTCAGCCACGGACCACCATTTGAGGCCATTTAGCCTCTCAGACCCATTTGAGCCACTGACCACCATTGTGAGCATAGAGTATATTATGAATAGAGTAGAGAAGGCACCCAGAGGAAACCCTGAGGCGAAATGGACATAGTGGCCGAATGAAGGTATTGCAGCCTGGCCCCAAACACATGAACGCGCTGGTCCGTTGACTATCATTGTGCACGTTCACGACGGCAGCACGCTAGCTAGCCATAAAGTTAAGTAGCTAGCTAACGAACTAGCGTGCATCCCAGAATGCTCTGTTCCTACTGTGTTGTGTTCATATATGTTACTACCACTTTATAAAACTAAGATCCAGTAGCCTAATGGGTAAGTCGATGGCATGTGAACATCCGGGCCCGGGTTCACTTCCCAGTCGATGACCGAGTTTCTTTTCTTCTTAACAAACACAACACTGTTTGTTTGCGTCAAGTCGAGGTCCTTTATTCATTCAGTATCTGAGCCACGGGACCACCATTTTTAAGCTCAAATACTGAATGAATAATGGACCTCGACGAGAAAAGCTAAAACAATTGTGCTAGTTTGGTAAGAATGAAGCTAAATCTCAGTCCTCGATGGGGACTCGAACCCGGGCCCTGTTGTCTACTAGGCGCCGAGAGTAACCATACGGCTACTGGAACACGGTTTTACTGAGCGGCACGAACATAATATATAAACATCACAACAAGTTAACAAAGTGATCACAGATGTTTGAACAACAACGTTAAGTATTAAATAACATTGAACGTACCTGCTTGCGGCGGACACGACGACGACCGACATGGTGACGTGGCAAAACAACACTGAGCAAAACCCCCTCCACGCGTCTCTTCCGTATTTGAGGGGGGCGGCACTTCCTTCCGGGTGTGACGTGAGGCCACGCCCGCGAGGACGTGGAGCTTCCTTGATTTGAGGGGGGGCGGCACTTCCTTCCGGGTGTGACGTGAGGCCACGCCCGCGAGGACGTGGAGCTTCCTTGATTTGAGGGGGGCGGCACTTCCTTCCGGGTGTGACGTAAGACCTGGAAGCGGGTTACGTCACGGCTTATAAATAGTCAATACAGACATGAGTCCCCTTCCTGGCAGCGTCCTCAGTGGTCTAGCGGTTTAGACACCCGACTTTGAATACAACTTTATATAACTTCACAGGTTCAAACCCCTCTGATGTTTTTCTCAATCATTGATTCACAATACCAGAATGCACGTTTAATCATAATACATAAAGCAGACAGCCCTGTGATTAAACCTTCAGCATTACACTGCAACCCCACTGTGGCTATACCTTTTTATTCACAATGCAAAGTTATTGTACTCCTAATAATATATCATGGTGTAGTCTAGCTCTGGTTTGATTGATTGAAATATTTATTAACAGTTTGTAGAATTACAGTACATTTCAAGCACAAACTCAATACAAAGACTGTTAACTGTGAGTGGACGACCCAATTAAGCATTACACTTGTTTACAACAGGGTCCACATTGTTCAATTCATGTGTTACATCTCCCTTCTTAACATGGGGCTCAATGGCAGCTCTATAGGCACGTCAAAAATCACTTTCACCTAGAAACTCCATTCACACTTTTTATTATTCAGCTTACTGTGGAGACACACGCTGGAACTTTTTACTTTGAAATGTTTTGTAGTTTGTGAGTTATTTAACTTAAACGCCCAATGCATTCTCTATGGCAATAGCACAAACTTTGGCATGCTACAGTACTAGTCCTACATACTTAAACCTACCAACCCCATTCTAGCCTACTTAGGTTCATCTTACGGTGGACATGTTTGCCTGAAAAGGAATCTTTGAAAGGTGTCATAGTTTTAGAAATATAGTGCTTTCAAATTTGAGACTTTTATAATGGGGCTCAATGGCAGATTTTGGCACAAAATCACTTTCACCTAGAAACTCCATTCACACTTTTTATTATTCAGCTTACTGTGGAGACACATGCTGGAACTTTTTACTTTTAAATGTTTTGTAGTTTCTGAGTTATTTAACTTAAACGCCCAATGCATTCTCTATGACAATAGCAGAAACCTTGGCATGCTACTAGTCCTACATACTTAAACCTACCAACCCCATTCTAGCCTACTTGGTTCATCTCTGATATGTTTGCCTGAAAAGGAATCTTTGAAAGGTGTCATATTTTTTAGAAATATAGTGCTTTCAAATTTGAGACTTTTATAATGGGGCTCAATGGCAGATTTTGGCACGTCAAAAAATCTCTTTCACCTAGAAACTCCATTCACACTTTTTATTATTCAGCTTACTGTTGAGACACATGCTGGAAGTTTTTACTTTGAAATGTTTTGTAGTTTCTGAGTAGAGGCTTGTGGAGAATTCACCACAGCACAAAGCTGTCAAGCCATCCTCGATGCGAAACATACTGAAGCAGCAAGTGTGAAAGTCCGTGGTCAGACAATGGTCTGCCTCTGCCCCAACCCCATGTGTAATGCACTCCCCACTAGCTAGTTCATTCCACCGTTTTTTATTTTATTCCTTTGTCTAAGTGTTTCCCCCCTAATAAAGTTGTTTTTATTTGTTTTCTCATGCCCCACCATGTAAAGCACATTTGAGTAACACTGGAAATAATAAAAAGTCACCCCATTTTCTGTTGCCTAGAACTGGAGGTCTGACAAAAAACAGTAACAATATGAAGTACAGCTTTGTGATGTCACTGAGATGTACTTGTTACTGTTACTGATTTTTGTCAGACCTCCAGTTCTAGGCAACACGAATGGGGTGACTTTTTTATTTATTATTTCCACACAACAGCTCTGAGGTATATTAATGACAGTAAAATGTTGAAAATGAGTGGTATCCTGTAGTCACTATTCATTGATTCACTGGGATACCAAGAAACATTTGATAAAAAAAAGGTTTCTCGGGTTGAATATTGATATGCGATTAAAATGCGATTAATCAAGATTAATTACAAAGCTTCTAATTAATTAGATTAAAACATTTTAATCGAGTCCCAGCTCTAGTTCCAGGACTTAAAATCACTATTGTGATAATGGATTGTCAGCAATTATGTGAAGCAAAATTGTAGGGCTGGGTGATATGGACAAATAACTTGATATCATTTTTTTATGTAAATAAAAGTGGGTAAAATCAGAAAAAGACAACACTTAAGCCTTGATATTAAAATATCCAAAATCCCAGATTATATCTACCGGTACTCTACTATGCCAATGTATAATATCAATACATTGCCCAGCACTAATATGTCGTCTGTGGAACATTCTCACACACACAAATATGTTGGCTCAGTTTTTTTTTTCACAGTTGCATGTGAAAAATGCACAGATGAAAATCAAAACCGTAAACATTAAAAAGAAATCACACCCGTGTGAACAGTGGTGCAACAGTGCAACTCCCCTCTCCCCTGCCTCTCTCTCTGTAATTATCAGGCAACAGTGCAACACTATCTCTCTCTCTCTGTTTCTGACTCTAAACATAGTCACAGTCACATAGGTTAGGACAGACATTGCTGTTCCTTGGAGTGGTTGCACCACTCAAAAATATCCCCATTAGGTCCATATGGTCGGTTCCTATTACAATCCTTGATTGACCGACACCCCAACAAACTCAATTGTCAGTATTCACAGGGTAAAGCCACCAGGTGATTTTTGTTGCTTCACCGGCACCTCCTGCTGGTTGTTCGATGCGACTGTTCAGTGGAGAGTCTTGACAATGCGTTATGCTCTCCCTGTTCAACTCCTCACTGTCAGATGAAAGGAACCGGCTGCTGACTTCATGTGTTATTAGAGGAGACATGGTTACACCTTCCACAGGATAACTGTGTTTTTGTTGTTGTAATTCTTTTGGCAGACGGACCAATTTATGGCTTATAGTAAATGTTCAGGATCTTGAACAGAAAGGTCCCAGAGACTGATTGACATCAGGTTTCCTGGACGGACGTCAAACCCTGTTCCTCATGTGTGAACGTGAAGGAGATGCGGTCACACTGGTCCTCCGGGGGGGTAATGGCGATAAGCGGAAGTTGGTGGTCTTGGAGTCTACAGAGACACTATGGGACATGGAAGAGACAAACATAAAACAGAGCACTCAGACTTAGATATACTTACGTAGCAATAGACTTTCGCCATGTCATGGCCATGTGACCTATCTTGGTCCCTAGGGATTTAGGTATGTGCCACATTTACTGAGAGAGCGGTACACAACCATTTCACCAGAGCCAGATGTGAAGCCTCCTGCTTTCCAGAATAAAGTGGGCAAAGGATCATTTACTTACATAGGAGCCACACAGTGGAACAACCTCGAAACGGGTGTCAAACTGACCAAACCAATTTGAGGTCTTTTAAACAGCAGACAAAAACATGTCTATTGGAAAAGGTTCCCCTATAGAGGGTCATTAGTATAGGATAGAATTAGATAAGGTAGCACTTGTTTTTATGTCATGTACAGTTACTGTCATGTTTATTTTTAGCTTAAAGGACAACTTTAGTTTTTTGCAACCAAGGTTCATGTTCATGTTTGTTATTAGATAAAGTAAAAGATGAGTGTTAATCTTTTTTCATTTACTGCTTTCTTTCGTTTTAGGGATTTTAGCTGTTTTTGACAGGGGGGCGGGGGCAATCGAGCATGGGGCTAAATATGTATTTTCTTTACACAATGTTATGGTGCTTTTTTTATGGTTTACTATAGTCCTAATAAACACCAGGAAATTACATCTGGCCACAGAAGATCACAGGATCTACTGAATGTGAAGGTAGCCTACTGGGGGAAACCGGGGCTTATACTGAGTATAGTATAGGCTCAATATGTCAGTTTGTCACATTATCCCTAAAACGAAAGAAAGCAGCAAATGAAAGAAAATGAACACTCACCTTTTAGTTTCTCTAATAACAACCTAAAACATGAACCTTGGTTGAAAAAAACGAAAGTTGTCCTTTAATCTGTTAAATGTGAGGACCTCAATGGAAATAAATTCCTGGACTTTCTTGTGAAAATCCTCAAATGCTGATGTAACCATGTGGTTTTAAATGCTTTTAAAAATAAATCAAATCAAATACTGGTAGTTACTCAACTTTCCTGCCATCAGAACGTGTTTGTCCACTGGTCCCCACCGTGTAGTTTGGTTAGGCACGCTATAGTCTCGCATAGCCAGACAACTATTCCACAATCCCTGAATGCTATATAGTCTGGAACTACACCTCCTGAAATCTTAGTAAGGAAGCTGGCATTTATGCTCAAATAAATATATTTTAAAATATCTTTACATATATTTTATTAATATCCATTTCTGCTAAGCAGCAAGCTTAACTTCCACTTTATGGCGTGCTCATGATCCCGTGCTCCGGACTGTATAACCGGAAACATCTGATCTGACAATTGTGGAAGGCAACAGTCTGGCTACACGAGACTAGGCACGCTATGACCTTGCCTGGCGTGCCACTCCGTCGTAAACCACCGGACATGCGCTAATCTGGTGATGTCCACCTGGGTCCCTTGGTGCACACTTCATTTGATGGACACATTTGTTATTTCCTAACAGGCCCTTGTTCGTGCCAATATATTGTGGAGCATCCTACATAATGATTTAGTGACATTTACTTGTGATATGGAATACATTCTATGTTCATACTAGAATACATTTACTTTTCTAGATTACATTTTCCATTAATACCCACCATTTCCCTTTAATTGATACATCTATGTTTGACATTGCTCCATTTTGTTTTCTTGTAGATTTGTGGTCAACAACTACCAGCCAGGGCAGTTCTGTGTGTTGTTTTGTGTCTGTATGATACCGTTTCTTTATTAGATGCAAACATATTATACATACATACCGGGGTGTGTGTATGTGTGCGCACACACGCACACACACACACACACACACACACACACACTTTTGACCACTGAAAAACCATAATTGGTCGATCACTACTCATTTCTATTCCACAAACCCTCTATTTCCAGATATATTAATCAAATTACCTACAAAATTTGTTTGGTTGAGGTTGCAATAGTGTGTGTGTGTGTGTGTGTGTGTGTGTGTGTGTGTGTGGGGGGGGGGGGGGGGGGGGGTATTGTATTATTGAAGCTACCTTTGGCATGGGTTCAGGTTTGAACCACTGTTTGATTCTGTTGATTCTCTTCTGCTGGTGCAGCAGGATATACGCCATGACCACCGACAGAACCACCGCTATGATCACACAGGACACTGATGCGATTATCTTAACCTGCTGCAGCTTTTCATCTAGAAAAAAAAAAAAGCACACGCATACATATATTATACACACACATACCGGTAAGCAGTAAGCACATGCGTGCACACATGAACAATGCAGGCATGAACACCTACAGTGTGCAAGTGGACACACCAACACACCCAAAACTACACTCACTCCCTAAGGTAAGTGTAGCGAGACGGGAAACAGGGAGGGAGAGTCGGGGGGTGGCATGCAGTGGCATGCAGTTAAGATCTGCGCTGGCCGGGAATGGAACCAGGACTTGCTGTCAGGCGTCAGAGCCTATGTGGTACGAGCCTTAACCGGCCGGACGTAGCGTGTGGAAGGAATTCCGACCAGTTCCTTTCCCCTCCATCAGGCATAGTTTAGAGACCAGAATTACTGCATGTTTTTGTGAGGGTACCTACCCTAGGGGACACGGGGAGAACATGCAAACTCCACACAGAAAGGCCCTTTCGCCAACCCCGCCTCGGGTATGGGCACTGATGACGCAGAGGAGGGAACATGCCCAGCGTCCCCTGCGGGAATCGAACCTTCTAGCTGTGAGGCGACAGCACTACTAACTGTGCCACCGCGCCCCTAATGTTCAAAGAGGCTTAAAATATTATACATTGCGCAAACATACATTGTACATACAATAATATATGCAGCTATCTCAACATATGCAGTATATTATATTATTATATTGTATATCCAAATTGTCAGTCCTGGTTAAGGTAAAAAGAAAAACAGCAGCCTTAAAAGTAGTAAATGCTTCTATATTGAACCTTTAGACAGCAAGCAACACTGTCCAGCCCTTATGACTTATCTGAGGCTTTTAAATTATCAATACAGTGGATCATGCAATATTGAAACAAAGCATCAGGAGGACCCATTTTATATGGGTTGTGAGTAAATATGCCTTTATTACAGTTATTGTTTTTTAATTATATCAGATGACCAGAACCAAGGACGGGTTGCTACTCTCCTGTTCCCGATAATTATGGTGAGATCATGTAGTGATACTGATACTGGTGTATGTATGCAGGCAAATTAATTAATTTAACACAATGTGAGGGTTTAATACTGTTGTATGTACAAGACGATATCTGAGCATTCAATTTGACCTGATTTCATGCCCTAAACTTGACTTTATGCCCTTTTATTTTCACTGTACAAACATTTGTATAATGTAAATAATCTTATAATGGACAATTTACTTTTTGGGCATGACCTTGGGATACATCACTGAGGATACGTCCCAGGTGCATCCATTTATTTATGTATTTTGTTATAGTTCTTCTATTTATAGTGACTCATAGGAATAGACTAAGTGACAACCAGGAATAGTTTGGTGACCACCGGAGAGACGGGTGGCAGCCGGAAATTAGACGGCACCCGGGAGCAGTATGGGTTAGCGCCCAAGCCTGTGTCTTCCGTGAGGAAGAAGCCCAACAAACCCACGGTGAGGCCTTTAGGAGGGCCATGCAAGCCTCAAGTGGAGCCTGCGGCACCACCAAGGGCAAGGTGGAGCCTGCGGAACCGTTGCGGCTTGAGAATCCACCATTCCTGAATGAAGTGCCTGGTGCTGGGAGTCTGGTGCAACACACAGGGCCTGACCTGGTGAGAGCAGGAGTGGACCTGGTGAGACGTAGGAGGGGCCCGGAAAGGTGTCAACCCACAGAGCCTAGTCCTTCCATGTGCCAGAATGGTACCTCCCAGTCCCGGCAGAGTAGTTCAGGAGGAACGGATTGTGTGGCCCTGGTTTTTCCCTAATGGGACTTATCGAGGGTAGCTACTGGGACGTAAGTCGGGACTTGATCACTCCCGGCTGGGTCACCAGAGTGAGGGGTATGATGTTGCGAGACCCGAAACCCAGATGACCTTGGGATACATCACTGAGGATACGTCCCAGGTGCATCCATTTATGTATGTATTTTGTTATAGTTCTTCTATTTATAGTGACTCATAGGAATAGACTAAGTGACAACCAGGAATAGTTTGGTGACCACCGGAGAGACGGGTGGCAGCCGGAAATTAGACGGCACCCGGGAGCAGTATGGGTTAGCGCCCCAGCCTGTGTCTTCCGTGAGGAAGAAGCCCAACAAACCCACGGTGAGGCCTTTAGGAGGGCCATGCAAGCCTCAAGCGGAGCACCACCAAGGGCAAGGTGGAGCCTGAGGAACCGTTGCGGCTTGAGAATCCACCATTCCTGAATGAAGTGCCTGGTGCTGAGAGTCTGGTGCAACGCACAGGGCCTGACCTGGTGAGAGCAGGAGCACCCTGGGCAAGACCGCGACTGAAAAGACTATCAACGGAAGTGCGGGATTTTAGCGGAAGTATCGCCGAAGGAAATGACGTTGATGCTTTACAAATCACTTTACATTCTCCGCGAATGAAAAATGTGTTGTGATTGGTCTGGGAAATATCGTATCCGGGGGAAATACATCTGACGGATATTCCGGAGGATACAACCGCCGATAGCTTCTCAGCCTTAGGTTGTGACCAGGCTTTTCTTTTCGCAGATAAGTAAGCCTGGGACCGAGGCTAGAGCAGGAGTGGACCTGGTGAGACGTAGGAGGGGCCCGGACAGGTGTCAACCCACAGAGTCTAGTCCTTCCATGTGCCAGAATGGTACCTCCCAGTCCAGGCAGAGTAGTTCAGGAGGAACGGATTGTGTGGGCCTGGTTTTTCCCTAATGGGACTTATCGAGAGTAGCTACTGGGACGTAAGTCGGGACTTGATCACTCCCAGCTGGGTCACCTGAGTGAGGGGTATATGTTGCGAGACCCGAAACCCCGATGACCTTGGGAAACATCACTGAGGATACGTCCCAGGTGCATCCATTTATGTATGTATTTTGTTATAGTATGCCCTTTTAAGCAAGTAGAACATAACCTGTATTTGTAAAAGTACGAAAATGTACAGTAAAAGTATGATCCTCAAACAATATAAAAACAGGAAGAAATTGTATTTTGAATAACAATCAAACTGATTTCATATGGCTTTAATCTGAGCTTACCTGACTCTGGTATGACCATGCACCTTGGACAGCTGGGAGGACCAAGGTCTATCGTGTCGTATAAGACAATCTGGACATACACACAGTAGCTCTTTCCCTCATCCAGCCCTTTGATACTCACTGAAGATTTGGAGTCTGGAGCATGTATTTTATATTCCTGTATGGACAGTAGATGAATATTAGATCCTGTAATTGACTTTGATTTTACACACTTAGACATTATCCAAACCAACTTGCATCACAATGCAAGCAACCATAATCAGTTCTGTTTTGCATACATATAGTTTTTTTTGGGAAGCCTGGAGTATAAGGCACCTTTCTGCATGAATTTCTATGGCAAAAGGACTTTTCCAAGCACCGAGCATTACCTTTCAGCACTCTTGGCGTCATTGTTTTTGGAAGGGTATCCAGCATTCCAGCACGCTTCAAAAAGAAAATTGTTTTGCCACGCCAATTTTAATCCTACTTGATCCATCCGACTATGGTCATTTACAAACCGACTTTGAATCATTACTACAACCATTACTACATTAGTACAACAAAATAAACCATGATGTCCATGTCTACCGTAGTTTTAGCTAGGTTATTTGTCCTACTAATGGTTGATCACTTCAACGTTGTGGGCATTAATAAACATTAAACACTCACTGGACATGATATCCAAAGTGCTCCTCTACTCATAAAATGATTTCCGTGCACACACAACCCCTAAGATAAAGGTAAGAATGTTCTTTTGAATAAAGCTGTGAGGTGTCTCACCTCTAGTGGCTGACCTTCCAGACCATAATACACCCTGTATTTAGCAAATGTGTGATCCAGCATCCGTCTGTGGTTACTGCTCAGAGTTACAGACAGGATGCCCGGCTGAGTACGTAACGCATCCACAGATGGGCCACAGGAGTCACCTGGAGGAGAGTATAAGATATGAGTACAATTCATTGATAATGAGACACACACACACACACACACACACACACACACACACACACACACACACACACACACACACACACACACACACACACACACACACACACTTAATACCTAGTATACTGCAGGCCTCAACAGGTGTCGAGGTCAGGTTGTGTGTGTGTGCTTGCACCCTCAGCTGCACACAGCCATACTTTGTAACATCACAGGAAGTAAGCGCTGTCTCAACACAGGACTGGACATCCTTCCACGTATTAGAGCGAGACTCAGAGCTGAGAATGAAAAACAAACCTCAGTCATGAATACATTAAAATAAACTAAGAATAACGTAATTCACTCACATGAGTACAAATGCACCAGCTCAGTGGCCTTTGTCGTTAGAGTGTCCGCCCTGATACTGGGACATACCAAAGATTATAAAAATGGTTCCTAATGCCTCCCTGCTTGGCACTCAGTCAGCATCAAGGGCTGGACTGGCCGTAAATCCTGTGAGATCATGTGAAGGAGGTGTACGTGTATGGCTGAGGTATGTAGTACTTGAACCAGAGCCAGAGGCGCAATTACCATAGAGGCAAGGGAGGCAGCTGCCTCCTGAACTCCATTTGAAAAACATGATTGACACCAAACACCAAACCAGAGCTATCAGTGGGCAGTGGATTGGACCATCAACTGTACTTGCCTGGCAGGAACAATCTCTTTGAAAACCTGTTTAGTGTTTCTGATTGTGCAACCACAAAATGCATTTGAAAAGACGCAAATTAAGTTAGTACAGCCTGACAATGCTTTGTTCCCACTCAATTTAAGCAAAGTCTCATTACTTCTAATGCAATGTTGAATTGACTCAGTAATTTGTGCAGGTTCACCTCTGTATTGTAATGCTGCATAGGCCTACTGTGCATTTGTTTTAGAATAAAAATACATACATTGCTTATACTTGTGTTGTTGTTGGTTTTTTGTCCCCCCACGGGTGGTCCGGACCACCCACGATTGTACGTTTGCCTCCCTAAAATGTAATTCCTGCATATGCCACTGAACATCAAGCCACCGTCCTCACACTATACAGAAACAGGAGATAGGCTCCTGACCTATGGGCCAAATGGCCCCGTAACCGTGGCTACTTACTTACAGGAGATCCATAAGATCAATTTAAACTCAATCACACACAACAGTGTAGCTTTCTAAAATGTCTTTCTAAAAATTGTCTGCAAGCGACTACGTCATGCGATGGAGCATAAATTTGCCAATATTGCAACACGGCACTACACCAGGGTTTGTGGTTTTATGTACTGTATATCGTTTGCAGACAGTGTAGGTGACAATGACATTGATACTGTATGTTGATGTACCTCCGGAATTGAACAGTGTAGGCGACATGATTGTGTTGATGTGCAGGAGTCCACATCAGGAGCGAGTTGTTAACATGGACATCTTGTGGCGATGCCAGCTCCTCTGAATGGACTGGGAGAGACAAGGCAATTGACAATAAGTTATTATTCTACTAAAGCACATAAAGTGCTATTTTACATTAGATATGCGCGCACACACGCACGCGCACGCACGCACGCACGCACGCACACACACACACACACACACACACACACACACACAACCAGTCATGAAGAAAAACAAAACAGATGATCAGGCCACTGCACTCAAATGTGCAAACTTTGTTCTCCCCTTTAAAAATCAAGTTAGTGCTTCTTTAACCCTATAATCATGGCTGTGATATACATACCGGTGCATGTCATTATTATAGCAGCATGCATTACACATGTATTATGATGTATTACATCATGTAATACATCATAATACATGTGTATACATGTGTTTCATGTATTACATGAAACGTAGTTATAGTGTAATACAACAGCAACTGGCAGTGGTTTTAAGAAAAACAACCTTCTTATACCTGAAACATGACGGTCATACTTGCGTCATGTGAACCATATGATACGACTATAACCTTCTGAAAGCGACGAAGCTTTTAATTTACGATAGCCTATATCTTACTAGCAAAGGTAGTAGTTAGAAACAATAATAATAGCTTACCTCGAACCGCAATCACATAAATCCACAGCAAAACGTACAACATGATGTGAATTAAGTATTACATTTCAGACGCAGCATTTCGGAAGCAGAGGAACATTACAATTAAACCCCATATAGATCATGAAACGAACTATATTAGTTCACAAAGACACAAAACATGGATATTATTATTCATGCGTAAATTCCCGAAAATGAGCGAGTCAGAACGACACTCCCATGACTTCCGTTATGTCCCAATCCTAAACTGTTCTTCTCTTCTTGGAGTTGTATGGTGGTTGGTGGTATCCATAGTCGTTGCAATACTGCCACCTTCTGTTTAGCTTGGAATCTGGATCACTTAAAAAAAAAAGTCATGTCGATGTCCCCTGCAACCCAAATTAATTATATTCTTGCAGTGGTTCCCAAACTTTTTCATGTCAAGGACCCCCAAATTGACACTATTTAGCCCACAGACCCCCATTTGAAGAGATAATGCCAGGGACCACCATAAGAGAAGATTTGTATGGCTCTAGCAGTGATTCTCAACCTGTTTAATTTCAATTTTAGGGACTTCTACTCAAGTGGGTTTGTTATTATTTTTCCACCCTTTAAAGTGAAGTCAAAATAAAAACGAATTTGTGTGATATTTGATTAGGACCGTTTTGTCCCCATTTGGGACACCACGTTTAGTGGCATAACTCCACAAGTATGCAAGTATACATTTACACAATCGGTATTGCTGTATTCAGTATAACCACACCTTTCCTACGAGCCCTCATATGTGTTGCTATGACAATCCATTTCAAAGTCACTACAAAGTAAAGAAGACATTCTATGTAGATTTACATTTCCGCCTATTGTAGGTATGTGTTCAAATGACTATATCTCATATTGATCGTTGCACTTTGTCTTTGAATCTGTTGCACTATTGCTGTTATTGTCACCGTTACCTGCTGTTTTATTTGTTCTATGTTTTATTGCACGTGGATGAGAGGGAAACGAAATTTCAGCCCTATATGTCTGACATATATTGGTTTGACAATAAGAAACCTTGAACCTTGAATATTGACATTCAGATAGAATTTTTTTTGTAGACTGTAGGCATATCCTAGCTTCAAGTATTCCAAGTTTTAAACCTTCCAAGGTTTAAACCTTCCAAGAGCTTCCATTACGAATCTACATGAGTTGATATCCCTAAATCCCCAGGAATATGAGGAAAATCTATGCTGTGTTTGGTTCTAACTCCGGTAGGGGTATCTAAAAAACTAAAGCACCTCATCTCCCCACTTTGACCATGTCTCACCACATATATCTTACTACTACAACGTCGTCTACTACTACTACTACTACTACCACTACTAATAAAACTAGAGAAACGGTTGGATGGCACTTACACTGAAGTCGGTAGAATCTGCACCTGAATCGCTGATAACACCTGGGAAAAACTGAATCCATTCTCTTCGGATCAAATAGTAATCTCAGCAAGGCAGATGGCTTCTTGGTTAGAGTGGGTGACAATATTATCACACGAAAAGATGAAATTACCTACCTAGGTTCCATCCTGGAGGCCAATCTTTCCGGTGATAAAATGGCCACCAACGTAATCAAAAAAGTCAATCAAAGAACAAGATTCCTTTACAGGATCTCCTCACTGGTCAACAAAAACACCTTGAAGACCTTAACAGGAGCCCTCGTACAAGGTTTATTTGACTATGCATGCACCTCTTGGTACCACAGCACCTCAAAGGCCCTTAAAACAAGACTCCAGACCTCCCAAAACAAACTGGTCAAGCTCCTACTTGGCCTCACCCCCCGAACCCACCTCACCCCTGCCCACTTTGACAGGCTGGGATGGCTTAGGGTCGACGACAGAGTACAGCATCTTGCAATGGGTCTGGTTCACAAGATTCGATACACCACCAAGATACCCATGTACCTGTCTAGATACTTCCTTAAGCAACAAACCATGTACAACCCAGATTCAGCACAAACAAGGGACTAAATTATTTTCGCTCCTATGCCACCAAAAGGTGGAACGCCCTACCAACAGTCATTAAGACATGTGAATCCCTTGACTCCTTCAAAACCGCTCTCAAAGGGCACCTACGGACGCCGGACGGCTGCAATTCGAAACTGGCCCCTGTAAAATCTGAGCAGACCAGAGGTAGAAAACTGTCGTTCCCTGATGTCATCGCTAGGGACACAGGGGATGGCAATGAAGGACCGGGAAGTCTGGCGTAATATTGTGAAATCCACGATCTCGACCACGGTCGAAAAATGATGATGATGATAATAATAATAATAATAATACAAATTACACTCAAGAGTTCTGTCATACATACTGTATTTACCATTGTAATGTAAATCGCTTTGGATAAAAGCGATATATAAATGCAGTCCATTTTGAGTGCATCTTTAGTTCACCCAACGTGCAGATCATTTATTATCAAAATCTTTTAAATAAGGCTCAAGTGATTAATTCATGATGTAGGCCTACTTTTGTGAGTTCGGGACCTGGGGAGGCACCACATTTCCATTTTGGGTCACAAGCTAAAACGTTTGGGAAACACTGTTCTAGGAGCTTGGAACCGGGTGCAGCACTGTTTAGAAGTTCTGGGAGCTCGGCCCCTGATCCAGAAGCGTCTGAGTGCAACCTCTGGAATGTTTTGTGGACGTGTGGGGGGTTGTTGTTGTTCTGTTCGCTGTCCTCCCCAGACTCAATGCCTGAGTCCTGACGTGAATCCTGACAGTTCACTTCGTCTCCTCCTCTTCCTCCACTGACCTCCACCGCCACCATCTCCTCCTCCTCCTCCACGTTCCCATCCATCTCCCGATCCAACATCTCCACAGCAACCACATTCACCAAGACGCAGTCTGTTGCCTGTGGTTCCAGCAGGAGAGGGTGGGATATGGCAGGCTCCTGTGTGCAAGAATGGAAATGAAATCATTGTTAAATCATCATGAAATCATCATCCTCATGCAGTGGAGAAAATTTGTTTAAAGTAGATATCGTTGCTGTCGAGTGGAAACCTTGTACAGTATATCGTCCCACCCTCATTACATTACAAATTTGTACACTCTCAGAGTTACAGTCCCATAAGGGTCCATTTGGTTCCAAACTATCATTTAGCTGGAACTACCCCAAGGACCCCTGGGGGTCACCGGACCCCACTTTGGGAACCACTGTTCTATGTGACACTGTAGTAGTGTGATCATGTATAGGCCGTTAATTTACGAAAACACAAAACGTTTGAATGTTGGAGATAAGAGGTGTCCGGCAGAAACCTGTTTTTGAGGGGCGCTAGCCCCTCCTATATTCAGCTTTTAGTGTAGATTTCCATCCTACACAAACATTAAATTCCCATTGACAATGCATGGATAATTTTACGTCATATGTGTCTGTGTCTATTTTTGTCTTACACAAACATTGAATTCCCATTGACAATGAACTGAGAATTTTACGTCAGTGTCTGAGCAAATAGGCATAGTGTCTATTTTACGTTGTGATGATGTACGATGATAAGAACGCCTCTCACTTCACACAGGTGTGATTATTTTGTATCATACATACTCTTTACAACATTTAAAAATAGTGAAACATAGCCGATCTGTACACAAGCTTGAAGATCATCTGTTTTCACTACTTTTGTGCAACACTCGCTTGCAGAATGAACTACTGTATGTCCAAAACGGTTCGTATTTTTATTATTAAAACATTTTTAAAATAGTGAAAATAGCCGATCTACAAGCTTGCGTAGCCAATCTAAAAGCATTATTTATCTGGAAACACCTGTGGGATTACAGCAAGACAAATTAAGTATGTCTGGTGGACACACACACACACACACACACACACACACACACACACACACACGTCCCCACATCCACTTGTCTGATTCTCTCTGTCCCTCTATATTTCCCTTCTTTTTCCCTCTTTCGCTTTGTGCTTCATCCTCCTGTCTGTCCCCTCATCTTTCTCAGTTTCTCTTTGTCTCTGTCTCTCTCACCAACTGTCTCTACTAGTATCTTTCTCTCCGTATTTCTCGCTTTCTCTCCGTAGTTCTCTCTATTTTTCCTTCGCAGTGTCTTTCTCCTGGTTATACATTGTTTTAAGTCGTACTGTACATCATGTGTTTCTGTACTGTATGTTTGATGTCTGTCTGTCTGTCTGTCTCAGGGATCACGAACAGAATGAAGAGTCCTATACCAGCTGCTGCAGCGGTCAGTCAGAGACTTGGTGTGACCTCTCACACTGCCTGGATTACGATGGGTCTTATGTCCTGCGGGTCAGGGCAGAGGGCAGAGGTCAACTGTCCAACTGGACCTTGCTGAATGGCTCATTCTGTCCTGATGAGAATGGTAAGCAATAATGTCTGATTTATAGGAGAGACGGACAGTAGGAAAGCTGAGAGGGAGACCGTGTATCACGTGTTAGGCAATCCTTTTGGTGACATAATGCGCCTTGCACACAAGTAGGCCATGTATGGCCTACTTGTGTCACTGCTTCCAAAAAACTATAATATATTTTGTAATGACGACATAATGATGTTGCCAGAGATGCTGTTCCCTGATTGGGCTACAGTCTTAAACAAGAGAGGACACCGACATACATACTACATACATATCCTGTGCTCTGCTTGCGCAAGTAACAAAACAAGGGGACTCTCGTCTTTATAAAAAAACGTCCATCTTTATCTTTCATACCAGTGTCATCTGTCCAAACACCAAAGAACATTTAAAGTTATTTTGCCATGGGAAAACATTTACTTACTTTTTTTTGTACATTGTTAAGTGGTTAATCAGACTAATACATTTAGTCGATTATACAAAAAGAATATTACATATTTTTTTGTAAATGAACAGAAATCTGAAAATAATCAGAACATACAGAACACTCTATTATTCGATTAACCTACACGATCTAGATTGGTTCTAGATATTGGTTTGAATATTTTCAGTCAATTTCCAACTACAGAGTGAGATCATAAGCAATAAGCATCATTGCTTGATCAGCATCTTCAAACATTGTATGTGAGAACATCTCCAACAGATGTTTCACCGGCGTTTTGTGTTTGAGTACATTCTCTGAAGAAGACCTGTGTCAGGTCGAAACACTGGTTTACCCTTAAAATATTTGTTTACATCATGGCAACGAGCTGCACAACCTCTTTCATCATTTTCTGTACGTGTAAGAACACTCCTCTGAAACTGGCCTTATCTCCTCCTCCTCCCACGACTGGAAGAACAGATAAAGAAGACAGTAGTACTCCTTTCAGTGCAGTTCTCAAGGTCACAGTCGCCTACTGCAATGCCCAATTTATGCTCCGTCGGTCGGTGTCCCACAACAAAAAAGAGTAGCGAATGTAAAATAATGGATATTATGGGCTGTTAATTGGAATAATAATAACTTATCGTTGCTGTCCGCAGAAACCTTGTATCTGCTATATTGGCCATCCTTTAACCACATTTTTTTCCCTTTTTCATTAATATTTGTATTAGAAGTTAGGCATCTCAATAAAGTGTCATTTCAATCACATCATATCATTCTTATTCAGATATACATGGAACGACAGCTTTCTAATGCCTTTCTTGCCCACTCCATTACATTTTTTCAGATAGTAAAATAAAAATATATTTTATTATTACCAAATTGGTAATAAGCCAATTCCCTGTCCCCCTGCTTCTCTGAGGGGTCCATAGCAGTTCACTCAATAACAAACATGCATGATGTCACAGACACACAGTTACAGTCCACTCTTAATTCAATGTATGAATGAATGGACCATTTTAAGCGCTTTGAGTAAGCACTCAGAAAAGCGCTATAAAAATGCAATCCATTATTACTAGACCGGTGCCCGGCTGTAGAGCACTCAGTCGGTAGCGATGGAAGTTGGAGATCCAAGCCACACCCGGCTATGCAATACCCTTTTTACCCGTGTCAGAGTACCCGTTCCACCCATCTGTCTGTGTCCATATATGGAGATTTCTGTAGCTTCATGCTCCATATATGGAGCCTGGGCAGGGGTCCTGTCCAGATCCCGGGCAAAGGCCTTTTGTGGTGGTTCTGGACAAACGTGGGTCCGACCGACTCGACACTGGGCACTGGTGTGGCACCCTGTGGGGGTGTGGAACGCGTGTGTCAAATTGAAGTCGGTGGGGCGAACGGTTCCTGAGTTACGTGCATTACAGACGTACACACATACAGACATACAGAGACGTGGTGCATTTATAGATAGATAAGATGTATTAGAAGTTCCACTCACTAATTGTGGTCTATCTGTGATGTTTCCCTGGTTACAGCGGAGCTTGGCCCGCCATCCCAGGTGAGGGTAGAGCCGGGCGACGCCTCTGTTACTATGAGCTTCAGGGAGCCAATGGCGGACGACAAAATCCCGATGAGTTTCTTCCTAGGTCAATCAGTGTCTTTCAGGCTTAGATACTGGAGGTCAGACACACCTCAGGAGGTGAGCACGCATGCACACACACACACACACACACACACACACACACACACACACACACACACACACACAGCTCTGTAGCAGTGGCCGGCAAACTGTGTTCTTCTGGATCGGACTACTGAAGAAACACGGGGAAGGTTACCGTATATTAGATAGTCGATGGGTGGCTCTTCCAAGACAGATTTTGCGCTCTCATTTCTGTCCATTCAAACTCTAGGCGGGCCTGCCCCACAGTTATTGATCAAGATGGCTCTGTCCGGTATTTCATATACTAATTGGCTAACATTGGCTTCCAAAGTTTGCAGGATTGGCCTGTTTAATTTGAATTTGAAGTGTCTCAAATCATGAACATTATAGTTATTTATAGTTAAATAACATTATAGTTATAACCTTGTTATAGCACCACCAGCAGGTGGACTTTTGTAAAACATATTTTAAACAAAATGCCTCAAATCATGACTTTGGATGTTGAATTGCCATCAAAGGCCAGAATAAATGGCACCCTTTTCCCACACAGACATGAAAAGTTTGCCTGTCGGGTTAGAAAGCCTTCCCTCAATAAGCTGCTTAACGCTGCCCTCTTCTGTCCAACCAGGGACATGACTTCACTTAGGGCAAATGTTGCCAGTCATGTTAATAAGAGTTTAAAATACTCCACCTGGCCTCCCTATATTGCCTATGCCATTATAGGCAGAAATTGTTAAAAAGACAGTGGCATTATTGTACTTATGTTTATGACATTAAAACACTGTGTGTGTGTGTGTGTGTGTCCGTGTGTGTGTGTGTCCATGAACGTTGTAACTGGCTGCTCTCCCACTGTGTGTGTGTGTGTGCCACAGCAACATGAGAAGGAATTTGAAGCTACACATTACATGGTGTCGCTGGAAGCGAGAACAGAGTACTGCTTTCAGGTCCAGGCCTACAGTGAAGCTTATGAGAAATGCAGTCCCTACACCCAACCTCAGTGTGTCACCACCATGGGTAGGTCTGTCTGTCTCTCTGTGTGTGCGTGTGTGTGCTGTGCTGTGCTGTGCTGTGCTGTGCTGTGCTGTGCTGTGCTGTGCTGCGCTGTGCTGCGCTGTGCTGCGCTGTGCTGCGCTGCGCTGTGCTGCGTGCGTGCGTACCAGTGTACCAGGGGGGCAGTCAGACAGATATTTTGTGAAGCCACTAAGCAAATCGGGACTTCCTGAAAGTTCATATAATGGCCTGTTGTGGCGCTTTCATTGGGCCCAAAAAACCCCATATCTCCATAGAGGTCCATGTATTTGGGCCCAACTTCACCTAGACTGTATTACCTTAATAAACATGGTCATGAATACTTTCTGCTTCCAGTCCAGTCACTAGTTTAAAGTCTAATTAATGTCATAATCATCAATAATCATGTCATAATATTCTTTTTGGAAAATTATGGTCCCATTTATTTAAAAAATGACCATAAAGTCGAGTATGTTCTGAGGGGCGTGGCTACCATTACAGTCTATGATCGGGAGCCACCCCCTGTTCGAGTCAAAATAAAAACCAACGAAGAAGAAGGGGGGAAGTCCCGCCTCGTTGTCTGGGCCAGCCAATGGCCAGCTGGGCCCAAACGGATCTAGAAAGATGGTGATTTACAATTCAAGGACTGACGGGCTTCATCTTACGTCCATATCAGACCAGGAGAACGCTTTGTCCATATCTTTTTACCGTCTATGGTGCGTACGTGCATGCTGTGCTGCGTGTGTCAAACAACCCCAAGTCAGTGGTTCTCAAAGTTACATCTAACTAGCAATAATTTAGCTGTGGACCCCCATGAACCCCCTTAAGCACCTCTGGGGTTTCCCGGACGCCACATTGAGAACCACTGGAGTAGGAGTGGACAACAGAGGGTTTTTTGTGTACTGAAACCCTCCTGCCGGAAGTTAGTTGGGGGTCTTGAATGTTGAGTCTCGTAGCCAAATACTCCTGGAGATCGGACATAGTTGGAGTTTCTTTATTTATTACCGTAGTTACTTTCTTTATATGGTGATTTTTTTATAGAAGTTTTTTTATTGTACGTCTCTATGTTCTGATGAATTGAAAATGGTGGACCCTGTTGTAAATAAGTAATGTTTTATCATGCATTGTCCACAAAGTAACAGTTTTTTTATTGACTTGTGTTTCATTTGAAATGTAACTATTCTGCATACTGTGAAATAAAAACTTCAATCAATCAATTCTGGTTGGAGATTCTGGAGATTGTTGGTTGAATTTTACTTATCACTCCACTCTGACGACTGTTTTGTTTGCCCCTCCAGGCACCGTTCTGCTGTGGCAGATGATGCTGGCAGTGCTGCTGGGACTGGGAGTTCTAGTCCTGATGACTGGACTAGTGTATCTGTGCTACAAACAGAAGAAGAAACTCTATCTTCACTATGCAACGCCCAGCAGCTTACTGGTAATACATTGTGTGTGTGTGTGTGTGTGTGTGTGTGTGTGTGTGTGTGTGTGTGTGTGTGTGTGTGTGTGTGTGTGTGTGTGTGTGTGTGTGTGTGTGTGTGTGTGTGTGTGTGTGTGTGTGTGTGTGTGTGTGTGTGTGTTCACAGTGTGGACTGCACAGTGAAGGTGCCAGCACTAGTTTGGTTCCAGTCCCATCGGAGGACGTAGTGAGTGTTGACAGTATCCATCTTCAGATGCTGAGGACAAGGCAGACCTGCAGACACTGTGCACAGTACAAACACACAACCACTGGAAGTTAATCACACTGTGCACACCAACATAAACCACTGGATCTTACAATGGACCTTAAAATGTAAAACTTTAGATTATTATTGTTTGTCACTTTTAAATGGTGATAATGTGCTTTTAATTGTTGCTGATAAAATGTTCTGTTCTATTCTGCATGCAGTGTGCACAATCCACATCCATCCACTGGAACTGTTCAATGGGTACAAACAATACAACCCATTCTTGATGTTTTGATAGGAGCATCTATCAAAGGCTCAGACGCGCGAGCGACACACACACACACACACACACACACACACACACACACAATTGTGCCACCATCGGTCTGTACAGGAAGTAGATTGCAGGGAGGAAATGTGACATGTTTAACCGGTTTTTCAGATATCTATGTACCTGCTGGAGGCTTCCACAGCCGTTAACCAGCTTGTTTTGACCCGAGGAAGAATTTAACCTCCATGAAACCGTCTTTAAGTCAGTTCAATGGAGCTGTGCATGTACAGACAGAAGGTTTTCACTTTCACTTTAATTCTGTGTCTACAGTGTCAGTCTGTGTGACAGAACTCACCAGAGCAGAAGAGGAAAGCTGTCCAGATGTTTCGTGGGTTTGACATCTCTTAGACTTCATTCCTGATCCTCCTCTCCTCTGTCTTTCTGTCTGTCTGTGTGAAAGCCTGAAGTGGAGTTCTAACGTTGAGATTTGAAGTGTTTTCAGCGGGTTCACACACACAGCATGCTGCTGTGTTTAGTACAGTACAGACCACTCCCACTATTCACTGAGGGAGCTTTTGCGATGTAAATCATTTGAGTCACAGAAGAAATAAATCAGGAAATGCGAGACAAACAGCGTACCACCCACACACATGCCTTAACCAACTGAAAATGTTAAAGTACCAGCATATCAGACCATAACAATTACCGGTACATTATTTATATTGTTAAACTGCTCTGCTCTTAATGCATTCTAGCATAAAGCATAAAGACCTGTTTAGTGCTACACAAATTATTTATTGGTAAGAACAATAATAATAAGCTTAGTTTGTTGTACGCAGCCCTAATGGTGAATAAAATAAAACTAATAAGTATCAACTTAGATTCATTGTCGGTGACTGTAATGCTCTATATCGGAATCTATGAATGAAGCACTTTGACATATAGAATTTGTTAGATATTTCTTTAATATGAATGATTGTCCATTAACATGGTTCTATAAGCAGCTTTGGGACTAACAGCATTCACTTCACAGGTACACCAGTCTTCACAGTAAACGTATATACAGATTCACTTGGACACTATGCCATGGAAGACTGGTACCATGCCATCAAAGACTGGCAACATATCGAGGCAGACTAGGGTTCTATTAATATGGGTGGAAAACAAATACATACATATTGAGTTTGGATTGAAGCTGTAAATAAATGTTGTGTCCTACGGTATGTATGCAAGTACGTATGTATGTTGGACAAAGATGCCAACATGGTAAGGATTCGGTATTAAAGTTTTGGATCATCATTTCCTAGGGGTCACACCCTTAGTAGCAGATTGCTACTTAAACTCAGCCATTATCCAACCTCAGGCAATGACGGTGGGGTGATGCCTGGGTGATAATCTCTTACATTACATGTAAATGTGTCTGTAATAGCAGTGAGGTGACGTGTCGTGAACTCGTATCTACAATTTTTGATGCATGACTCTGGCGCATAATCAGTCTTATGGCTAGGCTGGCACAACTATACAGTACTATGTACAGTGAATTAATTATCTTTAAGAAGTTTGTGTTTTGCATATCTCAAGTCTGTGGAAAGAGTATAATTACTGGTTGCAACAAAAGGCATTTTACAGTCAGTCAAATTGAGAAGCCTGAATGCCTGAAGAAGGTCAGTAGACCGAAAGCTTGCCAAAAATAAACTGATTGTGCGCAGATCTGAGTGTGCGGAGCTTCCCTTTATTTTTCCTCACAGTCAGTCAAATTAAAAATGTAATGATCTAATATTGATTCTAGTGTCAGTTCCCCATCCGCCTTTATCACCTCAACATGTTGTGTGTCTATCATGACCTTTAGACTTGCAGCTTTGTGGGGAAAAGCAGTACATATTTGTATGTCATAAAGCTTAAGCAGATTAGATGAATGGATATTTGAATGAACTGTACAAGTGAGACCATTAGTCCATAATAATAATTATAAAGCCCATAAATTGCGTCCCAACGTTGATGCCATTAAAAGGTTCACAAACGACACCACGAGAAGGACGGCCAGCAGTATGATAGGTGCTCAAACCATCGATTCAGTTATTTTCTTCATTAAGAAACCTCTGACAACCATAGAAACTACAACAAAACTATAAAATAAAACAGAAATGGCATTGCTTTCCACAAGATTCCACAAGAATCATAAATGTATGCATAAAATGAGAATAAAAAATATATTCAAAGACTCACATAACGGGGACTCAACGGGTAAGAGCACATACCACAGTGGTTTTCAAACATTTTCATGTCAAGGACCCCCACAATGATATGTATCTGCCGGCGGACCCCCATCTGAAAAGATTTTGTGCCAG
Organism: Protomyctophum parallelum; assembly: GCF_964188405.1. NCBI lineage: Eukaryota > Metazoa > Chordata > Actinopteri > Myctophiformes > Myctophidae > Protomyctophum > Protomyctophum parallelum. The sequence continues at coordinate 14,434,850 of NC_139707.1, forward strand.
GGACCCGGGGAGATTTGTATTGTACATTTGTCAAGATCTACAAGCTCACTGAGGCCCCTTTTCCACCGGAGTTGAACCGATTCTGTTACTTTGAACGAGTTTCCGAATGTTTTCACTGAAAATTAACTGGTTCAGAACCCTAAAAGGTGGTCGTTTTGCCCTGAACTGGGAACCAAAGTCTACAGGATATAGCCAATGGCAAAAATGGAAAAAACATATTATATATATAATGTTTTTAAGGAAAAATGGACACTTTGACCGGTCATATTCGACACATTACTGGCCAGCCCTGGAATCGAACCTGGGGCAACTTCAAGCCGGTTCGCAGCATGTTCCGTGAAAGCACCATAGTTCCAAGGATCTAGAACTGTTGATGGAAAAGGGGCCAATGTGTTGCATGATTGTGATGTGTTACTTGTAGATTGGCTATTGTCGAATATCCTAAGTATAAAATAGGCTTAAAGTGGTTGAACTGGACCCTACGGTGACTGACATACCACATAAATAAGGCAATAATCGTTCTGGCAGCCCGGTCCGATTCCAACTGAGGCTCTTTCTTTACTGCATGTCATAACTTCTCTCTCTCCCACCTTTCCTGTCTACGTATCTGACATTTTCTCTAACTTTTAGTCTTTTTACTGTATTATACTAGCCTGGGTCCCAGCCTGATTCGCTGCGTTCCGCGGATCTGAAAACGTCACTTCGTTACGAATCAGGCTGGAACCCAGGCTACATTTTGTCTTTACTGTAAATCAAACATAACACAGATAACAGACTCAAACACACATTATGTACATGCACAATACAGGAAATTAACAGAAAATCCCTTTTTTTTTGTTCACAACTGTAAATAATTTCTAATACAAATCTTTCATCTGAGACCTGTTGTGGCAATATGGGGACAGTGGTTACCAATTACCATGGTGACAGCATAGGAATCTGGACGTTGACTTGTAATGGAGGGACGATGTTCCCATGTAACCACGGGCAACCACTCTATGAACATTAGGCCTCTGCAACTCCATACGTTTTGTCTGCCCGTATAGTCTCAGAGTGAAATTAAAACAGAGGATTTTACAGTGTAGAGTAGACAAGTCACATGCAGACACTTTTACTGAAGCAGTAATGTTTCTAATAATAATAAAGTTCACTGACCAGCTTGAACTTTATAGACACATACTCCCACGCTGTTCAATAAGCAGTTTTACCAGGACATGTTATGTAATCCACAACTATCATTATTATACTGTATATTCATATTACAGTATTATAATATACAGTGAATTGTTATTTGGATGGTTTAGGATGGTTTAGAGGGGTTACCAAACCTTTTAGCTCGAGACACAAAAGAGAAATTTGATGTCTTCTTGTGACCCGGACTAGTGAAAACAGCTCACAATTTCTTTTGAAGAATTTATGAAAAAATTATATTAGTTTAAAAAAACTGAAAAAACGTGTGTGTGTATGTATATATATATATATATTATCTACTAGAATTTCGCGGCAGCTTTGCGGCCGTTCATCCCAGAGTTACCTTGCCGCGCACTATGGGAAGAAGGAAATTGCGGGAGTTGACTCCACATGTAGTAACGGATGGGTTATTAGTTATTATTATGTGTCCTTATTAGTGTAGTCAACACTTTATGGCTCATACACACTGCCCGGTATTTGCTCCAATTATGCTGTCGGGGAGCATTTTTGGCGGTGACCGACAAAACGGCTGATCTGACGTTAAGCGGTGCCCAAAAGGTAGATCAGGATCTACCAGTATAGATCACAAAGGCTTTGCAGGTAGACCACATGACATGGCCCTAAAAATATATATAATTTTAATATAAAAAACGATTTTTGCATCTGCCGCTTGAGATGACCTGAGATGACTTGATTGATTGACATCAAAAAGGGCCTGTCAGCTCAAACACACGTTGCGTACAATCATCAGTAGCAAAGTCAAATACCAAAAATAAAAACCAATGGGATCATAGTTTTATTTTGCTGGTCGTTTTGAAAGTAGCTCTGAAGTAAAAGTGTGGGCAGCCCTGGTATAGATGATTATATATATATATATATATTCATTCCGTGGGTAAATCCCTGGCTACCCACATATTGGTAGCATATTACCTATATTAGCCCAATATTGGCGTTACGCATTTCAGTTGAATAATGTTGTGTGCGCACGTGCGGAGAAAGAAATAGACTCGGCAGGCGAAATGGCGAATTCAAACGGTGTAATTGTAATAGTTTGGAACAAACCAAGTAGTGTGGAAGAACAATGTTGACGTAACTAAGAGATTCGCTGAGTAAGCGATATTTTATATACAGTGATTTAGAAGGAATAAGCAAAATCGTGAGGCGAAGATTCATCTCCTTCCTTGTTTTATTGTCCTGCGGACAGGACTGTCAGGGAGACTCGGAGATCAGAGCAGCACAGGGGAGTGGCTTAAAAGACGGGGTAGTAGTTGCCAGGTTGGCGAATTGTAAGCGAGTCGTAGTGTGTGTTGAATGGCATTTGAATGGCATTTGTGGGCTTGTGAATGAATTTTCTCACATGTAATTCGTGCTCACTTGCATAGACCTGGCAAATTTAGCGTGGTGAAAGGGGGTGTGGGTGCTTGGTGCGATAATGTTTGTAGTAAACAAATGCATTGCCGGCGTGAGTGTGGACGGGAGGCATTTTTGGTGGCAGTGCCAGTGCCAGTGTTTGGCGGGTGGTGTCGAGTTTTGGCGTTCGGCGCGATAGGAGGAGATAGCGTTGCAACACTGCGAAGGTAAGTGTGTGACGTCACTGCCGTGTGAGTGTGTGTAGTGTGTAAGATGGTGTTGTGGGTGTTGCAATAGTGACGTAGCTGTTGTTCTTGCCATGTGTTGGGTACAACTTCTCCAATATAGAATAGATATATATATCTTGTGTTATTTATTTATTTTATCTAGCAAACAGGAAATCCCACTGCTTGGGAACTAGTAAATGAAGGTCATGTTCAAATGCTCCTGTTTTCACTCAGTTGCCATCAAAAAAATTGACCAACATGACGCACTGTGAACTTGATCTGTATGACACACCCATGTGCACAAGGCCTTACTGGTTTCAAGACAAGATGCTCAACAGAAATGTATGAAATCTTGACTGATTTCTGCCCAACATTACATACAAGCCTAATGTGTCCTAATCTAAACACATCAGGAAAACTACTTATTGTCCTATTTTTCAGATTCTTCCATGACCGGAAAACTGCATCAAGATAGTCATAGTTCATCTTTTTTGGTGGGTATCTGGGAACCCTATACAAACGACAAGACACAAACTACATAGAACAGGTCCACAGTCAGAGATACGCACACAGTTTTCATTGGTTGGCAATGACCAGCATTGCCAAAAGCACAACACTTAACACATTCAGAACGTAGGACGTGTGGAAACATCATATGAAGTTCAACCGACGGATCCAGAGGAATTCCTAGCGCTTTTTCATTGATAAACAAAAAAAGTATTAAAGAAAAATAAAGAAAAGGAAAAAATTTGGTTTGGCCTCTCCTTCTGCACCATACTTCTTGCTGTTTGCGCATGCGCACTGCCGTTCACTTCTTTGTTTACGGCTCAGAAAGAATGGCTCGTCTCTCCTAATCTAGGGAGCTCCCCATGGTTTTGACCAGATGGGCATACTTCCGTCTTCATTTCTGACTTCAACATGCCTCTCGTTTAGAATATAAATGCTTCTAGAGAGACTTTATCGTAATCATCGCGAGGTAAGCAAGCAACATTATGCATTTGCATTTGTACGGAACGGAAGGGGGGGTGGGGGGGGCTTTCAGAGTAAAAGCTGCCATATCTGCCCGGCACCCCGAGCTCCTATTTTGAAAGAAATCTCATTGTGTTTTAATATGCACATATAGCCTGTAGGCTGTGACAAAAACGGAACAGCATGGCAGCAGGGTTCAACCCATCCCATCCACGGACCATAATCATGATAATTGTCATTGTGGAGCGCTCCTTCCATCAGCCATACACTGTCACGTTAATATTCACACATATTGTACAGTATGTGAAATAACATGGACTACTTACTTGAAAATGACAGGTATTAGGCGGAGTGAGGCATGGCCTGAACAGCACCCTGTTTGTTATCTGTGGACAATAAGGCCTTTTTGACCCCTCTGTATAAACCACAGATCAATTATTCAGAGGTTATTCCAGTAACATTTACTGGGCTGTAGCTGACTGTAAGTTCTCTCTCAGTCAGAACGGTTCCTCTAGGCGAGGCACACTGTAATATCCTCGGTGTTAACTTAAACATGTGCCCACATGGACCCTTAAATCTGTGTGTAAAATAATCCAATCGGTCCAATTGGGTCCATTTCTACACTCTCGGGGGGTGAATTCACAAAGAATGAACTGCGGGCACTGATAGCACCATGGGTTATGAATCACTTGCGCTGCGATATTGTGCTAATAATGTCACAGTAAGAACATGCCCATACATTTTCACACCCAAGTACAATTGCAAATACCACAAGACACTATTTTCTTAACAGTGCAGTTAGGGGTGCGTTCACTTCAGGATGGGTGATATTATGAAAATCAAATATCACAATACAGTACCTCAATAGCTATCGTAACAATACTGATATCGTGACGATAATATTGTAAATTTTACAATAGTACTATTGAAAAAAAAAAAGCTCAGCTTTCTGAATGGATATTTCCGTTATCTATGAATCTTTTGAAGATTTTTGAAAGTATACATAATGGCTGAAGTGATTAAAACTAGGAAAAGACTTATGAATGATATAACATGATATGATACTAACATTCCAGTCTATCTTGATATCGACAATATTACCCCACCCTGATTTCAACCCTTGTGGGGGCTTTGAGAATGATAGTTTGTCTCATTTGGACAGGTTTTGGCCCCAAAAGCCGCACAATCGTTTTGTGAATTTACGCCCCGTGAGGATGTTACTGCATCCATCCTGCTTCAGTGTACATTTTAGAAGTCTGTGTTCATACTTCCATACCACCGACAGGTCATTCTTGAAAGCTGAATGTACTATGCCAAGATCCTCAGAGTCTCCAAATACCTCCTCTTTTCTTTGGTCTCTCCTTCTTTTCCTCTTGCACAATCCATCCACCCCTTCAAACATCTATGTCCATCACACCTTCGTCTTCCATGGCGGCACGCTGGCCCCTGGGCTCGGGCCCCACGGCTTCCATCTTAACCTGCTCCAGGGAACAGGGGCCCTGCCACGAGCCCTCCAGACCCCCAGACGACTGCGTGCTGCGTGGCTGCCGCGGGCCAGAGCTGCCCTCTGTGGAATAGACTCCAGAGTCCTTGCTGCCTCCGCTGCCCTGGCGGCTGTGTCTCCCACTGGACAAAAAACAAACAAAGTCTGAGAACTCTCTACTACTGCCACCGCACAAGGATCACACAAAGTCACAACGTAGAGGACTAGTGTTGTGCACTTGCTTAGATTGATCCAAAAGTTGTGTACATTGAGTCAGCGGCCATAGATGCGTGTGTATAGAGGCCGTTAGAACGCCAGGGCCTAGATTTTATTTTAATTATTTTCAGGGAACCGGAGGCTCGGCCCAGCTTAGCATACATTTTGGGCCTGGCCCGGCTTGAAAGCGTCGGGTTGTGTCGGGTTCGGGCAGAATTTGAGAACTCTACCCAGGGCTCAGACAATACTCCCCTTCCCTTGCATGGCCGAAGTAAATCTACTACACCCACTACTTATCCAGCTGTGAAGTTACATCATGAGCACTATACCCATGCCTAAACTTACAAACCATACAAATGGTACACAACCTCAAATTCATTACTTAAACCTGTGCTTAAAAATGCCTACATTTAATTCAAATAAATTCATAGAAATCATCCACAATCATCATGAATATAGTTTCCACCCCATTGGAAAAGTAAACATTTAATGGTAAATCTACACATTTCCTGGTTTTCCACATTTAACATACAGTAAACCGGCTCCATCATGAATAACTCCATTCTCCTTGACGATGACCCAGTCTGAACATTACACAGGCCGCATGAAGGTCCCGACCCGGTGGTTGAGAAACTGACCTGCTGTTTGGCTCCGGAGACATGAAAGGCGGGGTCTCACAGCGGGGAGGGGCGTGGATCTCCAGAAGCACTGCCTCTGGACAGATGCTCACCTTATCATAGACCAGCTCTGTGTCAGACTCTGGGGTGAGGAGGCGAGGCACGTCAGAGCTGGGGGAGCAGTCATTAAGATACTGAAAGAAAAAAGAACGAGGGATGAAACGGAGAGTGAGAGAGACAGAGAGGAAATTCAACAGTCAACAGAGAGAATTACTGCGGCCATCACGAATGAATTAATTTATATTTTAGTGTCTTGTCATAAAGACCCATCCCTTATGGGATTATGAGACAAACAATACATAAACAATATCATATCACATTAACTTCATGAACACAGAAACTATATACATATTTGGTTATTACCCCAAAACAGAAATAAATATACATCACATGTATGTTTTCTTTGTCCGTTTCTTCTTGTCATATTTTGTAATTGTATTATACAGTATTTTCATTTACTACACAACTACAGTCTCTTATTTATGAAGTGCTTCAAGATATGTCTCAGCAGATGAGAAGCACTATATATTTCTTAATGAAAGAATTATTTGTAAATATTTTATGTGTGAAGTAGGACGCATGGCAGTAGAGAGGCTATACGCAGACATTGTACTGTATGTGGATAATGTAAGCATGGTCTCCTACCGCCTGGATGTGAGCGGGGAGCTGGATGGAAGGGTAGAACGTGTCCTTCACAACGTGGTAGCACTTAAAGGAGATGTACAGAAACAGCAGAACCACCAGGAAAAACCCTACCATGGACGCCAGGAACCATAGCAAGATCTGCCACACTGGAGTCGGACCTGGAGAGACACATGCATCCACGCATGCACGCATGTACGCACGCACACAGTCACACACACACACATACACTAATTGAAAACCAATGGAGATGCCGACATACTGTCCCATATAAAAAGGACCACCACCCACGTCTTTGCATTGACAGATTTAGCCGATTCGTTGGATTTAGATCATCACCAGACCAGACACACCATAGGAGGAGATATCTTGATTGTCTGACTAAAGTACACAAGTCTGCACAGCGTAAAACAAGTATACCGGTAATTATCAGCACAAGCAAAGCTATTGCAGGTAACATATTTTGAGAACAGATTTAGCTAGTTTTGCAATCCAATCCAGTAAATATTTAATGCAAATGTTTAAATATGTACACAGGTTCTAATAAAGCCAGGTTTAAATGTGGCAGGTCTAATTGACAACGTAATAAATGTGAATATAGTCATATGAAGCTGTGAACCTTGCGTCTGCATGCAGTGCGGCGTGGTGAAGTTGCTGCTCTTGTGGTAGTAGTCGTAGCGTGTCTGGACGCTGACGCAGTACCAGGTCCAGGACTGCAGGTCTGGCAGAGTGACCAGGTTGACACTGCTGTTCGCCATCTGGGTCTGCAGGCCCTGCAAGACACAGAGAGGGTAAGGGTCGAATTTTTAGATTTTAGCCAGACGGTCAGAGTTCTGTGCCTAGTGAAACGTCTGGTGACTAACTGACTATATTCAATGAATGGGCTAAAATTGGGTGGAAAGTTGGAAACAAAAATAAAAGATATTGGGTGGAAACAATGAAGAAATCTAAATCTAAGAAATCTAATAAGCCAGACTCATATCACAGTAATCACACTGTCGTGTGGCAGGCAATTCATTTTTGCCAACGGCTGAGTCACATCTGGCTTATTAGCTATATTCATATATGGCATGTTACTTTACAGAGTTGATGGATTTTGGTATATAAACATTAAGTACCTGTATGATGATTTAACAAACACTAATAAGCTAGAGCTGGAATTGGCTACGGGCATACTGTATAGGCTGCAGTGGTTACCATACATTAGATTAGATTACCGGTAGATGTCTTTAATATCCACAAGGGAAAATTGTTTTGCTCACTTCAATGCATACATTCAGGACAATACACAAATGTAATAAAACACCCTGCAAAGTACTAGTAAAATAAAGGTTATTGAAAAGAAAGCAAAGTCCTCTCTCCATACAGTGAAACATTCATTATGTGTGTGTGTGTGTGTGTGTGTGTGTGTGTGTGTGTGTGTGTCTGTCTCCATGGAAGCTAAATTATCAGCGCCCAGTCCAGTTCATCTGACTTGGTACAATACATGTATGTTTTGTACTTGCCATACCATGTGACTACAGGAGCAGAGTAACAAAAACAACGAAGAGTGTGTGCGTGCACTCTTTGTTGCGTGCGTGTGAGATAAATTAAGAGGGAGAGCTGAGGCACCAGGTGTTACTTGTGAGGGGATAGAGAGCATCAGAATAGAGGAAGTGTATAAAGAACAAATATTTTGGTTTTTGTCTTGAGGCAGCAGTAAACCCACAAAGACTTCCTGTTGACTCTCACTTCAGGGGGGGTTCCAAGTTCCTCAACCCCTGCATCCCCTCCCGGAAATTATGTGCCCGGAGCGCTTAGTTTGCACTTTGACTTAACATTTGGCCCACTTCTCCAATAGACATGATGACATTCTACTGGCTTTGTGGGAATCAGATTTAATTTGGACTTTTTTTCTTTTTAATGAAAACTATGTATTTTTAACCTATTTAGACCTGGAAGAACATCTATACATTGTTAGACATTCAAACTAGTAGTCTATAGCATAATTACCATGGACCATGGAAACGTGCTTAAAATATGTATGTTAAATGTATAGAAAATGACTGCATAATCCACGTTCCACGCTATTTAATCCATGTTTTGATACTGAGTTTGATGCTGAGTCCCGTGGTGGGAGTTCTGGTCTGGTTTTGTTTATTTCATTCCTTTCTTTGTACTAAAAACTAAATTGATGAGGAGCAATTGTCCATCTCTCACTGGGGATTTAGGTGTTAATGTTAGTCTGGCAGAATACTTCAAACTGTTGTTTAATACACTGTACTAAGCTCATTTGCATCCACTCACCACTCACCACTCCCAGACAAACAAAGTTTGTCTGGGAGGAAAATTCTGTGAAAATAGCAGTTCTACAAGCGTTGTGAGATTGTAGCATTGCAACTCCTTGCCTTGCCTTGAAAACAACCTGTGCATTCTGGGAGCGTTCCCAGTAGATGATGTGGTGTACCTGTGCATTCTGGGAGCGTTCCCAGTAGATGATGTGGTGTACCTGTGCATTCTGGGAGCGTTCCCAGTAGATGATGTGGTGTACCTGTGCATTCTGGGAGCGTTCCCAGTAGATGATGTGGTGTACCTGTGCATTCTGGGAGCGTTCCCAGTAGATGATGTGGTGTACCTGTGCATTCTGGGAGCGTTCCCAGTAGATGATGTGGTGTACCTGTGCATTCTGGGAGCGTTCCCAGTAGGTGATGTGGTGTACCTGTGCATTCTGGGAGCGTTCCCAGTAGGTGATGTGGTGTACCTGTGCATTCTGGGAGCGTTCCCAGTAGATGATGTGGTGTACCTGTGCATTCTGGGAGCGTTCCCAGTAGATGATGCGGTAGTACATCATGGGCACTTTGTCTCTCATGGAGGTGTTGGTCGTGGTCAGAGGGTCATAGATGGAGACATCCAACAGGTAGCCAGCAGGAGACACATCTACTCTGGATGGAGGGCCCACAGCAGCTGGGAGGACAGACATTATTATCTTTATTTGTTATATAGATCTTTATCATTATTATTACCGTATAGATAAAAATAACAATTCTACGTGACTTGGCTGGAAGTTAAGTAACAAGACCTTCTAAGTACAAAGATATCATGATTCCGATCAGATTAAAGCCCCTTGCATACAGTTTTACAATGTGCCATTCCCATAGGGGCTTCAAGCTACCTGCATAAACTAGAACTCAGACCAGGCAATTTGAGATAATGGCACTTAATAATAATAATAATGTCTTTTATTATTATTATTTATTTATTTTATATATTCAAATCCCACATTACAAACAAACCACTCCAAGTTTCTCCTTTGTGTTTATGTCATTGGAATTTGGAATGTGTGTTTGTTCCGTTTGTTGGAATGTGGGTCTGCTGGAGAGAAAAGTTGTTGGAAGGGTTTCAGAATCACAAAGTCTGCACATAATGGTATATTCATTTGACATTACACAGCAACATATCTGTGCCCTAAATCTCTTATTTAGTGAATGATGAAAGTGGAATGGTGGCATATTCTGTCCAGCTTCAACTGCAAATGTGACACTCAGTAAACACCAATGAGAGCGAGATAGAGATAGAGAGAGAGACTGGCTGTCTTCCCAGGAGTCCTGTTCACATAGCAACCAGACTGCTCAGGATTCCACTCTTCTCTCCATCTCTCCCATCCTCTCCTTTCTTCTCTCTCCCTGCAGTTGATTCACAACACTTCAGCTGACCTTACTATTACCAAGAATGGAAAAGTGGATCATATCAATCCAGTTCATACATCTTTATAGAGGTGCGACAGTTTAATCAAAGTAATCGGTTATTTAAAAATATATATTTAGTTGTAGTTTTCATAAAATAATCAAGGAAGTAGGAATATGGACAAAACTGATATATTGCTCGGGCTATAATGTCCCACCTCTCATTCGTCATTCCTCTCTCCCTTTCCCTTTCCCTTTCCATCTCCAACACTCTCTCACACACACACACACACCCTCTCTCTCTCACCCTCTTTATCAGGACAGAACTCTCTGTCCGTCCATTTGGAGTGGGTCTTTCCCTGGTTGGTTCTGACTCGGAGGACGAAGATGCCCAGATAGTGGAGGTGTGACTGGGTCAGGTCACAGCGGGTGTCTGCCGTTTTGTCACACACGGTCGTCCAGTCCTTGTTCTTCTTCCTCTGCAACTTGTACTTCCTGGAGTTTGGCAAAAGAAAAAGTGAATTACCAGATTGTTAACTTCTTATTAATTGGGGTTAACAAAAACATGGAAATACATCAATGAAATACATCAAGTGCTACGGCAAGTGCAGCTACAAGTTAGTACAATAATAATGTAAATAGTACAGTAAGACCGAAGCATCCAAAATATGATAACTGTGATGAATGACGTATCTGAAACTCAATCGATACCGTTACCAGCATTTTAGGCAGCTTTTCCAATACTGGTATGGGTATCGGAACAACTTGCAGTAGTAACATGGGAACTTACGCTATGTACTGTGTGGTGAAAGTCACTGGGTGGTTCCCAGCAGCAGGGGTTCGGTACCAGTCCCACAGCAGAATGTACTGGGTGTTCATGGACTGCATAGTCAAATTGTGCGGTGCCGAAAGCTCTGCTTGTGATGATCCGTCTGCCTGGACTGCAATCGGGAATACACACATCAGAATCAACATCCTATAAGTAGTACCAGAATACACACAACAACCACATGTTGTTGTCAGACAGTTAAGTCTGACAACTAAGTGTAAGACAGTTAAGTCTGACAACTAAGTGTAGGAGTCGGAGAGACAGAAAGTAGGAAAGCTGAGCTGAGAGGGACACAGTGTAAGAGAGACAGACACACAGTAGGACAGCCGAGAGGGAGAGTGTAGAAGAGGTAGACACAGTAAGAAAGCTGAAAGAGAGACATTGTAGGAGCTAGAGACAATAGGAAAGCTGAGAACCAGGCATTGTAGCCAAGCCAGGTCATTAAATGAACATTTGTGATGACCCGATCCAATGCTGCCTGGTTGTCTTAACAACAACCAGATTTGTAACAGATTTGGGACAGATTAGGGAGGTCCAGGGAGGCACATGTACAACATGGGAGTCACTTAACATTATTTCAGTAGCAGTGACTTGGAGCACAACACAAACCATCTCAACTCTGTTGGCTCTGTGAGATGAAAAGAAATGAAGGAATAAATGAGTCACAATTTCCCATTTCTAACCCATTATATCCAAGAAAGCATCCGTATAATTTTAGATTTGAGCTTTGGCTATTCAAAAATAGAAGATATACAACAAGCTTGTGGGGTGCTGCGAGCTTGTACATCTGCTATTTTGTTTTATATTTTCATAAAATCTTGTGTTTTTCCACACAAATCTTCTCCTTGGCATGAAAAGGTTTGATAACTACTGAGAATTGTCAACAGCATTAGTTGATCTATCTAGTATCTTCAGTTGACTTTCTTTGACTGAAATAAGAGGTACATAAAAATGGAAGTGTGTCCACTTTCATTCACAACACCAGAGAGGAAGTGAACACTTCAAATACCAGGTATTCTGCACCGAGAGAGACTTTGCAGAACAGAGACGCATTGCAGGGCCATCGAGACAAATCGAGCGTAGAACCAATGGTTATTTTAAGTGCAAAGATATTAATCTGATCTAAGAATAGCCGAGATAAAAATGAAAGACCAGATAAACCTGTATGTTGTTCGTTTACTGTAGGTGACTGTGCGTGCGCGCGTGCGTGCTTGCGTGTGCGTGTGTATGTACAATACATGGAGAGTGCCCAAAAAATCTGCTAACTCAACTTTAATCAAAAATGACTTTCCCAGTTTTAATGGATTCAAACTTTAATCCATTAAAACTGGGAAAGTCATTTTAGATTCCATTGGCTACTAAAAAATAGCAGATTTATGATCACAGCGTGTCACTTTGTGCAGCGCTATAGATCTGCCATTTCTGAAAAATCGAGACAATTTGTGCAAATCTTTGAATGTACAGTATATATTTTTTTGTTTGTTTTAAAAGCAAACATTTTAACTAAAATCTTTGCATCTGGGGGTCCCTGGAACAAAACCTCAGATGGGGGTTTGGGGCCAAATACATATAATTTTAGGGGTCCTTACCTTGACATTAAAAAGTTTGAGAACCACTGATATAGAAACATACAGTATTGTACAGTTTGTTTTAAGAAAATTGTTCGAATTTAGAAGACGTGTAGAATCAGCCTCGGATCTTAATGGGTTTAGGACAGTGTTTGTATTAACAAGATCTACCATGACAACACGTCACAGTTAAAGCCTGATTTATAATACCATGGCGGGAGTGACCCATTGTTATAGAAAACCAAGGTAACCACTAACCAGGCATAGAATAAATATGGCCAGATCAGATGATAACCGAACTAGGAAAAAACAGCAACCTGTTTAATAAGCAGCAGGACAATAAATAAATAATAACAAATAATAAATATATTGCTGTCGGGCATAAACCTTGCATGTCTAAAATTGTTTCCTTTTCATTATTATTTAAAGAAAAGTGTGTTTAACGTAACGTGTATATCAGCTATTTTCACAATTTCAATACAGACAGACGTCACAGTCTGAAGGCCTCTCATCTCTGTTCCTGACTGTTCTTGTGCTCACAAACGCTCCTCTTCAATTTCCTACACATCTTCCAGTGTGTGTGTATGTGACAGAGTGTGTGTGTGTGTGTGTGTGTGTGTGTGTGTGCGCGCGCGTACGCTGATGCGCACGCACACACACACAATGGTCCTACAAAGCCCATGGTTGCACAATATTTCCCTCTACTCTCTGATATAAAATGGTTTTCTTGTGGAATAGTTACACCAGCCTAATCCATTTAGTTGATTATTGATTATCTGTGTTGTTTCGCTGACATGTGAAGAAATGCACATCTCTATTTTTTTGATTAATTGAAAAAGGAATCTATATGATTATAGCTAAGAAAATAATAGTTTCAGCTCTAATGTAAGGCCCACCTACAGTAGAGTACTTCAATTTGTCACATTGTAATCTTATACACCTGTTGTTTTCAAAATACTTGTGCCCATCGTGGAAAAGTCAACTCCCAAGGCACACCTAGACTTGTCTCACGGCACGCCGTTTGGGGACCATTTTACCACTGATGTACACAGCTGTTGTTTTGTTTCAACCAGTAAGTGATCATATCATGCAGTCTGCCCTGTCCTACTGTAGCTTACAACACAGGTCTGCCCGTCTCTGTACCTGGCACCTCTGTGTTCCTTACCAGAAGCCTTTGTTCATCAGATTCCACTGGGCTCAGGTATGAAGGTGTGACTAACTACACTATGTTTCTTAATCAGACACAGAAACACAACAGTAAATACATTCCATGACACGCATCCCTGAATACAGTCAACTAGCCAAGCTGATGAGATTTGATGTGACAACAATGATTAGACTGAAGTGAAGTCAGATGGCAATATAGGACGACTTGAGGAAAAAATGAAGCCGATAAGAGCCATTAAATCGCTCAGCTTTGATCATTCAGTTCCTCTCATCTTCAACTTAATTTAGTGCCATTACAATCTGGGACCCCATCGGCAAAAAACGAATTTGCCTTTGGGGACGGCGCCGAACATAATGTGGATAGCAGGATGTTGCCCGTTTGCTCCGACTTAGGCACTCCTCTTCCGGTGGGGCGCCTATGTTTTCATTCCCACTAACAAGTTAACAACATGTATATACACGTTCTGAATGCCATGACAGATTCCGTATCATAGCTCGTTCGGAATCTGTTCTTGAGAGATTAGTGCCATTGTAGCCATGTCAACACTGGTTTAGCTGGCTTTTGTGTTTGTAACTTTGTACTGTCCCAGTGTTTTTCAGTTAAGAAGTATATTAATACTTGTAGGCAGTAGGTACATGTCTCTAGGTAGATAGTTAAACTCAAGTAAATATTTCTATTTGAATGAGTGGTATTATTCTTTCAATCAATTCAGTCTACAGCTAAGTAAGGATAAAACAGTAAAAACACAATGGAAACAAGTCCCCTAGAGTTTTTTTTGCGCCATCCTTTTAGCCTAAATGTCTGACCGTACCTCGTGGTTTTTACATTTCTAAAGTATTTGAGCAATCAAACAAACATATCACCACCCCGGATATCAAAAGCAGAGGCGGCATGGCCCCCCCCCCCACCCCCCAAACAAATCTAACCCTCAACGTGTCCATGCACAACACTGAGTTATTAGAACCAAAACTGGTGTGACTAACACCCTCTGTTACAAGGGTTCGTGAGTCATGAGGCATAAACAATTATAGCTGATTGAACTGTGGTCTGATGAAAAAGGTGAAACTAAACTCAGCCTGACCAATTTACAAGCTGGAAATGTGGACTTCAGATCAGCGGGTAAAATAAAGCTACCGGTACATAGAGATAAGGTTTCGCTGCTGCACCTGCTGTTGTGGGACCAGGAGAAACTGTTGCTGTATGACATGCCTGTGGACCGCGTGTGGTTTTAGGGATGCCTTCTGTTACGTTTGGGCCTGCAGTAACTGGAATTACAGAGACTAAAATGGCACATTGCATCGCATATTAGTTACCGATCAATACACAGCCTAGTGTGTAGGATAGTGAATGAATTTAAAGCTTGAGAAAATAATCTAAACACCTGCAATGGGTCTCTCATGAGTGAAAATATTTTTTGTGTACCTATGTATATCAACAGTGAATATGAGACTGTCAACAGACCTTAAGCAATGAGCATGTGAGCATGATCCAAATGTCGACGCCATGTCTCTCCATAATGTCATGTTTATTCTAGAATGACATTTCAACAAATACCACCAGGTTTTCGTCTTCATTTGCTATCACACTGCTGTGGTTAAAGGGAAAGCAACAGACAAATATATCCTGTTCTTACACTGTCAAAACAGTTTCGGTCTCGAAATTGTACAATAGCCTAATATTCATAAGCAGCACCCTGGTGAAACATACATGTTTTACCACTGATGTCAATTTGAATGTGGTTATATCATGTCATTCTCGAATCTCTCAATCTCATAATACAGTATGATACTATACTATGGTAGTCAGAAATACCACAAACCACAGTTGTAAACATGTGAACCCAATAGCATCCTATTCTCTACATACACGTTTAATTTTTCTTGTATTTTTTCATACATTTTACAATGGGTCTCTGAATGAGGGAAGTGAACAGATGTGTACGTAATCGTATATCTATCAACAGTGAATATGAGTTATTTTTTAATGTTGCCCATTTACCGGCCAATACACTGCCTAGTGTGTAGTGTAGGATATTGAATCAATAAAAAAATGCTTGAAATAAATAAATAATACAGTACAACCCCTGGACAGTGAGAGAGAGAGAGAGGGAGGGAGAGAGAGAGACAGGAAAGAAGGCAGGATTTGATCTTGAATCCTGTTTGGCAGAAGATGTGTGCTCAGTATGGTATGTAAACACAGATATAATGTATTGATCCTGAGGGAAATTCAGCTGTCATAGCTGTCATGGGTTTACACAGACATATTTAACCTGTCCCTGTCATTGTGCGTGGTGCCATTGTGTTTTAAAAAAACAATAATTGTACCCATTGCCAAGAAAAAACCTGTTACCTGTCTCAACGATTATCGACCTGTTGCTTTGACATCTGTTCTCATGAAATGCCTGGAGAAAATGGTTCTCTCTTATATCAAGAGCATAATTCCTGCTAGTATTGATCCTTTACAGTTTGCTTACTGTGCAAATAGATCTGTGGATGATGCAATCTCTCTTGCTTTACATACTGCCCTGGTACATCTAGAAAAGAAAAGCTCTTATGTCAGACTACTGTTCATAGACTATAGTTCCGCATTTAACACTATTGTACCATCTAAATTAGTGTTGAAACTCAGTGGCCTTGGTGTGGGCAGCTCCATCTGTAACTGGCTATTTGATTTTCTGACGGGTAGGCCCCAGTGTGTTCGCATAGGAGAGAGAAGCTCATCCACAATTCTCACCAGAACCGGTGCGCCCCAAGGCTGCTGCCTCAGTCCTCTGCTGTACAGCAATTGTTTACGTTTGATTTAGTGTCGCCAGATACGAGAATAAGATCATAATTAAATTTGCGGATAATACCACAGTGATCGGACTAATAACCGACGGTGATGAGAGGGCCTATAGGAGGGAGATAGAGGATCTAACTCTATGGTGCGATAACAACAACCTCTCACTTAACACCAATAAGACCAAAGAAATCATTGTAGACTTTAGGAAGTCCAAAGGCATCCACACCCCCATTTCCATCAAAGGGTCATCTGTCGACATAGTTGATAACTTTAAATTCCTGGGCATACATATCACAGACACATTCACATGGTCACTCAACGAGTACATCCTCAAGAAGGCGCAGCAGCGACTGTACTTTCTGAGGCGCCTTAAAGAATTTGGCTTAAAGGACAACTTTAGTTTTTTTCAACCAAGGTTCATGTTTTAGGTTGTTATTAGAGAAACTAAAAGGTGAGTGTTAATTTTCTTTCATTTGCGGCTTTCTTTTGTTTTGGGGATTTTAGCAGTTTTTGACAGGGGGGCGGGGGCATTCGAGCATGGGGCTAAATCATAGACTGTAAAAAATATGGACAAAGCGTTCCCCGGGTCTAACATGAACGTAAAATGAAGCCTGTAATAATATGCTAATTCCTGATGTAAGTCGCCATCTTTGGTACCAGCTGGCCATTGGCTGGCTCCGTTTTGTATACCAGCTGGTCATTGGCTGCCCAGACAACGAGGCGGGACTTCCCCCCTTCTTCTCCGTTGGTTTTTATTTTGACTCGAGTGGGAGGGGAATCCCGATCATAGACTGTAATGGTAGCCACGCCCCTCAGAACATACGCGATGGTCATTTTTTTAATTAATGGGACCATAATTTTCCAAAAATAATATTATGACATTAGAAATGAGACTTTAAACTAGTGACTGGAAGAAGAAAGTATTCATGACCATGTTTATTAAGGTAATACAGTCTAGGTGAAGTTGGGCCAAAATACATGGGCCTCTATGGAGCTATGGGGCTTTTTGGGTCCGGTCCAGCGCCACAACAGGCCATTATATGAACTACCGATTTCAAATGAGGCTTCACGAAATATCTGGCTGACTGCCCCCCTGGGCTAAATATGTATTTTTTTACAAAATATTATGGCGATTTTTTTTATTTATTATTTACTATAGTCCTAATAAACCCAAGAAATTACATCTGGCCACAAAAGATCACAGGATCTACTGAATGTGACAAACTGACATATTGAGCCTATACACACAGTATAAGCCTTCCCCCAGTAGGCTACCTTCACATTCAGTAGATTTAAGCATTTCATTCTCTAGAATAAAATAAGAAAAATATACACATGCACAATTGCACATAAGGATTTAACTGATATCAATGGTCCGTCCACACCAAACACCATAGCTACATTACCGGTATAAATAAATATAGCCTATTGTTTAGGGCAGGCCCTAGCCCCATATTAGCCCTCCAAGCAGAACCCAAATGCTACTGAAGTTTCTGACATTTTAGAAAAGCTTTATGTAGGGTCCCGAAAGGGGCTATAGCCCCATATGTGCCCTCTCCTAGCCCCTTTCGGGACCCTACGTAAAACTTTTTTGATATTTTGTTTAGTTTTACGTTGGGTCCCTGCTCGCTAGTGTATTTTCGTATGGAAATTCCTAAATGCGGATGTGGAGATTCTCTCTAAAATAGGACCCGCGGCATGTGACGCCATTATTTTCCTTGAGTTATTCTGAATTCGGTAACTTTAAGTAGCTATACATCCCGGTGCGAATATCTCCTGTGGCGCGGAAGCCGTTAAGTATTTTTAATCTTTGTTTGACCGATTTGGTCGCTTTATTTCTTCTTGTTTGTTTACCGTTTATTGTACCGCCTCCCGGTGTGCGGTTGGCTTGTGAGGCTACGTCCCTGCCTCTGATCTGCTGTGTCATAGCTATAGCGCCACTAGCTAGCCAGATAGGCGGTACAATGAGGTGTCAATAAACAAGAAGAATCCAAGCTTCCAAATCGGGCAAACATATATTAAAAATACTTAACGGCTTCCGCGCCACAGGAGATATTCGCACCGGGATGTATAGCTACTTAAAGTTACCGAATTCAGAATAACTCAAGGAAAATAATGGCGTCACATGCCGCGGGGAGGCGTTTTAACATGTAAACATGAGCCAGTAAATGTTTTAATCAGGTGGCATGGACGACGTGGAACAGGACCCAATGCACTGGGTCGAACAAATGTCAGAAACTTCAGTAGCATTTGGGTTCTGCTTGGAGGGCTAGCCCTCTCCCTACGCTCGGAGCTACAGAATGAGCGTAGGGAGAGGGCACATATGGGGCTAGGGCAGGCCCATGTTATTATTATATACCGGTAGACATAATAGATGCTTAGCCTAAAATGTAGACTCTCGTAGATGTATGTATCGATTCTGACATTGACATTTTAGGCTAATATTAGATGCCATGTACTGAGAAAATTATAAAAACACACACACCACCTGCACCACCATAGCTCTGTTCCATAGCCCTAATGCTAATTCTGCCCTGCATGCAGGGCAGAATTAACATTAGGGCTATGGAACAGAGTAGCCAGGACAATTTACAATTTACAATTTAGGCATTTAGCAGACGCTCTTAATCCAGAGCGACTTACATTAAGCAAGAACAAAAAGCATGGGAATACATCACAAAAAAGCATTTATCAGGACCAGAGCTACACCACCACCAACAACAACCACAACACCACCACATAGCCTACACAATACACATTGCTGTGATTATGAAGTGTGTAGTTGTTTAGTTTTGGTAGGTTGACTCACCAGGGCTGGTTTGGAAGCAGCAGAGAACAAACACGAACACAGCAGCAGCGTCCATGTTCGACACCACCAGTCCACCACGTATGTTTTTATCCACATGAATGTGTTCTATCGTCCCTTCTTCACAAACACATGTTCCCTCTCCCTCTCTCTGTCCCCCCTCTCTCTCTCTTTCTCTTTTTATTTCTGTCTTTCAATCTTGTGACAGAACAGAATGTGACTCACTCACAATTCACAAAGCTGGAGACTGGACTGGACTCACTGGAGGCGGTCATATACGTCCCATAGCCGTGTCGGCCTGCTATGTGCAAACCATAGTGCAAACCAACGGGCAACAGCTGTCTCCTTGACGACCGACCAGCCAATGACGTACGATTGTCCTTTCGGCCTATAGGTTTCAGAGTAATCTGGGGCGTGTCCTTCTCTCGTCTCTCGTCTTGATGCGCAGCCGCAGTTCGGTTTTTCTCCTTGCATTGCGCTTGCACAATATATTTCAATGTGCCAGTGTAATAATAATAATAATAATAACCAGTAAGACGCCCTGAGGGCGAGAAGCGACCTAGGTCACTTGCAGTTGCACGCATCCGCCTGGGTGATGGCAGACGGCAGACTGCTGGGCGAGCTCTGCCACTTTCAAGGCATGGGAGGTCAGATCAACATATGGAATGAATTCTGTACTGTCTTGAGTGTACAGGGTTTGATGAAGAACGGATAATAATAAAACAACTCATAACAATTTGTTGAACAAACATCTGAACATTAATGATTGATTGAACATTTTATTTCACAGTAGCCTATGTAGAACGGGTAGGCTACATTTCAAACAAAAGCACAAGTAAAGACTTGTTTAGAATAAAGACATACAAATATACCGGTAGGCCTACACTTCTATGAAAAATAGGAAATCATCATGAAAAGAAAGTCAGAAAGGGAAAAACATGTACAGTAGGCCTATGGGAAAAAAGGGGTAGACTTTTCATTTCGAATTGCAGCACAAATACAAATAGCCTACCAAATTATAGAGATATAGTTTTATTTACAAACTATTTGCATATGCAGCTTTGCAAATGTACAATTCAAAATAAATACATGGAATTGAAGATGTTTCTATCATGTTTTGGTCAGAACGACGAGGGCACCAGGAAATGATTCCCCATTCATTTTTCCCATAGACATTTAAAAAAGTTTTTATTTAAAGACATTTAAGCCTCGTACAAAGCCAACAGCCGAGTTGACAAATCATGACAATAAACACATTTTTTTGGGCCGAACAAATAATTAGAAAGAAGAAAAACTAGTGTTGTACCCTGCCCTTTTTTTCCCTTCTTTTTAATGGGGGAATTAATTCCTGGTGAAGAGAAGAGGTTTGCTCCAATGGTGTTTTCTTTTATTTAAAACACCATAATATAAGGCCTCTTTTAGACGGCGACGATCTCCATATAACACGTCAAAGTCCTGTTGCATTCTCATTTTTTCTTACCCTTTACACGAGAATGCACATGTTATGATATGATGTGCTATTATGCTATACTGTCGCTAGGTGGCGATAACGGGCTGCCAAATAGACAGGTCACCCACGTACAAGAAGAAGAAGCCCTTCACGCAAGCCTGAGCAACACGGCTCTGGGCGCGCCACGGGATGGTATATATTTTATAATACATTAGGCTACATAAACGCTGCTGCCGCGGCTGCCGTCTATCACAAGGCTTTTTATTTACATCATGGTTTTACATTCAACATCGCTGATGAGCAGCACTTTGTAGGCGAGGAGGGAGGCTTGTTCAGGAACTCCATTATATCATAATTATATGGCTCTGCATCAATGTAATAAACATATGTGCTGTGAGCCAACGTGAGCCATGATGTCATACGTTTTGCGGATTTACCGTTTTGCCTGTTTATATGGAGACCATAGGAAACAGCGTTCTCAAAGATTTCCACTCTGGGAGGTGGTTTCACTTCGTTGCGTTTTCACCTCCTGAGAACACGGTTCTCGTCTAAATGACAGCAGCAAACGATACTTTATTTTGACGTTTTATATGAACACCATCCTCGTGTAAATAGCACCTAAGACACGACGTTTCGGCCGCAGGCGGCCTTCATCAGGTGATAGTAGTTAGTACAGTATGTGAGTGACATGAATATGACATGAATATGACAATAAGTATGAGTAACCTGGTTAATTCCTGGAGCCTCGCAGTTCTGAAAGGGGGCGGGACAGCGACGCTCTATAGTACCATGTAAATGGAAGTGAATTAAAATGCACTCCAAGTTGTGTGCTGCATGTCATGTGACCCCCTCTACTCCCTTCCTGTCTCTCTCTCCCCGCAGCCCGCTGTGCCGTACAATGAAGCAGACATGACAAAGTCTCCACAAAAAACCTATTGAAGTTCCCGTTTCCAGATCCTTGTAAGAAACACTTCCAGCAAAACAACCTGAAAGTCCTCCTTCTCACCACATTTCAATCTCTCCTGCCTCACCATAATTCCTTCCTAATTGTTTTTGCAGTTATCTTCCTCCATTTTCGCCTCCTGTAGCACATACGGCGTGTCCGCTTGTTCACTGCAGTGCACCCCTCCTTGCTTCAGAGGGAGCCCTTCTCCTTCACTTGTCACCTCTGACAGGATGTGGAAAACCTCCTCAGGGGGCGTAGACTTGTGCAGGGCCAAGTTGGGGGGCTTCAGCAGGTACTGAGAGAAGAGATAGGGTTGATAAGGTTAGAAGGTCTATGTTTGGTGGCAAATTAAATATTCAACTTAGATGTATGAATGAAAAAACACTGTCTGTTTAATAAATAAATAAAAATCTACCGGTATTCGTATTGAACCGTTCAGTAGGAGGATTTCAGTGGTCTTTTTTTTCCCCCATCAACTTCTCTGCGTTCAACCAGACCCATTGAAAGAGAGCCGTCTCAATGATCTTTGATTTAGTTTGTACTTTGTACTCGCATGTATGTGCTCATTCAAAGCACTAAATGCCGAAAATGGCGGTGATTTCGGCATACGTCCCTTCTTGGGTGTAAATCACGTTGATAAATGAAGGCCTTGATCCAGAAAAGATCCGGGCCTTGATCCAGCAGAGGTTGAGAACTTCTGCTCTAATATCTGCCTTTTAAGTTTAGAGAAGTCAAAAGTTGTGTTCCATTGGAGGTGTAGGGGTAAAACTGAATATAGTCTATGTGAACAGGTATGCAACGCTGTGACGGCCCCCTGTGTATATTATATATTGTATTGTACTATATATTAGGGTGTATAGTATATTATGATATATTATATTATGTAGTTTATATATTATAGTTGTTATTCACTTTGGTTAGTAGTTTGTGGTTTACTTTGCTTATTCTAATTTCTGTTCTCCTCCTCTTGCAGTGGATTGGGGAGCAGAGCTGTGCCGACGCCCTGTATTTAAGCCTGTCTCCCCAGTCCCTTCCTCAGCTCTGTACTATTCAGTTCTCCTCTGCCCCAGTTCTCCCACCATGCACCTTTTCAGCATTTGAGTTAATACATACAACACGCACACACATCTCACTCATGCATACACGCACCACACTACTGACACTGACTACTGATTTCCACACCTCATCTGTTTGACTTTGATTTGGGTATGATTTAACTTAATTCTTATTTTTGATTACTTAAATAAATTAATATTTCATGTGAGTACTGTGTCTCCCCTTTATTTTTGTTGTGTACTTGGCTCCCCTAGGCCAGGTATCTAACAAACGCACACGCATACGCACACACACGCACACACCTCTTTGATGTGCTGGGGTAGAGAGTCTTTAGGACACCAGAAGTTGGATATGTTCATCCTGTACACCACCGCCAGCACCACCAGAGCCACCACCGTTGCCATGACAACAACCGTCACTACCGCTGCCACCCAGGGAGCCTCTTCTTCTGCAGATAGAGGACAGGTGGACCAGGAAGGATTACAATTATTAGAACTATTACAATTATTATTACAAATGATTGATCAATCCACCCCAGTGTGACATGCATTATTATGTTTTCGAGTATAAAATAATTTCTTAAATGGTTAATGATAATGTATGTACCGTAATAATCCAAATCCTGTAAAGTAACAAGTAACATTACGTAATATTTTGAAATAATTGTAGTGGAGTAAAAAGTACAATGTTTGCCTCTTGTTCTATTGTAAGTGTAGTACTTAGCACTAGTGTAAAGGACCAATAACTCACTGCTGCTGGTGCTGTGGCAGGTGATGCTACTAGGCAGACCCGGCCTGGGGTTTCTCGATGTGTGGATCTGGACTTGCACACAGTACCTGGTCCTCGGATGCAACTCATGAAGAACCACAAAGTTCTGCTGGATCCCACTCAAGCTTTGAGCCTGTAGAGGGCAGTGTTGTACAGTAAGTCAATGGCCATCCATTTACTGTCATACTGAATGGATGTAGTGTCTATAAATGTATCGCCTACTGTCTAAATGGATGTGGTGTCTAATGTATAGTCTAGTCTACTGTCTGAATGGATGTTGCGTCTAATTTCTAGTCTACTGTCTGAAAATGGATGTACTTTGTAATACATGGACCATGACATACTGTATGAATGCAGCATGATGTAAAAAATTACTGTCTTATGTCATTTTATTGTGTCTTGAAGGCACAAGTGAGTGCACTGAGGGGAGTGTATGAACTGTAAACAGACCTTTTCCTGGTGTCCTTCCTTCCAGTAGGTGATGTTATAGGTGACATGGCTGTAGGTACTCTTCAGTGAAGAGATCCTGAACACTGGGTCCGTTATACTGACTTCCATATTAGACCCGCTGCTCATTGCAGACACTGTAGGTGGGCCAATGGTAGCTGTGGGTGTGAGGGGAAAGGATAATGTATGGTGAGAAAGAAAAAATAAAGAAAAACATAAAAAGATTAAATATGGAGATACAAGGTTTCTGTCCATTACAGATGACATGGAAAACAAGCCTATAAATAAAATGGCCTGAGTGGATTTACTGAAGTGAGTCATGAACTCAGTCTCTCGGGTAAGGCATTACACATAAAACGAGTCAGACCCCGAGGCTGGCATTGATTCAACCCTGAATATTCCAGCCTTGTTGAAACTAACCAGGATCAAACCTATAGCATCGGTCTAAAAGAAACATAATATAGATCCAATCCATAACAAACACAGCATGCACTCACTGTCTTTATCCAAGGTGATGGGGCTGCTCTCCACCCAGACGGACCGATCTGCTCCCAGCTCTGCTCTCACCCTGCAGGTGTATGTGCCATACACCGTGCCGTGGTCGGTGAAATCACAGCTGAGTCCTGCATTGTTCACACAGCCTGTAGTCACTCTGTAGTCACTCACTGATGTTCTGAGAAAACAATTGAAGCTGTGTGAATGCGTACCGTTTTGACTTTGGGAGTTTTAAATCACAGTGCTGTGGCCCACCCAACTGACCACTTAACAGCCAATCGGTGCGTTCTCAAAGCAAATCAGATTTTTATAAGCGTATATAAACATGTTCATTAGTTGTGTTATTGCTTTTCAAATAAACTAAACTAAACTGTTCATTAGTTGCGTCATTACTTTTCAAATAAACTAAACTGAGTTCCTATTTACTGTAGCTGTATCACAATGAAAACTCGGGTTGGTTACTTGGTAATGTCTGCACTATAGTGACCGTGGAGCTGAGGTGTGTTTCCTGACTGGAAACAAAGCAGTCATTCATGGAACTGTGAAGTCAGTGGGCGTGTCCTTCTTTCCCATAAAAAGGAAGTTTCTCATATTTCACTGTAAAAGTGTACAGTTACAGTTTTGTGACTGTTTAGAAGAGTGCCACAGTCTGCCTTATGTTTTCTTTTAACACAAAATTGTTCACGTAACTTGGGTATTTATTTATTTCACCTACACCAATTGGTGTTGCTTCTCTTCTCTCTTTCAGTGTTTTAATTATTTTTCTCCCAGTTTTGATTATAACTTTGCATTATGTTTTACTAAACCAAACCAAAGTAAACTAGAAAAAGTGCCCTTCTGGGCACAGGTCTTCACCAGGAGGATAGGAGTGTGTGTGTGATGTTTGGCAAAATGTTTAGGAGCAATATAAACGTGTGTGTGTGTGTGTGTGTGTGTGTGTGTGTGTGTGTGTGTGTGTGTGTGTGTGTGACGCGGCGTGGCCTGTTGTAGCGCCACCATGAGGCTGATTTGAAAACTGTCAAGTGGCATTTCTTCCAAAGCCTAGTGGGAATATGCATGCACAGTTTCACCACAATCGGACGCTGCGTTGAGTAGTTGTGGCGATTTGTACAAAACGGGTACAAAGCGGGCTACTCCTGAAAAGTTTAGAAGCCAATCGTAGCCAATGAGGGTGGATTATGAGAAATCAAACAACCCCGTCTTGATCACATGACTATGGAGAACATAGACAAACCTACTCACATTCTCAACCATACCCTTGACCTCATTCTGGTCTATGGTATTACAATAGAGCACCTCACAGTTTTTCCACAAAATCGTGACCTCTCTGATCATTATCTGATCACCTTCGATTTTACATTGATCAATTATACACCACTGGACAAAAATGTCCTTGGCAGAAGTATATCTGAGAGCGCTTTAAATAAATTCAAGGAAATAGTTCCATCAGCCATCAACTCAGTATATTTCAACAAAATAGAGGACCTCCACACATATAGTCCTCCTCAACTCGATCAACTTGTTGATAGTGTCACATGCTCATTTCAAATTACACTTGACTCTGTTGCTCCCCTGAAAAGGAAGGTAATAAAGCAACAAAGGCTAGCCCCATGGTACAACTCGGAAACTAGAAACCTCAAGCGAACGTCTCGCAAACTTGAAAAGAAAATCGCGCTCAACCAAACAGAAAGAATCATGTATAGTCTGGCAGAATAGCCTCAAAATATACAAAAAGGCTCTCGACACGGCCAGAGCCACCTATTATTCATCCCTAATAGAGGAAAACAAAAGTAACCCAACGTTTATTTTTGATACTTTGGCAAAACTGATCCACGTATTCCTACAACTCTCAATAGTAACGGTTTCATGAGGTTCTTCAATGGCAAAATAGAAACTATCAGAGATCAAATTGATCTACAACTACTCTCGGCTCCCACTGGACTGCCCCCAAATATGGTGGTCTCAGAGATGGCCGCACACCCAAATATATATATGGATAGTTTCTCTCCAATCGAGCTCTCTGATTTCACTTCAATGATATCTTCCTCAAAATCAACGACATGTACCCTGGATCCAGTTCCGACTAGATTACTCAAAGAGGTCCTGCCTCCGGTTGGTACATGCCTACTCAATATGATCAATATGTCCTTGGTGACAGGCTACGTGCCACAATCTTTTAAGGTAGCGGTAATCAAACCTCTACTCAAAAAGCCTACTCTTGATGCAGGCATTCTAGCTAACTATAGACCTATATCGAACCTTCCATTTCTCTCCAAAATTCTCGAGAAAGCAGTCGCCAAACAGTTATGTGACTTTTTACATAACAACAATTTATTAGAAGGCTTTCAGTCAGGCTTCAGAGCTAACCATAGCACTGAGACGGCATTGCTGAGAGTTACAAATGACCTCCTGACTGCAGCAGATAATAACCTCCTCTCCGTGCTGGTGTTGCTGGACCTTAGTGCTGCATTTGACGCTATTGACCACCACATTCTGCTACAGAGACTGGAGCATCTGGTTGGCATCAGGGGTACCGCACTGAAATGGTTCGAGTCCTATCTGTCTGATCGATTTCAGTTTGTAAATGTCAATGATGGCTCCTCAACACGTGAAAAGGTCAAATATGGAGTCCCACAAGGCTCTGTGCTTGGACCAATACTTTTCTCCTTATATATGCTCCCTCTGGGTAACATCATCAGGGAACACTCTATACATTTCCATTGTTACGAGGACGACACTCAACTATATCTATCGATGAAACCGAACGTAACGGACCAATTAGTCAAACTTCAAGCATGTCTTAAAGACATAAAGAGTTGGATGACCCGTAATTACCTACTCCTCAACTCTGACAAAACGGAAGTTATCGTGATCGGCCCTAAGCCCCTAAGAGACAAGCTAGCCGATGAGAACTTTTCCCTAGATGGCATTACCTTGGCCTCCAAGGCCATTGTAAAGAATCTGGGAGTTACCTTTGATCAAGATATGTCTTTCACATCTCACATCAAACAAATCTCAAAGACTGCCTTTTTTCACCTGCGAAATATTGCAAAGGTTAGGCACATCCTGTCCAAAAATGACGCAGAAAAACTTGTCCACGCATTTGTTACCTCAAGGCTGGACTACTGCAACTCGCTATTATCAGGCTGCCCAGGTAAGTCTCTGAAAATCCTACAGCTAGTTCAAAATGCTGCGGCGCGTGTGCTGACAGGTACCAGAAGAAGAGACCATATCACTCCTTCACTGGCCTCCCTACACTGGCTCCCGGTAAAACACAGAATAGAGTTCAAAATTCTTCTCCTCACCTACAAAGCTCTCAATGGTCAGGCACCACAATATCTCAAAGATCTCATTGATCCCTACAAACCAAATAGAACACCAGTGCGTCTACAGTATGCAAAAATGCTTACTGTCCCAACAATATCAAAAGTTACAATAGGAGGCAGGGCGTTTAGGTCCCAGGCACCTCAGCTGTGGAACCTTCTCCCGGCTTCGGTCCGTGGGGCTGACACGCTCTGCACATTCAAGACTAGGTTGAAAACCTTTCTCTACGACAAAGCCTATAGCTAGACTAGACCTGTCTCCAAGTCTAGCTGGATACCATAGTTGTACATTGTTGTGTGGGTCTGTCTCCCAGCAGTACTTGTAATATACACTATATAGGCTCCAGTAAGGACTGCCACTAATCCAACATCCGGGGAATCTCTCCCCGGAGTCTCTTTTCGTCCTCCCCGTCGCAGTTCTGTGGACCTCTAATATTAACCCCCAACTGACTGCCGAGTGTGACCGTGGATCAGGCCTCTTCATGGAGCCCACCAGAAGTGTGACCCGGACCCGGCCTCACAGAGCTCGACCTCGACCAGATGTGGACCAGACCCCTCCACGGAGCCCACCTGTCTATTTCTGTCTATCTCTCTCTCTCTCCCATCTGTTATCCACAGATCCGTGCAGTTAGAGGTAAAAACACTTTTCGGCCAGTTATAGCGCCACCATGAGGCTGAGTTGAAAATGTTCATGTGGCATTTCTTCCTCTGCCTATTGGGAATGTGCGTGCACAATTTCACGGAAATCACACAATGTGTTCATGATTTGCAACATTTTGTTTGAAACTGAGCACTCCTGCGAACTTAGCCAATCAGGATGGATTGTGAGAAATCTGAAAGACCCGTTTCGTTGAATGGCTCTAGAGAGACTGTGTACCAATTTGCGTGATGTTTGGACAAAATCTGTAGGTGTACTGTCCAAAAACTTGCTGTTCAGTGTTCACAGACGGACGGACACACGGACGGACGGACGTAGTGCAAAACATACTCTCTCCCCATGCCTTCGGCTGGTGCAGACAATTAAGGCTATTAACTGTCACTCACTGAAGTATTCAGTCAAGTTTATTGATGTTGTCAAGATCGAGACACTCTGTAGACATACTATATCACATTCACTGTCTCGTCTCCCTCTCATATTTCCTACTCTGTCTCCCCACGACCATCCCCCTGAGTCAATCCTACACTGTCTCCCTCTCTGGCTGTATGTCACAGCACCAAATGTATATTCTAGACTCCAGAAAATGCATTGAATTAATTATGCTCAAAACTAACACTATAAAGTAGAGTCCATTCTCAGTGAATGCATCGTCTACTCTGTACTCACTTGTACTCTGCCGTGTAGACCAGCCCACCGCTGGTGTTGAGTGATGCATCCCACCTCAACACCAGGTCCATGTTGTACGAGCTGAGGCTGACATGTCTGGGTGGCAGTAGAACTCCTGCAGTAATGCCAGAGACAGGATCATAGGCAGTGGTGGAAAAGTACTCACATTTATTACTAAGTAAAAGTAGCAATACTGCAAAGTATAGAAACATTATTTTACAACTTAAGTACCGGAATGCTAAATGTACTTGAGTAAAAGTATTGCTACCAAAAGTACTTAAAGTACCAGAAGTAAAAAGTAGCCATTATTCAGAATGTCCCATTTCACAGGTTTCAAGTGTATACAAAATATTTTGAAAATACTCTACAATCTCACGATGTGACGCGTTGTGAGCTTTTTGTAATAATAATCAACATCTGAAAAGTAACTAGTAATTCAAAACCACTTGTAGTGGAATGAAAAGTACAATATTTGCCTCTGAGATGTATATAGCAGGCCTAGTGGAGTAGAAGTAAGTATTGGAAATTGGAAACACACTTTTTTTTAAATCCTCAAAAGTGTACTTAGTAAATGAACTTAGAGACTTTATACATACACTGTAGGACATAATATAACATGAAGAATTCAGTGTTTTTAAAGCCTATATTAGATGTGACTTGCTTGTGCTGTTGATAATAGCTTCATAGCTCCATAATAGCTCCATAGCTCCAGTCATCACCCACATAGTAAACCTCTCCATCAAAAAGGGACAGGTCCCCCAAGATTTTAAACTGGCCAAAGTAACCCCCCTGTACAAAAAAGGGAGTAAATTAGAACCCGGCAACTACGGCCCTATTCCTATTCTAAGCTCCATCTCGAAAGTGATGGAAGAAATATTCTATGAACAGGTTGAAAAGTATCTTGCCACTAATAAATTGCTGTACGAGTTCCAATCTGGTTTCAGAACATCCCACTCCACTGACACATGCCTCCTCTATTTGAGCGACCACATCAAACACGAGGTGGATGCTGGAAAATACTGCGGCATGGTCATGCTGGACCTCCAAAAGGCTTTTGACACCGTGAACCACTCCATACTGGTTAACAAGCTTAAAGCTATTGGTTTTGATAACACATCAGCAAGCTAGATGCAATCCTACCTGGAGGGGAGAGAACAGATGGTGGAGGTGAACGGAACACTGTCCCCCCCCTTCCCAGTGAGCTGTGGCGTCCCACAAGGAAGCATACTAGGGCCTTTACTGTTCCTAATATATGTTAACGACATGACATCAGCTTGTGACTGCAACTTGTTCCTGTTCGCAGATGACTCAGCACTGCTGGTCTCGGACAGGAACAAACTGCAGGTTGAAAAGACCCTCAGCTCTGAACTCGGTAGAATATGCACCTGGCTCGCTGATAACAAACTATCCTTACACCTGGGAAAAACTGAATCCATTCTCTTCGGATCAAATAGTAATCTCAGCAAGGCAGATGGCTTCTTGGTTAGAGTGGGTGACAATATTATCATACGTAAAGATGAAATTACCTACCTAGGTTCCATCCTGGAGGCCAATCTTTCCGGTGATAAAATGGCCACCAACGTAATCAAAAAAGTCAATCAAAGAACAAGATTCCTTTACAGGATCTCCTCACTGGTCAACAAAAACACCTTGAAGACCTTAACAGGAGCCCTCGTACAAGGGTTCTTTGACTATGCATCCACCTCTTGGTACCACAGCACCTCAAAGGCCCTTAAAACAAGGCTCTAGACCTCTCAAAACAAACTGGTCAGGCTCCTACTTGGCCTCACCCCCCGAACCCACCTCACTCCTGCCCACTTTGACAGGCTGGGATGGCTTAGGGTCGACGACAGAGTACAGCATCTTGCAATGGGTCTGCTCCACAAGATTCGATACACCACCAAGATACCCATGTACCTGTCTAAATACTTCCTTAATGTAAACGAAGTCCACACCCACAACACCAGAGGGAGTGCAACAAACCATGTACAACCCAGATTCGGCACAAACAAGGGACTAAATTATTTTCGCTCCTATGCCACCAAAATGTGGAACGCCCTACCAACAGTCATTAAGACATGTGAATCCCTTGACTCCTTCAAAACCGCTCTCAAAGGGCACCTACGGATGGCTGCCCCCCCACCCCCCCCCCCCCCTTTCCCCCTCACTGTATATGTATCTTTTCCCTTTTTGCTTACTATATGATGAATTCCTGTTCTGTTCTTTAACTACATAGAAGTGTCTATTTGTATGTCTCTAAATGTTTTGATGAATTGAACAATGTGGACCCTGCTGTAAACAAGTGTAATGCTTAATTGGGTCGTCCACTCACAGTTAACAGTCTTTGTATTGAGTTTGTGCTTGAAATGTACTGTAATTCTACAAACTGTTAATAAATATTTCAATCAATCAATCAATAATTGTATTTAATTAGGCTACTATTAAAAAATGTGTAGGGATTATAGGGAAGGCCGATATTTCACCAAATACCTCGATTCAATATTGGGGAGATGATTATGGATGCTTTCACAAAAGGTCATAGCCATTCATTTATTTAAAGTGCAGCCTTTAAAAACAGATTTGTGACTCATGATGCCAGCCTTGCCAGGATATTCGCTCCTGTCTAGCTTTCTGTATTTATGAATAAATAGATCAATAAATAAATAAAACAGGTCACCTGAAAATAGTATTTTTTGGACAAACTCGATCGTGTCCGTTGTAATTATTTTCTCTATATACATAAATATTATACAGCAAATCGTTGCAATGAAACGTAGGCCTATGTCAAACTCAAGAGTCCAGTCAGTTAGAAATTACAAATTACATATAGCCATGGATCACACAACGGCCATTTGTCATGACATTACGACAGACATCATGTACAGGTATATCAACAACAGCAGTCTCTCAGCCTCTCTCCTCCGTTTGTTTATTTAAACACAGAAAGAAAACACAGTCACTGTGAGTCACATAATTATATTACCTTGTCCTTTTGATCCGCAAAGTGTTGAAAATGCCCAGATAATTATTGTCAAGATCACGGGTGACATTTCCTTTCGCTGTGCTTTAGCTTCGTGTAGTTTTTACAACACATGAGAAGTTCATGTTCCTTCCTTGTAGTTCAGTCATTCTGTTCACTGGAAACGAAACTAAACCTTCACCATGACGTCCACGAGCCGTGGTAACACAGAAGTTGGCGACCTATCGAATTCCGTGACCACGTGTTGCACTGAGATTGGTTCCCTGGCTGTTTATTGTGGATGGTTATTCTCCAATCTGGGAACCCATCGACAAAAGAAACAAACATTTAGGCTAGGGTTCAAGTGGTTAAATAAAAATAATAATCAGAGCTGCTTTAACAAACAATATGTAGCTGAATATATTGTAGGCCTAGGTGTTAATAATAATTTGCTGTAATAAATTGAGGCTCTATGGTATTTATTTGCAGCTACTGTAAAAATACTATATGCCTATAGTATTTATCAGTGTAGTGTGTGTATTCACTGAAGAGACAACACAGTTAAAAAAGGAAAAATATGCAATTTAATTATAAATGCAATACACAATTCATTAGAATTCAAATAAGTATAAGTAATAGTAATACGTATAATTAATGCACTCCAAACTTGCAAATAAAAAATCTGTTTGAATGGTCATTGTCCTATATTGTCTTCTTTAAAGTGCTGTAAACAGTGCAATTCAATTAAGCTATATCACAGACAATATTCAACACCAGCACCATTTTCATATAGCAGAAACATGTCAAGGACTTATATGAAACTTATATGTTAGACATATATGTGGCATATGAAATTGGACCCCCTGAACATATATGTGCATATGCACTTATATGAACATATAAGCACATGTACTGTATATATGTACATATATGTACATAAAGAATACAATAATAATACAATATAATAATAATACAATAATATGGTCAAATTAAATTAGGCTTTTATAATTACCGCAGGTGCTACGCCATGCAGATTTCTGCAATGGGTGTCATCACTTACATGATGCTGATCTGTGATTTGAAAACTGTCAAGTATAGCATTTCTTCCTCAGCCTATAGCATGAACGGCTTGGGAAGCCGTGGATATGCACGGCTTGGGAAGCCGTGGATATGCACGGCTTGGGATATCCGTTGATGCTCCTGAGGAGGAGGATTCTAAAAACGACTTATAAATCCTAAATCCTTGTTTATACTTTACTGTGCAACGGTCCTATGCTGGAAAATAGCAGATATGCAAAGTCACAGCACATCGATTCTCATTCGATCAAGACACTGAACTTGCAGATCTGCCATTTTTGCTATTGCATGATTATATGGTTAAATGGGCCCTAAGAGATGCAGAAATTAACTAGAAAAAGTGCCCTTCTGGGCACAGGTCTCCACCAGGAGGATAGGAGTGTGTGATGTTTGGCAAAATGGTTAGGAGTAATTTAAACATTTGTTTGTTTGGGTTTGTGTGTGTGTGTGTGTGTGTGTGTGTGTGTGTGTGTGTGTGTGTGTGTGTGTGTGCTTGGGAAGCCGTGGATATGCACGGCTTGGGAAGCCGTGCATATCCACGGCTTCCTGCACGGCTTGGGAAACACTGCCATGTCTTCCTTCTCAGAATGCATTTCTTTCATGTGGATTCCAAGGGATTCGATTTCCCAAAAGTTGCGTAACTGATCTGACAGTGCCTGTTCCTCTCCGACGCTGATGCGCATCACTTCAATGTCCATAACTTCAGTTATGATATTTAGCGTGGTGACTTCTCCTTGCACCAGCCATCCAAATACACTTTACAGTGCAACTAGTCCTTCATTCAGTCTATCCATTTTTGGTTTATGGGCCCTAAGAGATATTAACTAGAAAAAGTGCCCTTCTGGGCACAGGTCTCCACCAGGAGGATAGGAGAGTGTGTGATGTTTGGCAAAATGTTTAGGAGTAATTTAAACATGTTTGTTTGGGTTTGTGTGTGTGTGTGTGTGTGTGTGAGAGAGACACAACTTGACCCACCATGAGGCTGATTTGAAAACTGTCAAGTGGCATTTCTTCCTCAGCCTAGTGGGAATAGGCATGCACGGCTTGGGAAGCCGTGGATACTCACCTGTTTATATGTAAATGAGCCTCATTGAAAAAAGTTATTAGCATCTTCAGAGAGTTGGCCATAACTGAAGCACATTTATAAGAGGTGTCATCCACTCTCTAGTGATCATGGCAACAGTGATGTAGGACAGTGACTCCCAAACCTTTTTGATGATAAGATAAAGAAAGATAAAGAAAGAAAACTTTATTGTCCATTAAATTGACATAAAATGGAAATTCGTCTTTGGCACACCGGCAGTCAGTTACAACAATAAAACATAAAGAAAAATACACAGGTTCATTAAAATACTATATAAAATGCATTCACATTAACACAGCAACAGTGATCATGAGCAGTGGGGATTAGACTATCTAGCTAATTTTGCCCTAAGCCTCCTGCCCGATGGCAACAAGTCAAATTCAGAGTGAAGAGGATGGGTAGAATTATTGTAAATCTGAATTGCATTTTTGGTTATGGAGCGGTCCTGAAGTTGCAATTGTTTGTCTCCAATGATCTTACTTGCCTGGTTGACTACCTGGGTGAGCTGATATTGGATTGATCGGCACCCAAACTAGTGAAAATAGCCGATCTGCAAGCTCACAACATAAAGTTTGGGCGCTTCAATGCATCATTGCAGAAGTGGGGACTGGCAGACAGTGCGGCATGTGAGTGCGGTGCCCCTGAGCAGACCGCCGACCATGTCATCTTCACCTGCCCCTTACACAGACCGCCCTCAGAGGCCAGCCTCTTTGACCTGGGACCAGAGATGCGGGCGTGGCTCCACGACACAGAGTTGGACCTCTAACGTTACACGAAAGAAGAACAACAACATAAAGTAGCAATGCGACACTTTGTGAGCGTGTAGATCTGCTATTTTCTCTATTGCTTGTGTGTCCGGGGAGCTTGTTTTACGATTCACCTGACTATGGTGTATATGGTATAATTGGGCATAATTGGGCTCATTGTCGACCCTCAACCTTTGACCACCAAATTGCACCGCACAAGAAAACATCATAAAGTAACTTTTCAATGAATACCATGCACATAAACCTACAGTAACCAAGTAAACACACATGTATGCTAGATATACACATTTACTCACGCATGGATATAGTATAAAGCACTATACTCTTTTCCTCACATTGTAACCTACAAACTCCTGTATGGTAATTGGTAAGGTACAAACAGGTGTACAGTAGCCTACAGTAAAAGTCATATGATCAACACAACAAGTCATATATGATCAACACAAATTGTGCTACTACAGTAAATGGCATTAAAGTGGTTCTCTGGCTCATAAACATATAGTGGAACGGTTGGAACCTCTTCTGGTGTTAGCATATCTATCTTAAAAGTGCTATGTGGTACCCAACCTTGGAGCCCCCTTTTCTTACATCTGACAAAGCTGAGACCCCCTATAAGCCCTTGTAACCTACGCCAAATAGTGAAATAGCCAAGCAGCTATCTTTTGCTATTTGAAATGTTTTGTAACATAGTTTACACCATGTTATTAGTGTGCTTCACAATGATGTTACATTTGGGAGTCAGCTATGGTTTTGTGAAACACGTTTAACAATTGTGGACTACCTTAACTCTGGCGTAGCCAGACAACTATTCCACAATCTCTGAATGCTATAGAACTACAACTCCCCAAATACGAGCAAGGAAGCTGTATAATTTACATTCACGAAAATATATTTTAATATCCATTTCTGCTAAGGTGCAAGGCAGCTATATATGCTTAGATTATTTTGATTTCTATTAGGATACATTTTCACGACTGTAAATTAAATGGAAGTGGGGAGGAGGCTTCACTTCCGCTTTATCGCGTGCTAATGAGCAGAGCTTCCGTACTCCAGACTGTATGACGGAAGCATTTGAAAATTGCAGGAGGATCTGGCCAGGCGAGACTATCTCCAAACAAACAACCAAACAGACAAACATCTTTGCCAGATACAAAGAAGATAAGTAAAAGACAAAACACATATAGGGAGACAGGAGGACAGGCGACAACATCCATCGATTCCTAAAACACTTCTTGTCCAGGGCCTGTCAAGGAGCTGTCATCCAGGGGAAGGGTCACAGCTGAGACCTGGATGAAATGATCAGACGTGGCCAGTTGGTCAGAGTGTTGAATGAACTGGTCAGACTGTTGGATGAACTGGTGGTCAGACAGTTGGATGTACTGGTCAGACTGTTGAATGAAATGGTAGTCAGACTGTTGGATGAACTGGTCAGACTGGGCCGTATGGAGGAGTTGACTGTAGAGGAGGATGGCAGACTAGACAGGAGGTAAAATGAGAGAGCTATATTTAAAATAACATAGCACCTTTTAACTATACTGTGCCTATTCTGGGCATATACTGTAACAGGAGCAACATAGTGCAAACAAATTATATATACAGTATATTGCAAAAAAAAGTCAAGAAATAGCAATATAGCAGATCTACAAGCTCACAACATGTCACATTGCAAAAAATAAAGTCAGTTGACCATCAGAGTCACAGGTCAAATAAATCCACCAACCAGAGTTTTGGGCAGGCGTTGTCGTGAGATCAGCTGACCACCGTAGATGACCAATCCCATGAGGAGAAGTGCCAATAGACAGAATACACCCAGTAGGCTGAGGATGACATATACTGCAGGACACATTAAAGTACAGTTACAGTTGAATTACAGTAGGTATTCCTACATCATGCTAGAGCAACCAAGGGCAGGTTAACCTCATGCAACATGCACTCATGGAGGCTGTAACTGCTGTTGCATTATGAGGAAGTAGCATCATCTCATCTGTGCCTAACCGATGGGACTGATATGCCGAATTAGTAGGTGTAAATGTGGATAGAATCAAGGTTGAGCAACTATATGGCATATTTATCAGTTAAAAATATTATATGGATCTTATAAATACCAGCTGCCAGACATGCCTGTCAGCTCTGCTGCCCGGGCAGGTCTACTTGCTTTGTGTGGCCTGGAGCTCACGTTGCTTTAATAATTATGAAGCATCTGCATCTCTCCTCTTATCTGGGAGGATATGTTTTGTCCTTGCAGCTGCTTCTGGTCCTTGACTGAATTAAATACATGAATATCCTTTTGGGAAATGTACACTGTCTGATACGTTTGATATTTTATAATATCACTATTTAACGGTTTAAGATTCAAGTGGGTTAGGGTTTATTTGTCGCTCCCTCATACAGATACAAGTAGCCATTGCTGGTTTTAGTTAATTAACATTTTATTTTAACCACAGTAACCCTTGTGTCCCTATTTTGGGCATTGTTTTAAAGAATTAACCCTGATGTACCTGATTGGATGGTGGGAGGAGGGCTGGTGAAGGCACAGTTCGCTGGAGACGGGATGGAATTATGGTTAAAGATCGTCGTCACGGTGACTGTCACACAATACTCCACCTCTGGCTGCAGGTAGCCAATCACAATGTCTTCTTGGTAAGGTAGGTTGAGAGTGAACTGTAAACAGAACAGACATATAGGGCTCCATTAAGCAGTTCAAATAATATTACTAATCATATTACAGTTTTATGAGCTGGGGGCGTGTGGTATGTCATATTGCAATTTTGGGCATGTTAAGAAGTGCTTTCGACACCCCGTGGATTGCGCGAAACGGCCTTGAATTAGTCATGGGTGTGTTTAAGGAGTGTTTGAGACGTACCCAATCAACATGTCCGTACTATTCTCTTTACCAGTCAGCTGATGTCACATACGGAATGCGCACTTTGGGGATCGTGGTATTACATTTCTTCAGGCTGGCACCATAGAAGACATGACATGACTTGGTCACATTTGGGTTAATTATTCCTATTGCACTGCATGCTGTCACCTTTATGCCTCAAAATAATTTGTTTCTATTGAAAAACACCAGTAAAATAACGTTTATTATATTTTATTTCATTCAAGTCATGATGAAGGAATGAGTTGAATGCTGCTGCTTAATGCTGTGCCTGTGGCCCCGATGGTATATGGTCTTCGCTCTTAGCATTTTATTGAAGAAGACTTGAATCGGGTGTGATACAGCATATGAGAATTAGAATTATGGCCGTTTCTAATCTCAACATTTTGCAAAAAGAGGCTGTTGCCATGTCTCATAGAAACAAGTAAATAGGTCTATAAAAATAAGCGCATATAACAGGGGTCTGTAACCTATTTTAAATGAAGTGCAATGTTTTTATTTTCTAGATAGTGAGTCTGCCATATCCAGATTAATTTTAATGACACCACATTAAAATAGAAAAACATATTTTGATTGTCCACAAATATAAAGTTCTTCCTTCTTTTTAAATATGTTCTTGCACATTGTTATAATGATCATTATATATCCCCCTGCAGTCAGAGTTCATAGTTTTAATGAATGAATGTGATGCATTGTGAGCTGGTATAGATCTGCTATTTTCAAAAGTAATCTAAAATTAATTTAATTTTTGGATTAGCGTCCTTAGTTGGGCAAATGCATTCATCTGGGGATCCTTGACATGGGAATGTGCTGTGTGAGGATCACTGGTTTAAACAACATTAGGAGAAATGCCCAAATAACCACTTTAGAAACAAGAAAAGCAACCACAACTAGTACAACTAGTCAACTACCAATATTTACAAGCAACTTTACAGAAAAAGAAGCCGCTTATAATAAACAGACATGGCAACACTCCAGCAGTCTCCCAGAGGCTGTGTAAAATCAAACAGTGTTTTTTGCGTTTATGAGGTGGTCAGACCCACGTCTAATCGTTATGCGCCGAGTGTTTTTAGGTCAAGGGGCTTAATAGCAAAGTGCGCAAAGCGAAAATAATTAACATATGGACACTCCCACAATGCTAAAATATTCAGGAACGCGTATGCCATATGTGTGTGCGTTCAACACGGGCCGATATGCCTTTCATTATACGATTGTGCGCAGAGCGAGGGCAATTTATGTATTACCCCATTGTAAAACGGATCTTCAAAATGGCACCCATACTCTCAATGACGCGACCCCGTTTTCTGCTCCACAAAGGGAGGGGCTGGAAGGAGCGCCACAGAGTCGGCTCAAACGAAGTTCGTAATGTTTGACATGGCAACTTGTCTCTCGTGGATCAATTCGCTTCCGTCCACCTCCGTCGCGGTCTAAAACTATAGGGTGAAAGTCCCTCCCTTTGTGTGTCAGACAACTGTCGCCTGAATGACCAGGGTTTCCATAGCAACAATTAAATACAATGTCAACCAGCCATTTCCCCTATCACCTATAATAAAGACTCATGGTAACTTTCCCAAGCTTTTCTGTTCCTCGTTTCGGCTGGTGGTTCCTAGATAGAGGCTGATCGATGTCAGCCTGACTTTTTTGACGACATTTGTATGTGCAGTTATGCAGCTTCTTAGTGGATTCCTTTTCAGGATACTACATTACATGTATATCAATATGTTTTACTGTCCTATTTTGTCGCAGTCAGGTGCAAAATGTCTATTACAAAAGATGTGCTGTTTTCTTGCAAAGTAATAATAATATTGAAAAGGGATGCCAGGTTAAAAGTGGTTAACTGGCACAATAATGTTATAAATTGAATTTGAATTGAATTTGTCATATAATTTAATGATTTATTTTCTTTTTCTTACTCCCCTGCATTCCAATTCAATCAATTTGAGGGTTGTTGATATGAAAAGGTTTGAGAACCACGTAGACGAGGCTGTGTTGAGATGCAGCTCTGTTCATCAGCCGCTGTTTCTCCTCGAACACAGACAGACATAGTGCTGTGATGATGATGATGGGAAGGCGTGGGCAGAACCACAGTGCTGTCGAAATGCAGCCCCTCTGGGGGGGGGGGGGGGGGGGGGGGGTAGACACAGTCTACCAGCCAACAAGTGTGACCTTCAATATCCTGAACGGCTTTTGCGAGCGCCTCGCCTTCTGTTGCGTTGTGGTGTTTCAGTTTTGATTTCTTGGTAGTCTATACTGTTCCAACTAGACAATGAGGTTCTGAGAATATCACAAGTGTGGAAAAAACAAGTAAGAGTCTTGCTTATAGGGCAAGACCCTAGCTGGAAGTACCCTCACTAAAAACGCCGGGACAACGCTCCACACGTCCCAAACTCTTCTCCCTTCTGGCTCCAAAACTGTGGAATGCACTTCCCATTGCAGTCAGAACTGCAGCATCACTCCCAATCTTCCGCCGTAGTCTAAAAACCCACCTTTTTAGACTCCATCATGGCCCATAGCACTTACCCTACCCCCTTAGATAGCATTTCTGTAGACTTAGATAGCATCTGATACAGACTTATAGCATGTTATGTAGACGGCACTATAATTGCATTGTATATAGTCATAGCACGCCATAGTACATATGTATAGCATAGTAGTATATATATATAGTTTATCTGTATAGTCTCATAATATAGATATTCCACTGTTACTTTCTTAGCTTACGCATGTTTTATGATAAATGCTTTTGTTCTTGATTATTGTAAGTCGCTCTGGATTAAGAGCGTCTGCTAAATGCCTAAATTGTAAATTGTAAAGACCCTTACTTGACACGTATACTGGGGGTTGAACCACTGACCTTCTGATGACGTATAGACTAATGTTATCTTATTTCAACACCTCAGTTGTTCATGTGAAACTGAGTGTACCTGTGCTCCGTCCCTGGTCCTGCGCACCAGGCAGGTGAGTCCTCTGTAGACCTCCAGGAGCTGCTGGTGTGACTGGTGCCCCATAGGGATGGGAGGACTGAACTGCAGGAGAAGGCAGTTTCCACAACCGGAAACCGACACGCCAGGAGCACCCAGGACAGCTGTGTGCGGTCAGGGGTTAATGGTCACACAAAAAACGAAGGGGTTCATTTAATAGATCTATTTAAAGTGTATATTTATTTCTATATGGACTGGATATGCATGTGTAGTAATATGTGAATGCAAATTCTATAGTTTGTTAAAAACTACGGCTTGTTCAGACCAAAGATTTGCAACACAACAAAAAAGTTTTAGAAGACTGTAGATCAAAATGGCAGTGGTCTGAATCACCCCATTGGGTTGCATGTCATTGTCAACTGATGCCGGCTGATTGAGTTGCAAGAGATTGTCTAGGCAAGTATACACTGACCAAGTATACACTGACCAAATACAGTATACACACACACACAGACAAGTGATGTGTGAGTCCATCAGATTTGTTTTTACTGAGGGAGAGAAAAAAGATAGCAAGCGAAACAAGATAAAATAACATTCTCCGTTTTCTAGCTAGTACATTCTCTAGCTAGTAATAACATTCTCTAGCCAATCATTTTAGATTTTTGCGTTGCCGTTGGTACATCTGCTATTTTCTGAGGGGCACTAGCCCCAACTATGTCCAGCTTTGAGGGTTTGTGTAAACACAAACATTGTGTTAACACAAACATTGAATGCCATTGACAATGAATGGCCAGCTTTGAGTGTTTGTAACATTGCGTAAACACAAACATTGAAGACAAAAGTGAGGACGCAAATTGTGATTTAATTGGCCAGAATGAGATGATGTTTGATGATGTATGATGATAAGAGCGCCCCTCACTTATACATATACACGGGTGTTTTACATTTTAGAAAAATCATGGAAGTGTGAGAACTACTGATTAGAATGGGCCTCAGGCACTGGGCTAGAGGCAACATAATATTGTGTGGGATCTCACTGTCTCTGAGCGGCTGGAACAGGCCAGAATAGGTCCAGTTTGAGGTGTGGGTGAAGGTGAAAGCCTGGACTCGACCTTGATACTCCTCCAACAGCTCCTTGAAAAGTATGGTCACGTTACACACCTGGCTGGACAATAGACTCTCACAACCAGCGACTGGCTTCCACTTGCTCCTCCTGGATGGAGTGATACAGAGAGAGAGAGAGAGAGAGAGAGAGAGAGAGAGAGTGAGTGGGCGAAGGAAAAGAAGTGGGGGGGAAGAGGGGACAGAGAGAGAGAGGGAGGGAGGAAATGGAGAGGAGAGAGAGAAAAAAAGCAAAGGAAGGAACAGTCAGGATACAAGTAACGACAACAGTAACACAGACATACTGTATCCCATAGACATGTCCAGCTCATGTCCAATTCTGATGAAGACTCATTGTGTAGAGGGGAAAAAGGATGGGCCTATATTAGATAGACCTCTGCAGGACTCCAGTCAACAAAAAATAATGTTTAGGGTTACACCCTGCAATGTTATAGGGTTCAATTGGTAAAGTGGTGCTGTATCCCATCCTACAGTACCTGAGGCGGAGGGTGTGAACTCTATAGCGTGTGTCTGCAGGCATGTCTGGAGCAGGCAGCCAGGTGAGCCAGTGTTCCATGTTCAAGGACCTGACGCTCACATTGAGAGGAGCCAGCAGAGAACCACCCACTGTTGGAGAGAGGGGGGGGGGGGGGGTGGACCATCGAAAACATAAGCTTAACCCATTAAAACCGGGAACAAATCTGCCATTTTAGATTGAATAGGCCTATAGCAACATGCATTTAGCAAATAACTCTAGGGATTTAGAACAGTCCAAAGTTTAGAACAAAAATAGCAGATCTACCATTTACTTTGTGCCGTGCTGTCAGCTTGCACATCTGCTATTTTTTAAGTTTTTGAAAAATCTTGAAAGCGTTTGATTAATTTCGATTTATTTTTGGGCACAATCAAATCTTCTCTTCTGGGAGTCCCTGACACAAAACATTCTCAGATGGTGGTCCACGGCCAAATGCATATTCTTTTGGGGGTCCTGGGCACAAAAACGTTTGAGAACTGATTTATAGAATTACAGGAAAACCTAGAAATAGTGTGCAAAATAATGTGTGCTTAGTGTTTACAGGATGATAATGTTGCCGTCAGGTAGAACCTTGTATCTCCATATTTTTGTCATAAAATCAGCAAATCTACAAGCTCGCAACACGATGCGATGTGACACTGTTGTGAAATGTCTATGAATAAACACCTTTACAATATTGCCCGACTGCTATGACAACTGAATAACATCTGTTCATCCATCCATCCATCTAAAATAACAAATTGCTCATACTGTCATACTGACTAAGAGGTCAATAGAAGAAAGCAGGATTGAGTCACCACCATAGTCCTTAAAAGGGATGGAATTGATATTATGACATTATTATTCTTATATATTTTGTTTTTGTTTTTACCAAAAAAGAAATTGCATCCCTTTTAAATACATGCACAATGACAACAAACATGCACGCACGCAAGCACAAATTACATTAGACTCATTTCCATTACAGGTATATATGCTGCCTGTTAAAGAGGGAGACAGAACCATCAGAGAAGTAATAGTATAATAGTAATAACATTAATAGTAATAATAATAGTAATAACATGAATTGTTAATTGATGATTATGATGATAATAATAAAATGCCTGTATATCTATCACATTACACCACATGCCTAACTACAGTATATGGAGCATTATCACAATGTGATTGCAGTGATCAAATGAGAGCAGGTTATCTCACTGTATCTTCATTACCACAGTGTGAACAGAGTAGAAGTAGAGGCAGAGACATCCAGGTCGTCATTAAGAACCATCCATCCACCCACAGAACCAGGCTTTTCATGGCACCGCTAAGGCTCACACCAGCTGATGAGACTGTGTTTGACTTAAAACACAACCTATAGATGAGGACGGGGGAGATCCCACTGTTGTGAAATGTGCAATAAGGTTAAGTTTCATTTTCCCCACTAGTCCCTCCCAGGGTCTGTTAACCCAGAGCTCATATATAACTCCTGAACGCTCCGTCTCACTCACACAAACACACACACATTGGAAAACGGCAGGATTGACTTGGGATCTTTGGTGT
The DNA here is from genome assembly GCF_964188405.1 of Protomyctophum parallelum. NCBI lineage: Eukaryota > Metazoa > Chordata > Actinopteri > Myctophiformes > Myctophidae > Protomyctophum > Protomyctophum parallelum. The sequence continues at coordinate 14,479,098 of NC_139707.1, forward strand.
ATGTTCAATACTTTTGTCTTAAATATGATTCTTGATAGTAATAGTATATGGTACTTTGTTTAAGTTTAATGAAGGGTTAGATTTTAAACATAATGCATGAATCTATAAAGACTTACAATGACATAAATAGCAGATAGTCTAAATGTTTTAGAGTAGAAAAATGACATATTTAGCTAAACAGTGAAATATGAAGACTCCTTTGATCTTGGCATGAGTATAAACATGGTTTTCTGGTCTTTCATGAACAAATATATAAAAACATGGTAAACATGCATAATACGAAACTGTGATGTGATGATAGTGATTTGTAAAAAATAGAAAAAGAAAAAAAGAGGTTGTGGCAGTGGTACAAAATTAACTCTGATACTAAGTGCAGGTGTATTATGACAGCATACTGTCGACATATGAAGAGATCCATGCTAAGATACTATTCATTTTGGGAGAAGAAATTACTTGAATAATTTAGCCACTTAATGTCTTTAAATTGTACAAGAGCCATGCAGTCTGTGTTGTAATTGGAAAGCAAGGACATGTCCACTGCTGATAACTGTAATGTGTTCTTAAGTCTTGTGCAACAAATTGTCTTACAATTTCAAACGGAAAACTCTTCATATGCTGAATGACAATGAAAGAAAATATGGTAACATGAATATATAAACATACAGTAATACAGAAATGACACAATGTAAAGCAAATGTATAAAAAAATATCTGGACCTGTGTGTTCCAACATTCATCATAAAATCCAACATTTTGATGTGTGCACATTGTGCTTGTAACTTTATGAAGTTCCACAAGCATATATATTCAATTCTCAACAACCTGGCTGCAACGTCAATAAATAAGTATAGCCATGCTGGCCCAATGTGGCCGATAGATCAGGAGTCGCTCTCCTGTTTCCTTAGCATGAGGCAGCAACGCTAGAATGTCACATGATGTACCCTGGACATCAATCCAACCCTTGATGCTCAGTGCCATTGGGTACAATTTTTATAGTCTTTGTTATGACTCTGCAGGAGATTGAACCCTCCAGTCTCAGCATGGAGTGCCACGGACACTAAATACAAGGCAAGGCCACTGAGCTGGTTTTCAAAGGACAACAGTTAACAAATAACACTTTAAGGAATGTTGCTGCTTTTAGTTTGCTGCGAATAATTTTAGGTAGTCTACTACTGTTGTATTGCCAACAATTGTGAGGGTGTGAATTCTCGAGACACAGAACACATTGAGGAAATGCTTTGTCATTTTTTTACCTGTATTCATCACAATAGAATGATAGAATTCTGGCAAAAACGTAATTAAGATAATGTAGTATTCAATGATGATGACACCTTCACCTAGTTAAGCAGTTAATATTGCTTTCACTAACCAAAGGCTCAATGTGGTTTGTGGAGTCAAACATAATTTCCAAATTGTGGGTTATCCTCCAAAACAACCAAAGTGTACCTCATTTATGCTGCAAAACATTGCTGTTTTTATCTTGCCAGGCAACAGCTAATTTAAAATGTCACAAGTGTGTGCCTAAGAGTTTCTTATTTCAGGTTTTATGAGCTTGCACAACCACCCACCTTACTTGTAATGTGATGTGACAATAAAGATTGATTCTGATTCTGACAAGCAAAAGCATCATCCTCCATTATCATTTCATTCAAGACATGATTCGAAGATCCATGCGATTATCGTCAAGTCATCTGTACTGAAATGTGCACCATTGCATGATGTTGTTACTACACAGGTTTTCAAAGTGAGGGCACTAGGTGGCGCAAAACAACAAAAATAAAGTATATATAAATCTATAAACAAAATAATTAATAATAAATCAAATTCATAGCATTATTGTTTGTGCCAATATAATGTTTTACATTTAAAGACGCAATATGGGGCTGCAGTCAGAGGCTATGGCTATTGGGGGTCCTTGGTATAAAAAGGTTTTAGAACCTCTGTACACGAACAACTTTCATTGAATGTGTGAATCTGCCTTCTCTTTACTGTAGTCACTTTCAACCTGGTGTCCCTATTCTGGCCATGTCATTAAATGTACCAAAAACAAAAACTAGGCCTATCAAAAATGTTCAAAACATTTTGAACAGAGCCTATAGATCTGCATGACACCACCGACGTACGCTTTATAAAATAGTGCTTAAGTAGTCAGGCAATAATGACAACCGAAAAGACACTGGTGTCACCTAATCCTTTGGTTACATTTTCATAATAGCCTACTACAGTATGTACCTGCCTGTCAATGACAAGTTGACAACAGAGTATTTTCTCATGTAGGCCTATAGCATCATACTTGTGAAATATGGAGATATAAGGTTTCTGCCCGACAGCAACGATGTGATATGAGGTTAATATGAGGTTGTTGTAGTTAGCATGGGCTAAGTATGTGAGCTAACCAATTCAGAACATTAGCAGGACATACAGTATGTCAATTAATCCTGGTCAATCCTATACAAAACATACCGGTACATATTGCAGCTAGCTGTTCTGAAACCTAAAGGGGTTATTTCACTTTAGAACACTTGTTTGGTCATTGTAACATTGACTCCTAACATTGGCTGAGAGGCTTTAACTGTGCAACAGTGAACACTACCTGATGTCTCACACTGACCGAGTTCAGCCCAACACTGGCAGGTTGTAACAACATCCTAACGCTTCATGTAACCACAACACTCCTCCTCCTCCTCCTCCTCTTCCTCGCTAGCGGACGTGGTTTCCACAGCGACCTCCATAGTGTCCGTCACCTCCTCCTGTGAGGGCAGGAGGAGGGGAGCGGACACATCGTCCAGGGCCTTCTCCGCTCCATCAGAGGGAGGCACCGCTGTGTCATGATTGACCTCCTCCGGCTCGTGTGCGCCGAACGACAGTGACCAGAGGTCGACACCCTGACCGCTTCCCGTCACCCACACTCCCTCCACCTTCGTCTTCACAACGCCCACAGTCAAAGCGCCCAAACCTTGCACGTGAGGCTGGAGCATCATCTCACACGCCTCCGATGAGCCCAGCTCATTTGATTCCGGCAGGGGAACGGTACTCAATACCGTATATTCGGCCGCCGGTGCGTGGCGGTCTGTGCCTACAGCTGATTGGAGGGGCGATGTGGGACGGAGGGGAGAGGAGTGGGTGTGGTCACGCACGCCATTGGACCACTCAAGCAGAAGAACAGCGTGTTGGTCTGAACCCACGGGCTCAAATGATGTAGACCCGGCCGTCGGTGAGGATGAGGAGGATGACGATGAGGAGCTGGGGGAGGGAGAGAGGGGCACGGGACGCAATGTATAACCATCTCCTCCACTCCCTGACCGGCTCTCCTGTTCCGTTTCTCCTTCATCATCATATCCTTTCTCTGACTGTCTGTTGTTGTTGTTCCCCTCACCTCCTGTAGAGGGCGACGCTGACTCAACAAAGACCAAGGATATGAGACCATCACAGGGTTCGAAAACTAATTGCTCCTCCTTTGGATGGATGGTGATGTCCAACTGAGAGAGAGAGAGAGAGAGAGAGAGAGAGAGAGACAGAGAGAGAGAAGAATGAAGGGAGAGATAGTACTTGTAATGAAAAAGAAATGTAATTGCTGATTTTAATTAGCAATTTACATAAACTCTAGCAGAATAGCGATCAAAGTGTGTTTGTGAAAGGAAATGTCATTATTAAGTACATTATTATGTATATATTTAAAACTGTAGATGTTTACCCATTTCAAGTAATATTCTGAGATAGAAGAGACAGATTAGATGTGAGTCAGTGAAAGAACATTGAGAAAGCGTGAATAAAGTTGAGATATAGCAGATATTATTATATTATGACACAGAACGATGTCAGATGTCAATCCAACAGTCTTATCTGCCAACCTTCAACAATCACTCTCTAAAGGACCTCGGCTTCTATTCTTTACTGTTCAGAAACACTTGGGGGAAGGGAAAGCCCCCTTCATGGTTTATCTTCCCTTGTGGTTTGACTTTGACTTTTACCATTCAAAACAATGGAACATTACCTGACTAGCAGCACGGTCGGCTCTTAGTCGCATGAGAAAACACAACACGCACAACATCCACCAAGTGCCAAGTCTATATCCCCCATGCCCCCTCCTCCCACCTACACACATGTTAACGTCTCATCGTCTGATTACTTTAAGGCTGCATTGTATTTGTGCTAGGGGATAATACCAAAGGTTACGAGTCAAATTTCAAAGCGTGCGATGTTGCTGGCGGATGGAAAACAAACCGCTGATGGAAAACCTCAGATACATTTGAAAGAAAATTCCGATGAGTGGCATTTCAAAAAGAAAACGTTTTACATAATTTTCTACCCAATTTAATCATTGCCAATAGGCCCAATTTCCCAAGTGAATTGTCGCTGTTATCCCCTACTGTGATTGCCAAACGGTATGCCGAGGAACATTGGTGTACTATTAGTCAAGTCCAGGTGTGCCTTGAGCTTTTGTCACAACACATTATTCATTCAAAAAAAGTAGGGTTGTCATGATCACGGCCTTTTCAAATGATCGGGACATCCCTAGTATCAATATTATATCCATATCATGATATTAGACTGGATATTGTCTGTGATTTTGGATATTGTACTATTGTGATATAATATATCACAATAGTACAATATCCAAAATCACAGACAATATTTAGAGAACACGTTTATACCATATTATGGTATAAACGTGTTCTCTAAAGCAGTGATTCCCAACCTGTGTTCCGCGGCACTTTGGTGTGCCATTTGATATGTCCAGGTGTGCCGCCTGATTTGTCAGAAAGTAACACTAAGTTAGTGTTACTTTCTGTCAAAATCAGGCGGCACACTAACTCTCCCCCGAAAGCAATATTATAGCTACTGGGCTGCAGGCTTCCTATTGTTGCGTTGTCACACGTCTAACCATTAGACGTGCGATAACAACAACACGGAAAAATAGACTCTAACGACCCTCGGCCATTGAAATGTTAATGCTTAGATGCATGCAGAAGACGCTACATTTTGCTCCCTCCAGAAAGACTGGAGCGCGCAGAGTGCATATGCACGTAGACAGCAGACACATACATTTTCCGGATCCGATATTTATATTGTTTACTTTAGAGTCTAAAGTAAACAATATAAATATCGGATCGGGAAAAATCGGTATCGACAGATACACAGTACTGTGTGTGCAGAGAACCTTTGAGTACCTTAACAATAAATAATGAGGTACCTAATGACCCATGATCTACTCCTGAGTCCTGACCAGTGGACACGAAGTGGACAGTAGTCACCAGGATGCTCGGTAGGAAGTGGACAGTACTCACCAGGATGCTCGGTAGCACCGTTTCCAGGCAGATAAACCCGGTCCACCACTGCAGAACCAAAACCACTGCAATACACACCACCAACACACACAGTGGCGCCACAATCTTTATAGCTGTGGAGAGAGAGATCCATACATTAAATACACATAATGTATGAGCACAAAGACACACTAAACAGAGGCGTGTCGGTGGCATACTGCCACTGCCCTTGAGCAAGGCACTGATCTAAGAGTTTGAAGTTATGTTCCATAGAAGACCTATTGTTACTTTCAATAATAACCAAAATACAAGGCAGTGCTGGGTGATATGGAGTGGACAAAATCAAATAACATGATATGTTTGACCAAATACTGTACGTCGATATTGATATTGTGACGATAATAACAGTATTATTATGGCGATGCATATTGGTGTTCTTTGAGAATAAAGCAACAGCAATGCCTATACAATAACTAAGCAGGTAAAGGCAAATAATTAAAGAGCTGGAACAGGGCACACTTTCATATTGTTTATTCAAGTTTAAACACTTCAACCCTACAGTATATACTTAGTTGACCAGGATCACCCAGGGCTCTACACTAAGTCTACAGTATATACTTAGTTGACCAGGGCCACCCAGGGCTCTACACTAAGTCTACAGTATATACTTAGTTGACCAGGGCCACCCAGGGCTCTACACTAAGACTACAGTATTATACTTAGTTGACCAGGGTCACCCAGGGCTCTACACTAAGTCTACAGTATATACTTAGTTGACCAGGGTCACCCAGGGCTCTACACTAAGACTACAGTATATACTTAGTTGACCAGGGTCACCCAGGGCTCTACACTAAGTCTACAGTATATACTTAGTTGACCAGGGTCACCCAGGGCTCTACACTAAGACTACAATATATACTTAGTTGACCAGGTTCACCCAGGGCTCTACACTATGACTAAGTCCGCTCTTATAATTCCCTCTACACCAAAATCTCTTGCGCGACATCATCATCATACCCGGAAGTTATGCAGGAACACCTACTATGTTGCAAAAATTACTTTCTGGCCTTGACAGCCCATACATCCAAACAGTCGATCTACTAGCTCACAATGCACTGCAAGCTTTTAGAGTTGCTAATCTCAGCGAATGTTCACCACAGAAGGAATAGGGATGGGAGGGTTCATGTGGTTAACACCTTACTGTCAGCATTGTCAGGATGGGTAAATACAGAGGACAAATTGTATGTATCTGCAAATGTACAATTACAAAATAATAATAGTAATTATTATTATTATTGTTATTAAACACCCACCCCTTCCTGCAGGTAGGTCAGTGGTGAAGGCACACACAGGCTGGCTGTAGTTGGACTCTCTTCTAGGCAGAAAGTTCTCATAGAAACTGACAAACACACAGTACTGTCTGCCTGGAACCAGGTCCGTCAGAATGAGACTCTTCAGACCTTCCCTAGTCTGAAAGAACTGAACACACACAAAACACTTGAGGTTTAAGTTTCCAGAAATACTTTCACAATAGATAATACCAGTAAGACGCCTGAGGGCGAGAAGCAGCCTTTTGAGAACTCTAGTTTTCGCCGGCTGCCGGGTCCGGCTGCACAAATAACTTTGTGGCAGAGTCGTCTAGTCTAGAGTTTAAATGGACAGCTATCAGTCAAAAGGGAGACATCGAAGAGGAAGGATGGATGGAGAAGGATCAACAAATGGAATTCAAGAACAGTTTCTGACATATATCCATTCATGGCCATATATAGCGTGTCTTGGAGACGTGACTATATCACAATGCGTGACCATATATGGGGACATTCGCGTATATGGGCTTAATGTTCGTATATGGGCGAGACACCCCAGGACAGGTGAATATGGAAAAAAAGTTAAATAATAGCTATCACAATGAAACTTCTCCAGTTGATTACTTATATTAAAACTAAGATTTTTTGTATTACAAGTTTTCTGAAATTATATGTTTAAAAATGCAAATTATGCGCTAATTTGCATACATTTCGGGGCGATAAATCTGAAGATCGGATAAAGCCAGGTTCAAAAGTATCATTTCATTTTGTTGACACATTAGAGACAAAGAAAATTACAGATGGGATTTTTGATATCTCTAATTATCACTCCACAAATCAGAAAATAGTGTCAACAAGCATAAAAAACCCAATTTTCGGCATGTTTTTAGGGGATTTTGAGTGACGACCTTCGATCGCAATAAAGAATATGGATATATATATATATATATATTACATGAACTACTGATTAACACTTCTACTGCTAAAGACGGAGAATTAATTGTTTGATATCAGCGAGCTACACTACAGTCACTACTAGGAGCATCTATTGTGCAACTTTCGACGTCATTTCCTGGTTGGTGCGTCATCAAGTGTTTTCCCTCCATTATACTGGACGGGAGGAAAAATTGCTAATAACTCTGAATCTAAATAAATTATTAAAATTCTAATCAAACATTGTGTTTTTGACGGCCCATCGCGGTCCCGTCGCTAGTCGCATTAGAATAAATAGTTGGTGTGTGTGTGTGTGTGTGTGTTACCGTAGCTGGTTGTGGGCTGCTCTTCTGGACCTTCAGACGGTAATGTAGGGTCTGGTAGATGTTCCTGAGGCGTTCCTCTGGAGGCTGCAGATCCACACATAAAGACCCAGGCCCACAGGGAGCCACCGTCAGCAGGGGCTGCTCCATCTCCGCTGGAACAAACGCCATGGAAAAAACAACTATTTAAAACGTATTGATCTGACAAGATGTTTGAGATAACAGTGACAGGCCCAAATAGGGACGCCAGGCTGAAACAAGTGGTTACACCGAAGTTAAAGGACACTTTGGTAGACATTTGGTTGTGTGGTTAGCTTGGATTCAAAAGGTTCTACGGGTGAGGAACAGAAATACATACAGTTTAGAAGGAAGGAAGTCCCATGCTCCTTATTAATAAATAGATAGGTTACATAGGTACAACGTTTGGTATGAGGTTGGTTGGAGTGTATTATATAACAGTTAAAATGAACAAGCTGCTTTTGCAATGAGGGTAATTATCAAGTGACACACCCACCACATATACAAGGACACAGGGCCTAAATGCAAACAAGACCGCAAGGACTTTTCTTTTGCTGCTATCCCTTTTGGACTAAGTGTTTGACTGTAAGCCGAGGACTAGTAGAAACAATATTAAAGTGGCACTAAGGCCAACTGTAGAGACGAGATTCCTAAATAGGGAAATCGAGGGTAGGGTGGTTTATTGGTCAGAAAAATAAATGCATATATTTTGACATATTTTGATGTCTTTTGGTTTGCAGTTCATTATTTTGATGTCTTTTGGTTTGCCGTTAATTATTTATTTTTCTGCACCATTGTACCACCCTACCCTCGATTTCCCTTAGTGCCATTTTAATAATTTGTTCTTGACAGCTTTGTATGCAGCCTGTGTCCTTGTAGATGTGGTGGGTGTGTCACTTGATATAATTATAATAACAATTTGCAGAATCAGCATTGTTTGTATTTGTTTAGGGGATAGAGAAAAAGAGCGACTTTGAGGGCTGTTTCACTGTACAATGTAATCAATGAGGACCATATTTTTAATTATCAATCGGGAGCAAGTATTTTTGATATCTCACCCAACTTTGGAGTTACACCATGGCAAGGTAGCTGCACAAGCCAATCCTCCACCAAAGTGTCCCTGCACTTTAAAGTAACAGCCTGGCATGTGTAGTACTAGTAACTAAGTACATACGCAATGACTGTGCTTAAGTACAACTTTTAACCCTAACCCAAATGTTATACGTTTGAGAACTTGTGATATGGGAACTTATAATGAGTACTTTTACGTTTGGTACTTTAAGTATATTTTGATGGAAATACTCTGCAAGTTGTATTTTTTGTATTGTAAGTTGTATTTTTACATTGTGGCATCGATACTCACAAACGTGAGTAATGCTCTTGAAGGGGGTCTATTGACACTTACTCTCTTTGAGGGGCACAAAGCCGTCGTGCAGGAGCGGTTCTGAGACATTGGAGCCCAGGACGGCTTGGATCTGTGTATAATACACCTTGTTGGGGTCCGGGAAATGCTCTGTCAGGTTACACAGCAGTGGACGCCGCACACGTTCACAGACCGACACCCAGCTACCCCTAGAATACATGAAGAATATAATTAATTAATAGAACGCTGTTGTTGTTGTTGTCGCCGGGTGGAAAACGCATACCGTGTTGACCAAAACCATTCATTTACAGGAAATGAGGGAGGGGGGACTGTGTTCCAATGGATCCAAAGTAGTTAGTATTTAGTTACAAGCTCTAAATGCTTTTCATTGGTCAAATTTGATACCAAGCCTCCCTAATTTGGTGTGACGTATTGTGAACTTGCAGATGTGCTATTTTTGTATATACGACAGCAACGGTATATTATTTCAAATCACAATAATCACATCAGTTCATTTGCCAATATCTGAGATAAATAACGTAAGTAAAATTTCATAACACTAGCAATCACACACACACACACACACACACACACTAGTAAACAAATCCACACACACAGTGTGTGTGTGTGTGTGTGTGTGTGTGTGTGTGTGTGTGTGTGTGTGTGTGTGTGTGTGTGTGTGTGTGTGTGTGTGCGTGCTTGCGTGCGTGCGTACAGTCATGAATCCTAGCGTCCCTATTCTGGGAATGTCGTAATAGTCGAACATTCAGCTGAAATTGGTGATAACCTATTCATAAGCTCACAATGCGTTGCAATGTGAGTGACGCATTGTTAGCTTTTAGATTAGCTATTTTCAGTGAAGAGATTTGGTACCGAGGGAAAAGGAGGGGGGCAAGGATATACCACCACGACCATGCCAAAGAATCTATAGGGTTAGTGACTAATCAAATGGGCAATAAATTAAGCAAACATCTGTCACCAAAACCTGTCCTGATAACCTGTTCTGCTCGCTTCTCCTCAGTGGCTGGAGCAATTGATCTGAATTTTGCACACAGGAATTGACCGCTAACATATATGCAAACAAACAACGCCCGTTTTTTGCTTTCCCAAAATATACCCTCTTTATTAACGTTTTTATATGAAAAAAACCCTACCCCCAGGAGATATGAAGTCATCATCGACAACGATAGACTGCCATAAGCAAGTGTGTGTGTGTGTAAGTGTGTTTGTGTGCGCGTGTGTGTGTGTGTGTGTGTGTGTGTGTGTGTGTGTGTGTGTGTGTGTGTGTGTGTGTGTGTGTGTGTGTGTGTGTGTGTGTGTGTGTGTGTGTGCGTGTGCGTGTGTGCGGAAAATGTTCTAATCCAGGTTGTGTTATTAGCACACATAGTTTAGTTCAAATGGCTTAAACATCTCGTGGTTGTGGGAGCAACGGGTCCGACTCTGCGGCAGCATGCGTGTGCTCTGTGGGTACCACTGCTGCGGCAGCATGCGTGTGCTCTGTGGGTACCATTGCTGTGGCAGCATGCGTGTGCTCTGTGGATACCACTGCACACAGGTGTCAAAGAGAAGTTGTCTTTTGAGATTTTCTCTTTGTTGTGTACAAGTGGGTCGTACTGTACAATCTGACTGCAATCTGTCATCAGTGTTGATATCATAATTACGATAATGTGCTATTTACACACACGCCGCCACGTTTGTCATGGGCGTGTAAACGTGCACACGCACACACACCTACCGTCCAGAGTGGACTGAAACATTGTAATACGTGTCTGACGGAGTGTCTGGTCCAGGCTTCCAGGTCACCAGGTGTATGAACTTTTTGGAGGTCAGCGTCAGATTGTTTGGCTTAGGAAGTACACCCATAGCTGCAACACATCAGTACAACATTAGGAAGTACACTCATAGCTGCAACACATCAGTACAGCATTAGGAAGTACACTCATAGCTGCAACACATCAGTACAACATTAGGAAGTACACTCATAGCTGCAACACATCAGTACAACATTAGGAAGTAGTAAGTACACTCATACAGTAGCTACAACACATCAGTACAACATTAGGAAGTACACTAGCTGCAACACATCAGTACAACATTAGGAAGTACACTCATATCTGCAACACCTCAGTACAACATTAGGAAGTACACTCATAGCTGCAACACATCAGTACAACATTAGGAAGTACACTCATAGCTGCAACACATCAGTACATTAGGAAGTACATTCGTGATCATCCACCAGTACAGGAGTTCAATGTTTTCCGTTTTTGACCAGGCCTACATATTTTTTAACAACAAATTCAATATTAATACTACTTCTATTCAATTTTAAAAGTAAATATTTAACCTTCACTTGAATTAATCACTTAAATAATTGACTCAGTATTCGGATATATACACCGGTAATCATAATTGTACAAAACAAAGATGTGTCCAGTGGTGTAAATAGGCTTCCATACAAAAGGCCTTTACAGACCCACATTTTACAAATAAAATCCAATCATTTGAACCAAATAGTAAATAGCCTATAGAGGGTATGCACATGCATAAAGTGAGTGACAAATCGAGTGGAGATGTGACAGGCAAAGTGAGTTTAAAATTGTTAACTTTAATGCAATCAGATAGGACTTTTCTGTTTGGAATGGATGTATGGGCTGTCAAGGCCAGAAAGTATTGTTTTGCCACAGTAGGCCTGAGTTAACCATGAATAACCCTAATGTGTCTATGGAACTCATACACACCCACTCACCTGTGAGCACCTGCAGTAACCATGAGAGCGTCCAGATTACATTTGTCATGACCGTGACATATTCTCCATTGTGCTGAGTGGCAAAAATAAAATAATACAATCATTTTTGCTTTTAAATGAGAACAAATCTATTTTGGGCCCAATATGTCTACAAATTCTAAAACTGCAACAGTTTGTGATATCCAGTCATTGAGTCAAACCCTTTTTCCCCATACTGTACATGTGATTCCCTTTTTTACTTTCCTTTTTTTAGAAGTGTATATTTTTAGGCCTACGTCTCTAAATCGTTCAAAATGTTCTGATTTGGACCCCAAACAAGTGTAATGCTATGGTTCGTCCACAAGTAACAGTTTTTTGTATTGACTTGGTTTCGTTTGAAATGTACCCACCCTGCAGGGCCATTCCATTCTACATACTGTGTCAATCAATCAAGTAATCAATCCATTTATTTTCCGACCATTTTCTAACGTATAGATTTGATTTATTTTATTTTGTATGTATTAATTTATACATTTTGAGGAAGAAACTGTCAATTTAACGTTGTGCCCAGTGCTGCCCACGATCGCGTTATGCCCAGCAATGCCCACTGACAGCCTGTATCCGTTAAGCTGCTAGCGGTAACTGATCTAACAGTAGGCTGTATTGATAGCACTGTTTGTTTTGCTATTAGCTGATATCTTATTATTAAATAAATGAAAAGCCATGAAGTTTAGAAATAAAGTGGTCCTATATGGGGCAGCTCTACACTGATCTGTATTCTGTACGTACCGGTACTTCAATTAGGTTTACAATATGATATTAAGACAACTTTAACTTACCCGCACTGTAACTTCTCCATGTTGTTTCCTGCCGAGATTGTTGTTGACATAGGGGACGTTCTTGCCATGTAATGAAACTAGCAAAGGGAGACACAAGCATAACTGGTTTGGTTATGATACTATTAATTTATCACAGTTTATAACATAATAGGGTGATTTATTGATGTAATTTCATTTGTACGTGTTCATTGATGATTTGTATGACGAGTGGTGGAGCGGCTACGTAAATCACAAACTAAGATGAGGCAAATAAATACCCTATGCTCCAGGAATGGTAGGAAATCATGTGATCTAGTAGAAACGTGAAGTACTGCAGGCTGGCAGAGCAGCACAAAGGTGGTTTACCAAGAAAGTATGGGGTTCGGGCATAGAGTATGGGTTCGGGCCGGGTGGGTAGCCGGGGACCCCTGCTTTGAGAGGGTATATCCATCCTGGTTCCCGACTCCCTATACTCCCAGTCTCCCACCCAGCAAAATAAAGCTGGTATATCTTTCTATTTAAAAACAAGACAAAATTCTTCCATAATTTCAGATGATAATTTGGGCATCCTTTAACTTAAGTTTGAGAAGCACTCTATTAATATACTATTTGCATAGGACATTTTTAGCATAATATTTAGCATAATATTGTGTTATTTATAATTTGCCATGGGGAATGCATTACAGCATGGTGATAGGTTTAGAGGTATCTAAATAGGTTATAGGTAATAGGTTATAGGCCTAAATAGTACATAGCATACACACATATACTAGTAATTAATAATTATAATATACTCTATATAGAAATAGACCTTTATTACACAGTAATAAATATCATTAAGAATGTATTGCCCTAGACAATATATACATATTTGCACAGTATAGACTTGTAAGGCAGGAATGTATTATATATATATATATATATATATATATATATATATATATATATATATATATATACACACACACACACATTAGTGTCAATTAGAGATCAAACTAATCGATTTAATCGATTATAAAAATATATCGTTTTATACATTATAGTTGGTATCCCCATTTGTCATTCTAGGCAAAAAAATATAAAAAATGACACAAATAGTACAAAATACTAATCTATAAGCTCACATGTTGCATCAAGCGATTAGAGGTATCCCATATTTAAATTGTAAAAAATAATATTAATAATAAAAAAGATCCTTACATTTTTTGTGTCGATTTGCTATAGATCAAAAAATAAAGTATTAAAAAAACAAACGTCTACATTATTTGATTAATCCAAAAAGTTATTGATAGACCAATTGCAAAATAATCAACACTAGCACTACTAGTGTTCATTTATCCATTTGTACACTGCTCAGTTAAATGAAGTTTGAACACAGATGATTTCACTGTGCAGTGTGCACATGCAAATGTATATCGTCAATATAATTAACGTCCCACATAGCCTGAGAACTCTTCTTCCTCCTCTGTTTCAGAGCTCGTGTCTGTACCCCCTGATTGTTGGTCAACATTCTGTGGGAAAGTCTCTGTAAGTCCAGCTTGCAGAGTCCCATCGCCAGACAGCGTTTCCCTTTGTGCTCCTGTGTCTCCTGAAGTCCTCTGCGGTGAGTCTGTAGGGAGTAATGGCCGCTCGTCACACGGTCTCAGGAAGTCTTTGGCACTCTGTGCTTCATCATATTCATCCTCATCTTCCTCCTGCGACCCCAGGGTCAGCGAGAACAGATTGACGTGGCCAGAAGAATTCTCTCCCCCCTTTTGCTCTTCTTCCTCTCTCATCTCGTTCTCTTCCTCAATAGCTTTTCCAACATGTCCCAGAATTCCTGGTTGGTCCAGATCAGGCATGGAATACAAGACTGTTGTCCTTTTACCTCTGCCCTCTTTGTTTGGGCCATGACCCCCTGGCTCCACCCCCTCAGCCGCCAACTCAGCAACACCTCTGAAACTACCACAGCCCCCCGAGATGGAGGCGGCGTGCACCCCTGGTTCAGATGTTTTCTGGGAGTCTGAGTCAGAGCTTTCACCTGAGGAGAGCTCCGCTGCCCCGCTGCCTTGTACGCCACTCTGTAGGTACAAGGCCCCGTCTTCATCTTCCTCTTCCTCATTTTCCTCCTCCAGCTCCATGTTGGGACGTAGTGGTCTGCGATTGGTTGCCATCATGTTCTGTTCAGGATCTGATTGGATGGAGACCGAGTCCGGGATGGTCCTCTCTGGGGACAGGAGGTATTCATGAGTGGGCCGAGGTTCAGTCTGGTCTTGCAACAATACGGCGGGGAGGAGTTGCACTCTGCAGAGGAAACCAGTGTAGTGCAGACACGAGAAGAGAAGAGCCAGGACACCTCCACCCACCAGCAGGACGGACGTTAGTGAAGATACTACTGCAGGACCTACACATGCGCGCGCACACACACACACACACACACACACACACACACACACACACAAAATGTTGCGTTTCACATTTGTAACGGTTCTTGTCTGTAGCATGGTAGTTGTAGTATCAGCAACACGGTTTTGAAGTATTTAGTAAGTAGACATCATACTGACCTCTGCTTGGCTCCAGTCTACTGGTATAATCACATTTCCATTCTGAGGGTGAAGTGTTCGGAATGACTGCGCTCATGGGTTTTACTTTGATGCAGTACTTCACCCCAACATACAGGTTCTCAACACGATAACTGGTGTCACTTGTATCTTGCTTTGTCGCCTGCAGAAAACAAACAGTAAACAAATTACCCCACACTAAACTGTGTTGCTAGCATTATCGTCTATCTCTGTGTGTGTGTGTGTGTGTGTGTGTGTGTGTGTGTGTGTGTGTGTGTGTGTGTGTGTGTGTGTGTGTGTGTGCATGCCTGGCTGACATCTCACAGTGGATGTCCTCCAACCACCTCAAGCTGAACCCAGACAAGACTGAGCTTCTCTTCTTCCCAGCTAAGTCCTGCCCTATGCGGGAGCTAACTATTTCCGTAGACAACGCCCTGGTAACGTCTGTCCCAACAGCCAGGAATCTTGGTGTTGTCCTGGACAGTCAGCTCTCGTTCAAAGCTCACATCACAGCTGTCACTCGATCATGTAGGTTCACACTCTATAACATACGACGAATTAGACCGTTCCTCACCCAGGAATCAGCCCAGCTCCTAATCCAGACAACAGTCTTGTCAAAACTCGACTATTGTAACTCCCTCCTTACTGGCCTACCAGCATGTGCACTTAAGCCTCTCCAGCTGATCCAAAATGCAGCAGCTCGCTTGGTCTTCAACCAGCCAAAATTCTCACATGTCTCCCCCCTGCTCCGCTCCCTCCACTGGCTCCCGGTCGCTGCCCGCACAGAATACAAAACTCTGATGCTGGCATTCAAAGCAACCAAAGGTATGGCTCCCCCATATCTTACAAGTATGATTGAACCCTACAAACCCTCCCGCGCACTCAGATCAGCCAATGCAGGGAAACTGGAAGTACCCTCACTAAAAACGCCGGGACAACACTCCACACGTCCCAAACTCTTCTCCCTTCTGGCTCCAAAACTGTGGAATGCACTTCCCATTGCAGTCAGAACTGCAGCATCACTCCCAATCTTCCGCCGTAGCCTGAAAACCCACCTTTTCAGACTCCATCATGGCCCATAGCACTTACCCTAACCCCTTAGATAGCATTTCTGTTGGCTTAGATAGCATTTGACACAGACTTATAGCATGTTATGTAGACAGCACTATAATTGTATTGTATATAGCCATAGCACGCCATAGTACATATGTATAGCATAGTAGTGAATATGTATAGTTTATTATGTATAATGTATGTATAGTTTCATCATATAGATATTCCACTGTTACCTTCTTAGCTTACGCATGTCTCATGATAAATGCTTTTATGTGATGTATTCCCATGCTTTTGTTCTTGCTTAAATGTAAGTCGCTCTGGATTAAGAGCGTCTGCTAAATGCCTAAATTGTAAATTGTGTGTGTGTGTGTGTGTGTGTGTGTGTGTGTGTGTGTTTTTTAAGTCCATCACCCTGACCGAGTTTACAAGTTTACTAAGTATAGAGGGTTTGTGTGGTTAAATGTTAAACATGAACAGATTTTCTTACCTTTTCCTCCGACTGTTCATCTTTTCTACAGTAGATTCTGTATTTATATAAGTTTTGGATGTCAGCGACATTGTCATTGTTGTCAGGCTTAGGCATCGAAATGTTCACCTGGATACATGTCCCACATCCTGCTACTGACAGCATCGGTGGACCTATGATAGCTGCACACAAACACACAATTACCCATTGTTATTATAGTGTTGTTGATCAAACTGTCTGTCTGCAATCTATAAATTCCTAGGATCTGTGTGTGTGTGTGTGTGTGTGTGTGTGCGTGCGTGTGATTGTCCTTCACATATCTGTGTTTTGCTGAGGACCCACTAACGGAGTGCAATGTCGAGTGTGAAGCTGACCACATGAGCAGTTCTCCAGAACCAGGTGTTCGTGTTCCAAATGGTGGCCAGGTCCCGAACAGGCACTGCAATATTGCAGTGCCTTAATAGTATTAGTAGTAACACCTTAATAGTAGTAGTAATAGTACTAGTAGTAGTATCCAATACAAATCAAGCTAGTAAAAGAATGTTTAGTGAAAGTGATGTGTTGTGTTGACCTACTATCAGCGAAGGGAACAAAGGTGCAATGTTTGGACTCTGGAGACACGGACATGTTGAGAGACGCCTGGACAGACAGCTTGTACGTCTTCATAAACAGCTTCAGCTTCAACTTCCTACTGGTGCTGTTGGATGTTTTAAAAGGCTTTAGCAGCCTATTGTTGACTCTGTACAAAGACAAATAATAATGGAAGTGAAACCTTCAATACTTATTTACACCCATTATGAGTACCGGTAAATAAGAGACAGATAGAGAAAGTGAAGCACATAGCATTTAAGATTTATTATGTTTCAAAGCAGAATACAAAATACCGTGTATAAATGGACTGTACATGAGATTTTTTGTATGTGTTTCTTTACTATGTTTTCTCCTTACTCTCCCTCTCCACTTAATTTCTTAAAACTAACGATGGAACTTGAACAAAAACACCACGCACACACAATTTCAATTCAATTCAAAGGGCTTTATTGGCATGAGAAAACATACGTTTACATTGCCAAAGCACAATACAACAATACACACA
Organism: Protomyctophum parallelum; assembly: GCF_964188405.1. NCBI lineage: Eukaryota > Metazoa > Chordata > Actinopteri > Myctophiformes > Myctophidae > Protomyctophum > Protomyctophum parallelum. The sequence goes on from NC_139707.1 coordinate 14,497,012, forward strand.
CACACACACACACACACACGCACACGTCACACACACACACACACACACACACACACACACACACACACACACACACACACACACACACACACACACACACACACACACACACACACACACACACACACACACACACACACACACACACACTTCCATCAAGGGTGGTGGTTTATTTAAAAGGCCAGCGTACTGTTCAGTTCCTCTCTCCAGTCATTTTCAGACGGTATGTGGACACAGCTGTATCACTGCCACTGCTCAGCTAACGGATGGAAACTTTAACCACCCTCACACAAAGTGTGTGTGACATGTACAGGTGAAAGTCAAGAGCTGCGGGGGGAGAAATGTTCCATTCAAAGGGGAGGCGGTGGCTCAGGGGTAGAGTGGCTGGATGGTAACCGCAAAGTTGCCTGTTCGAACCTGGGCTCCCCCAGAGTTAGTGTCGAAGTAGCCTGAGCTAACGCTAGACCTTTCTGGCCTAGGTTGGAGGGCCACGGCTAAGTATTGCGCACACCCTGATCTGTCCGTCAGCCCCGGTCTCTCCTCCCCCCCCCCCCCCCCCCCCCCCCCCCCCAGTGCAGCACTGTTATTGTGTCGACCAGAAGCAGAAACCACTGGTTGCTGGAGTATACCATTCTAACGGACTGTCAAAGTTATTTACACAGAGTAGGCACACGTTGATTTTTTTCTTAGACGGTGTGGTGGGTTCTTCAGCCATTCTCCTCATTTTCCTCGCATGGCCTCGTTTGAAGTTCCACTGGTAATGATTTCCTCACAGTGTTATTTTGAGGGGTGCACACCGCTCAGAGCCCTGACGTCACATCATTTGGAGCGATCCCACTTTTGGGCCAGTGCAGCCCATGCGTAAATCCAGGCTTTCATTTTTCACGCAGACGAAATGAAACCCTGGGTATCGAGGCTAGTGTCGAAGTGTCCTTGAGCAAGTCACTGAACCCCAAATTGCTCTTGATGTGCTGGTTAGTGCCTTGCATGGTTTCCACCGCCATCGGTGTATGAATGTGTGTGTACTGTGAATGGGTGAATTGATGCATAATCTATGTAAAGCGCCTTCCGAAACATTAAGTGAGGAACACCTGATTGAGGGCCTCTCGGGTCAGCCCAGGTAGGGCTGGGCCTTCATTTTCCGGGCCTGTTGAGAACTCTTGTTTTCGGGTGGGGGAAGGTCAACATCTGGAATGTCAGAATAGGTCAGCTCCATATATGGAGATCTAAGGGTTTGAGGTCAGAGAGTTGCTGGCCGGCTCCATATATGCAGATCTAGGCGATGATCCAGTCTTCTCCATGTATGGCTATCCAGGGTGTGATGAGGTCAGTGTTGTGATCTTCATATATACGGAGACAGCCATATGGAGGATGTCACGAGGTGTGACGAACTGACGGCCATATATGGTGGTGTGACATGTCACGAGGCGTGATGGACTGACAACCATATATGGAGGCCTGAAGGACGGGCTGACTGACTGACAGGTTTTGCAGGTTTTCATAGTAATCTGCGACCTACAGTCGCAATCAACGAAGAAATCGTGCCACTCGTGCCATTTTCTATTTCTTTTTACGCATTTATTTATTTTTAGGACATTCATTTGCATAATTTGAAGCAATACATTTTATTTTGGGGATGGGCCATACATAATGTTCCAATATCATTACCCACCACTGCGTGATTGTGTGTCTAATAAACCTGTACAGTCCAGCTATCTCACTCACACTGATAATCCATAATAATATAATGTGCCTGTCTCTTACAGGTCCAATGTCCAACCAACACTGTAGAACAGCACACTCTGAAACATCAACTACAAACAGTGTCGAGGCACACCAGGTGTGCTAAAAGCCATCAACAAAACAAATTCAATAATAGCAGATGTATGTACAAGGCAAGCTCACATCATCACTTTGTGCCATGCTGCAAGCTTGTGCATCTGATATTTTTGAACAGCAAATGCTAGTGACAGACTAACCTCGTGACAGACAGACAGACAGACAGATAGACAGACCTGCGGTGGACACTGTACTGCGTCCCTGGTGGCGTTCCCGGACCTGGGTCCCATGTGAGAACATGGTGGAAGTTTTTGGAATTGACTTTTAGGTTGACTGGAGCAGGCAGGGAGCTCAGTGCTGGGACAGACACAACACAGAACACACACTCATGTTAGGGCTCACAAGCTTGCCGGATCGAAGGTCTATTATTATTATTTTAGCTGGCCACTGTTGTGTGACAAAGTAACACTTATCGATAGATAAGCGATAGTTGCAGCACACTGTTTAAACCAGGGCTGGGCAGCATGACTTTGAATAGCTCTGGTCCATAGCTCTAATGCCTTTGGAATTAGACCTATGGACCAGAGCTAGACCTCACAAATCATCAACGTGTGTGTGTGTGTGTGTGTGTGTGTGTGTGTGTGTGTGTGTGTGTGTGTGTGTGTGTGTGTGTGTGTGTGTGTGTGTGTGTGTTCAGTGTTACCAGCTCTTACCACTATAACATTGTATCATCATCATCATCAGATAGCAGGTGATATGAACGTTTTTAATTTCCATCTCTCCTCATTCAACAGCACAGAGTGGGTCTCTCCGTTTGCAGACTGCATATCCTTTACTGTCAGTGTCTGATAAGGAAACAGAGTCAGGGTGTATTCATTCAATATAGTCTCGCGTAGCCAGACAACTATTCCACAATCGCGATGAAGCGTTTGGAAATCGCAGCAGTGACAATGAAAGTGGCAAATAAATAATAATCCATTACAGTATGACACAACATTGATAAGAAACTTTCTCAAAGATATTACTATTTTGCTACTGTACCGTGCCAGACAGCCTCGCTGTTGTGTTTTGTCCAAAAAAAAGTGAAGTGAAAGTCGTGTGATAGACAGAATGTTACAAATACAGGCGAATTGGAGATACGATACCAGTTCTGTACTCTATGGTTCTACGTCACTACGTGTCAAATCGCATCTCCTATACTGAAAATAAGAAGACATCCGGCTGCGGACTTCAAAATAAAATATTTATTTATTATGCATATCTCTCTCTCTCTCTCTCTCTCTCTCTCTCTCTCTCTCTCTCTCTCTCTTTATTGTGAAGTATTTTTTGAATATTATACAACTGTGATAGCTTTGTTGACTGAGAATTTGAGAAGCCTCCCGTTTGCCGTTTCCCTTCGTCACTGAAGAATCATGTGCTGATCGGGGAGCGGTGTTTTATGTTTATCCACTCTGTTCAGACTTATATAATAACTTATAATGAGAGTTTATTTCTGGGACTCAGAGCCGGAGAGGAGAGGATCGATGACACTTCATATGATATTGTTATTGATAAATATTAGTTTGTTCTAAATATCTACAGTTTGACAAACGTTTATTGTTCTGGACTCTGGACACCTTTTTTGAAAGGTCTATAAAGTCTACACATTACAGAAATGATTGTGTTGACTTGAGGAAGCTTGAAGTACAAGAATTTCACTGCTTTTAAAAGCCTAAGAAGTGCGACCTGTATTGTTCTGTATGCGAAATAATGCCTTGAACTTGAACCCAACCGCGTCACATAAATCAATAGGTCACCAATTAACGACGCTTGATAGGTTTTTTCCCCCCATCATATTGTAGTACTCCCCTTCGCCACAAGAGGTCAGTGAACTATGCAAGATGTGGGGGATATCCTATAAGAGTCTGTGGTTCTATTCAACCAAGACCAAGTCATAAAGTAATGTGGATGTGGATTACGCAATCTCTGACTCAAGGAACCACAGATCTAGTCACTGTGAAACTACGGTGCATTTCTATTTTTAATCTACACAGTATTGTAATTTTACTAAACCACTTAATCCCTATAGGCCTACTTAGTTGACCGGAGTTCCCGGACTCTACTAGGGCATCTCATGTTTTCACCCTACCTCTGCTCAAAATGTCAGAAGTCCGATATACAGTGTAATTGAAATGCATCGTCGGTGAATGTTCAACTCAGAATAGGGACGACACTGGGACCACAAGTGGTTTAATGTCCCTTCTTGTTAATAGTTGAATTTGAATGTTTAGTTGTGATCAGATCTGTATTTTTTAAAACAGTAGCCGGGAGATGACAGGACCATGAACAAAGATAACATTCGGCAGGATAATATTGTCTTATTTATTATCTTGGGCCCTTATTTCCATGTCAAATTTGGCCCCCGGTGTAAAAGCCAGATAATAGAATTGGCCTGTTTGAAAGGAGACGTCAACACTGTAGTTTAATATAATTCCTGGCTCTTAATTTAATGTGCAACTTCTGCCACATTGTATGATGTAACTGTTACGGCCCTTGCACAGCAAAATCCCTGTGTTAGCCTACTTTAACTCTGAGACCCGTAGGGTCCATTTGTAGTCTACTATCTCAGAGTTGCAAATCAATGAAATAAAGTTAAAATTAACACCGGATGCCTCCGGCCTCCGGATATAAAACAATATCCAGATGCACTATACGTGGGCATAATGTATAATAAGTATTAGTTCCAATGTTGTGTTGCAGTGTGACACTATATGATGTATGCTCTGCCCAATATAAATGACATCAAGACTGAAGACTGCATTTCAAACATTAAACCAAAAATATTTTAATTTTAATTAGGCACTGTTACACAATATACAGCAGCAATAAGTTTGTGGACAACACATAGTCCACACGTCAGCCTCATGATAAAGAAACAAGCTTCCCATTTTTATAAAAAATCTTCAATGACAAAAACCAAATTATATACAAATTAATTCTATCAAAACCAAGTCCAAATCCACAGTTCTTTCATTAAACGTCGTAAGATTCAGTGATGACTCATCAAACATGTCGTACATAGAATGTAAATAACTCTATTGTAATTTGTACACACACATCTTAAGGCGTACAGCCCCGGGTTATGGACATTAATAACAAACGGGTACCCTTTTTATTTTACTTTTGAATCATTACATTCCCTGAAACAAGTAGGTAAGGTGCTATAGTCTAGTTTTAAAAAAACATCAAAAGAAATAAAACAAATTAAAGCTTAGGTGTGTGTGTGTGTGTGTGTGTGTGTGTGTGTGTGTGTGCGTGTGTGTATTGTGTGTGTGTGTGTGTGTGTGTGTGTGTGTGTGTGTGTGTGTGTGTGTGTGTGTGTGTGTGTGTGTGTGTGTGTGTGCGCATGCGTGTGCGTGCGTGTGCATGCATGTGTGTGTATATGTGATGTCAGGAGCCAAATAGCCAATGACCTCATTTCGCTGGTTTGATGGCGGAATGTTCCAGAGGTTTTAAGAGCGTGAGCTGTAAGCTGACTGGAGGCTTGTAACAAATGTGCGGAGTCTGTCTGAACATCCTGTCTGAAAACCATTATACACAGTCCAGCACGCTGCTCACCAGCACACCAGATGGCAGGAACTAATGGGACACTTCTGGCTCCACTAAGTTACCATACAGCCATTATAGCCGAACAGTCACTATAAGGACTCATCTGGTATTCATATAGAACAGTGGTTCCTAAACCATTTTTCTTTTACTATAAATAGGTCATCGGTTGTTAATCATAATATATTTTTGTACGATTGGGTCCAGGGGAGACTATTGTGTCTCAAGCTAGAAAAGAAGTTTGCGAACCACCGCTATAGAAGACATGCTGAACCTTTCATACATTTTAATCTAGCACTTTTTATTGTTTTAGATTTTCTTAATAAAGTTGGTTCCTTCCTTTTCTTTTATGTATTGTAAAGTGACTTGGGGTACTTAGAAAGTGCTATATAAATCTGAGCTAATATTATTATTATTATCATCATCATTGTTAATATTATGTTAGAGACCCTCAAATAAGACATAGTTTACTGTTTAATAAATAATGAAGGTCGTGTATGATATCGTCACTGTCGATTGGACACAAGTTTAGTACCAAGCTCTTATTCAAAGTTTCATTGGTTCAATATTTATAAAACCCACAGAAAGACTGGGCAAGTTCACAACTTGAAGCATTGCTAGATGCATGCTTCGGATATTCTTTTTATTTGTCGGGCAAAGAAATGGGTTTAAATGACCCACCGCCACCCGTTTCCTCACAAATCGAGCCCTGGGTATAACCATGAGCACAGCATGGCAGAACAACTGTGGCTTTCTCTAAACTGAAAATATAATAAGGTAGGAGGGGATGAAGCATGTTTGCACATACACTACTGTACAAAGACACACCCAAGCGTGCAAACCCTAACTCTAACCCTGCCCCTGCACTGCACTACACGTGCGCACGCACACACGCATGCACGCACACAAACACACACACACACACACACACACACACACACACACACACACACACACACACACACACACACACACACACACACACACACACACACACACACACCACATTGCAGAAGTGTTGGCTGAAGACTGCGTTTGTGAGAGAAGTCTTAACAATCTCTCTTTCTCTTTCTTTCTCTCAGGAAATGAGCTGGAACCAGAAAGAAAGGGGGGGGGGCAGTCAGAGTGTTGGACAGAGAAGAACAGAAAAAGACACAAACACAGAAAGTAGATGTAAAGACAGAGATACCAAGGAAGAGAGACTGTAGACAGAAAGTAGATGTATAGACAGAGATACCAAGGAAGAGAGACTGTAGACAGAAAGTAGATGTATAGACAGAGATACCAAGGAAGAGAGACTGTAGACAGAAAGAGGCAGAGTGAGGGTTCAGTGTGCTACAGGGTCATGGCCTCTCATTTTAATGACTCTTCACACCCTGTTTTCTGTTCTCTGCGGAGTGCAATTTAACCACTTAGTTAGTTGGGTCTGTATACTCGGACCACTGTTTTCCGTCTGCACCAAATCTAGTCACAAAAAATAATCTACAAGCTCACAACGTGGGGCTCACACTGGGGTTCACTCTGGTCCCGAGGAAGTCAAGGCGCATACACCCTATCATGGTCACTGACCTCGACTATGCAGACGACATCGCCCTGATCTCAGATACATGCAGCAGAGAAAGGAAGGGAACTACTACTGAAATGGAGTGCAGGAAGATCAGCCTCAAGCTCAATGCCAAGAAAACAATGGTAATGACAGTCAACACAGAGGACAAAACCATTGCCACTGCTGACAGTCGATGCTCGAGACAGTCGATGACTTCAAATAGCTCAAGGCCTGGACTGCTTCAACAGAACAGGACCTGAAGATCCAGAGAGCACTTGCCTGGAATGCCTTGCATGGGATGAGGAGAGTGTGGAAATCAGACATGGGAGAATACCTTAAGAGGCAGCTACTGTGGAGTCAGTACTGCTGTATTGGGCTGAGACATGCCCAACAGGAAAGAGCCCTGAATGGAGCCTATTCAAGAATTCTTCGAATGGCACTAGGTGTCAAATGGACGGACCACATTAGAAATGTGGACCTAGGGGTCACAGACAAAATCAGAGAGAGAAGGATGAGGCTGGCAGGGCACTGTGTCAGGCAACCAGAACTAGAGGCAATAAAATTGACTCGGATGTTGGATATGAGAGTGTGGGGGGGCAGCGATCCAGGAGTCCCGAGTTGGTGTTGGCTAGACCACACTCGCAGTAACAACAATAACAGTACCCCCTGAAGCGCAGTAGTACTACCAAACCGCATACAAAACCACACAAGAAATGTGCTCACCAATTACATTCACCCATTCACAGCAGAGGAAACCATGCAAGGCACCAACCTGCATGCACATCGGAGCAGTTAGGGGTTCAGTTGTTTTTCTCCCTGGAAATAAAAACGTCTGGGTTTCCGAGGCTAGGGGTTCAGTGGCTCAAGGGCACTTCGACACTAACACAGGGGAGCCCAGGATTGAACCGGGAGCATACCGATTCCCATGTGGCCGCTCCACCTCATGAGCCACTGGTGCCCCAGTATCCTCAATATCACAAAATCAAGCATGAATCAAGGGGGTTTTAATGATTTGTCATTACTCATACAGGCACAAGAAGCGAAAGGAAAGTATGTGAATCACTTTTAGTGCTTCACTCAGCTGATGGCTGCTTATAGGCTCAGATGAGTGCAAGGGGGTTACGTTCTGGGGCAATTCAGCACACGTGGCAAGCCGAGGGTCTAACCCAGTGTTTCTCTTAAATGGTGGCCCTTGGGGGGTTCCCCAGCAAAAGTAGTTACCGGTAATACAGAATCACAATCATTTTATCCACCACTTTATCCACTTTATCCATTTATATGTTGGCTGTTCAAAAATAGCAGATATACAAGCTCACATAGCGTCACTTTGTGCAGCGACGTGAGGTTGTACGTCTGCTATTTTTGACATATATATATCTCTAATCCAACCTCTGTTCAGTCAACAGAACCTCTGCTTCAACACAACCTCTAATCCAACCTCTGTTCAGTCAACAGAACCTCTGCTCCAACACAACCTCTAATCCAACCTCTGTTCAGTCAACAGAACTCTGCTCCAACACAACCTCTAAACCAACCTCTGTTCAGTCAACAGAACCTCTGCTCCAACACAACCTCTAAACCAGTGGTTCTTAATGTGAGGTTCGGGGACGCCCAGCGGGCCCCTTGAAGGGGTTATTTATGAGTGTCTGACAGGAACCAAAATGGATCATTCCTTACAGGTCTGTAACTCTGCGAGTGTGCAAATGGAACAAATGGTTCCAATCTCACGGTTATGGGGGTCCTAGCTCGGAATTCAAACGTCCGAGAAGTTCCAACACCACTACTGGAATCCAGCAGAGCCTGTCCTCTGTGGCTCTGACCCAGCAGAAGCTCTAGTCCAGTGGTTCTGATCCAGGAGGGTTGAGATTTACAGGCGGCTCAGAGAGGGACCCTCACACCGGGCCCCCCGTTGATCTACAGTAAACCTGCACGCTGCCTCAAAACAACATGTTTTATTAGTACATCTGCACTCAATAAGACTGGGAGAACACAGCGCACTTGCACGCACGCACACACACACACGCACACACACACACACACACACACACACACACACACACTGAGAAAGAGATAGGGAGAGAGAGAATGCAGGCAGCAGCTGTACTCCAGAAAAATCTCAGACCCACTGATCCGTCTGCCTGTCTCTTATCCAAACACATGCCTGTCTGTCTGTCTGTCTGTCTGTCTGTCTGTCTGTCTGTCTATCCGTCCGTCCGTCAGACCGCCTCCTGAGTGTTCCGTTAACTCAGAGATGTGTACAAATAGAACCAACTGGACCCATCAGGTTCCATTTGTACACTCTCTAAGTTGCAAATATACACCAAGGATTTTACTGTGTACTTTCTGTTTGCCAAAGACTAGTGTGTTAGACTGGCAAGACGTTACTTCACAACGACGCACTTGAAAACATTCAGTGTAAAGCAGTTAGACGGTTTCGTCCCAAAACTCTCACGTTGCTATGGGGACGAGCCAAATATTATCTGGTAGTTAGCACAGGCTAACCGCAGGCGCAGTACGTCGCAGCCAGCCATCATCCACCAGTTTAGTATAAGTTATCAGTGTGAACAAGGATCGTGCAGGAGATATGTGTAATAATAAGCTGTATTTTGAATTGTATAGTCATTTCACTGACTTGACACTTTGATAAGACACAGGGAAGAGGACAGACAAATGGAACCTGTGGCATTTTGGCAAAAGGTCAGTCCCTCAAACCAACTCTTAAAGTGAAGGCCTTTACACACCTCGACGAATAATCCATACAAAAATGTGAAATACTCGCCAGCGAATATTTAAAATCAAAACTATTCATGCAGTTGATTCATCATTCATGCAGACTGATGCCTTTATCTGCGGTGTGAAGCTCAGTTCTATATAACAATTACATCACTTTATGGTAACATACCATAATATTCTGTGTGTACTCGTGACACAAAGAACAACCGTTGAAATTTTATTTTCGGCTACTGGATTTCTCTACTTTTTTCCCTCCATCAAATCTCGTCACTGGATATTTGCCCTATAATAGGGACGTGGTTAAGCGTGTAACGTAATGTAGCTTGTAATGTTTCCTTTCCCTCTCTCTCTCTGTGTGTGCGTGTGTGTGTGTGTGTGTGTGTGTGTGTGTGTGTGTGCGTGCGTGCGTGCGTGCGTGCGTGCGTGCGTGCGTGCGTGTGAAGCAGCTGTGATGCAGCTGTTAACCCTGCACACTGATCTCACCCCCTAAAACAAACACAACAAACAATGTAATTTACCCTTTCCCTTTAAAGCTACAATACATACGGTTTCTGTCCGCTGTCTCCCTCTCCTGATAGAGAGGTGTAATTGCAATGATATCTGAACTACAATAAAGATGGCGCTGCATGTATTATCCAATCTGTTGCACCATCTCTATAGCATTACAGACATTGCAGATGTACTGCTGTAGTTAATATGTATTCATTAACATCTGCAGTATTTCACTCTACAACAAATGTCTTCCAAAAATTGCTCTAATGTTCGTACCAGAATAGGGATATGCTAAGTTATTTTTTAAGGTTAAAATCTTAACAACTGCTCTAAAAAGCCTAATTTCTACTCCGTGAAACAAATCAGTTTGTGTTGTCATCAGGGCTTCATTTGTCAAAATACGAACAAAAACCAAAACAGAAGTTTAATTTTCTTTTTTTGCCAAATAGGGATGCCGGTGTGGATGTGGTTAACATACATTTCTAATTAAATTGTTTTTAATTAAATGGTAAAATTGGGATATTATGTAATATATTTCAGTCTACATTTCCCAAAAGGAAATGCATGTAATTACATAATTCAGTCTAACCAGCAACAGGGATAAAACGTATCCCCACCGACCATAAATAATGGACTATGATTTGAGCTCCATCCAGCTGACCCCACCCTGCACTGACTGGTTACACTCCAGATCTCCTCTGTCTGTCTCTGGAGGTAATCTGCTGCAGTTTATCTTCTGACAGCACCTGCAGGTGCGTTGGAGATCACGCTGACTGCAAGTGCGGTCTGGAACATCCCGTCCCACACTATACGAGCAGTCGTGAGTTTGATGTCAAGATATCACTACTAACAGGTAATAAATTATTATTGGATGGGATTTGTTCTCTCTCTCTCTGATATTTGAGGATATACTGTAGCTAGCTATCTGTTCATTCAGACACATGCGTGAAGGTTTTGGTGTTGGTACTGCTGGCTTTGAGCGGCCACCATGACACCATGTGACTTGACAAGACACTGGACTTGGGACATTTCAATGTAGGGATGAGTATCATATGGTCACTGTCAGGTGGAAAACTTGTTGGCCTATATCCTAAAAGGAAAATGAAAATTGATCCAATGAAATATTTAGTCACAGCTCTTATTAGTACTTGTTGTTAATTATTTATAAACCACAGACAGACCATTTTCAACCTATTTTGGCCATGTCGTTATAGGCAAACATTTTCAGAATCGAGTATAAAATAGAATATTAATGTGATGTGATTTATGTCAGATTTCTGCCTGACAGCGACGATATCTTCTTAAGCTTTTGCCACAAAAGCGCATTGAGTTTCCCTGCGTATGGAATGTGCAGTGTGTATAAGATTTAACGACGTGGCTTCGCGCTACAGTATATGCAATGAGTGGTGCATGCATGCACAATTACAGTGCATTCCAGTAGTGTTTGGGATATCCAAGTTGTCTGTGAAGAGATACTGTCATTACGTAATGCCAGTGGTGGTGGACAGTAACTTGAGTACTGACTACTGCCTTACAAAAATAAATTATACATCGTATTTATTTACTCACGTAATACCATGGCATATCCTGTTCTCCATGGGTTTTATTGGCAGCCAGGTTATTGGAAAGCTGGACATCTTATAACGTGTTAACATCACTGCTTTCTTTGTGAGTTTGGTTGCTACGGAAACAACGAGAACAGCCTGTTCATACCAAAACATAGCCTTACTACCTGCTGCCGGGGTACAAACCATGTACTGTATGACCAAAACATTTACTTTTCAGGAAATGGGAAAGTGTTCCAACACTTTCATTGGTTCAATGTTTCTAAAACCCACAGACAGACTTAATTAAACACTTTTGTCTGAAATAGCGAATAGTAACATCGCAATTGTGAGCTAGTCTATACGCTATTTTCTCTACTTTTGTGTGCCACTGTTGAACTGGTGAAGTAGGGCATTACGGTAATTTATGAAAAACGTTGAAATATGGAGATACAAGGTTTGTGCCAGACAGTGACAATATGTACATGTCAACACACTCCCTGCATGTGATCTGCATCAGGTAGGTGTTTGTGTGTGTGTGTGTGTGTGTGTGTGTGTGTGTGTGTGTGTGTGTGTGTGTGTGTGTGTGTGTGTGTGTGTGTGTGTGTGTGTGTGTGTGTGTGTGTGTGTGTGTGTGTGTGTGTGTGTGTGTGTGTGTGTGTGTGTGTGTGTGTGTGTGCGTGCGCGCGTGTGTGTGTGTAGCCGCAGTAGCAGGTTAACCACATGAAACCCTATACTACTTCCTTGACCGGGGGTCACCCATTGATCTATACCAGGCCCACTTCTTTTATCCCTAGTCTACACCAAATCTCTTGGTTCAAGAAAAAGTTTAATTTAACACAAGATCTGCCATGGTTGTCAAACCGAAGCTTTCTAGTTGACACGTCAGTGTTCATTAAACTGACAACCGGGGTCTTAAAAATTTGAATCTTTGTAGACCTAATAATCTTTGTAGACCAAATAATTCCTAAGGTTTAAGGTACAAAACTGTGGCAACAGCCATGCTGAGAGCAGGTCAGAAAGAGGTAACCTCAAGAACCCATAGGCTACTGCATGGCTGTGTTCAAAAGCAACAAAATGACAAACTTGGCCAGCTTCATTGCTGCCGAGTCGCAGTTGAAGTGCTGCTCAAGCCACACTGCGCAAATGAAAGGGGTTAAATAACACAGAGAGCTATAGTTAGTTTTCCTTCCATTTATGGAACAGAGTACGCTTTTGACTAGGGAGAAGAGGGGGTGGAAAACATATTACTGAATGATGGTTCAATGCATCAGTGGAGCCCTGAAAAACGTTGAGACCAGCTCAACTTTGATTTGTGGCTCGCCATGGCCGCCATGCAGTGGCTTGGGTGTCACCCTGTAGCTTCATGCCGCTGGCTTGCATTGAAAATTACTTGTAGGCTGTCGCTGTGTGAACACACATACGCTTCTTAGTAGACAGTGTGTCTGTCTGAGAAAACATAAAATTATGTTTGGAACGTTGCGTTCAAAACCACAGGCAGGTGAACAACACAACATGTGGCACTTCGTGTTCCCTTTGACGCAGAAGTCACAGAGAACGGCTTCTAGTGGAATTCTATGCCGAAAAAATCATGTGAATTATTTTCCATTTAGCTCCTTGCTCCACAAGAGCAGCGTGTAGAAAAAGGAAGTGGAAATATTGATCCATTCCTTGTTTACATTTGAATAATCAAGTGATGCTCTCATCCAGAGAGACTTGCTGCAACCACTACAATCACAAACGTTCCTTCGTAGTGACAAGCATCACTTTTAGCTCATGGTGAGAAAGACTACTGCTAATCTGAGATCCAAATCCAACAAATTCCGTCCCTCCCGTGTCTTCTCAAGGTTTCAGCATTCCCAAGGAGACAAAGATCCAAAGGTGAGCGGACGTCTCTCTTTTTGAAGATGTCTTCTCTATTTTGCAACCATCATAATGAAGTATAAATCCAGATTAATACTTTGTTACATGATGGACGCAAAATGGCCTGACAGCGTGCCGCATCCATCACCATCTCGTAGGCGGGCAAATTTTCGGAGCATAAACTAGGCTTTAGTAGACAAAGGTGAGTAGCGAGTTGAGCTGAGGGTCCCTGGGACTCGCGTGTTCATCCTGGGGGGTGGCGGGGGATGGGAGGGGGAGGGGCAGGTTGGGGAACTCCTGTGAAAGGTTTGAAACGGGCGGCCCCACCACGCTGTATGACTTCAGGGTGGAGAGGCCGTTCAACACGGCCACATCCAGGAATGTCACGTGAAGGACGAAGGACGAGGATGATGATGATGATGATGAAGATGCCGGGGGATCGGGGGAGAGGACGGGGTCAGTGTCCAGGGAGTTCCCTCCCTCTGTGGCCGCCCCCACCGTGGGGTCCAGGTTGAGCTCCTGGTAGGGGTGTGGTGTCCCCGGCGCCATGCTGTGGACGGTCAGAGTCCTGAGTCCAAACAGAGTGAGGTACTGGCTGGCCACCGGGGTCCCTCCTCCGCAGAGAGCCAGCCGCAGGTGTCCCACGGTGCTGCTGTTCAGCAGCTCGCCGAGCACCCACGGCTCTCGCAGCCACACCGTCAGCCCGCCGGGCTCTCGGAGGCCCGCGGAGGGCAGCGCCGAACGCAGGACCGTGCGGCAGCTGCACAGCAGGTTGGCCAGAGGCTCGTTGCAGTCGCTGACGGGGGCCGAGCAGGTGCAGTTGCGCAGGCTGTTCCCGTGGACACCGCTGACGAAGAGGAGCGTGGTGTTGGCCGCCGGCCGGGGGAGGGAGGAGGAGGAGGAGGAGGAGGGCGAGGAGGAGGAGGCGAAGGCGGAACTGGACGGGGGAGCGGTGTCTGTCGCCATCGTGGTTGGGGCGACAGGGGGCGGGAGGAAGGACAGCCACAGTAAGCACGGTAACAGGGCAGAGGGGATCCTGATGAAAGACATACTCCAAATGGTGACCAAACGGACTACATCTTCACCCAGCGACTGAACACGCGACCGCACCTGAAACAGAAATAATAAATGGTAAACAAATGGTGCATTTGCACAGTAGCACAGTTATCCAATGTGTTACATTCACAGTTCACCCATTCACACATGCAGGAGCAGCAGCATATAGGAGCAATTTATCCTTTCGACAGATATGTATAAAATAAATATGTTATATTATGTGTTTTTGTCGATAAAAACATCACTCAATCAAGTGTCTTACTCACGCACACTTCAACATGCATGCAGCCAGGAGGAGCCGGAAATAAGGTTTTATTTTGGCCTATGGTCACAGTATCAGACACACCCTGTTCTATAAATAACATATTGACAGTACAAATACCAAACATCCGCTACCTAGCTGTGTCAGATGAGATCTGAACTCAGGAATGATTTAACTGTCCTACTCTGCTTTCACACACTGTCCTCAGTGGCTCACGTGTCTACTTACATTTTCTCTGAGATCTTGCAAGGACTGCTGTCGGCCTGCCCTTAAGCCTAACTCATAATTTGTGAGCCCTACAGAATAAGCAACAGAAAGCGGCAAAGTTTATAAGGATTGTCCTTGTCAAGTAAAGTGACTGTCACTTTCGGGGCCGATCGAGCCAACAAAAGTTAAACTTTGCGTTTCAAGACTGCCTGAGAAGGACAGAAATGGACTACTGCATGTACTGTAAGGCAAGCAGCGTATATTGATGAAGTTTTATACTAGCAGTAGCACTAGATGTGAGATGAATCAAGGTTGAGCAACTATACAAGTATACATGGTCAATGTCTTATACCTCCAATGTATAGTCTGTTTACAAACAATCGGCTAGGGACAAGCATCGAGTGTCTTGTCCTCTCTGTCAGTGAGCCCTCCTACCGGGCACAGCTGCTCGCTTTGATCTGTTTCGGAGCAGCAGAGAGAGCTCTCACTGGACCACAAACTGGCTTATTTAGGAGCATGTCCCTCAGGCTCAAGCCCTTGTGGCGTGAATTCAGTGTTAGGGCTGAGCACGCCTATTACAAAACACAGAGCACATGTCTTGAAGTGTGCGAATGGTTTTGAGTACGGTGGGAGATAATGGAGATTAATTTTCATTTTGACAGTAGACTACTGTTTTAATGTCTAGCATTTTGTTTTCTTGTTGTAGTTCTTTCTGTACATGTCCCTTGCTTATTTTTCAGGTGTATGCATTTCTGCCCCAAATTGTTACCTTTAGTAATTTATGTATTATAAAGGAATCTTTTAAAAATTAAAAAACATATCTCCCTCTCTCTCTCTCCCCCCCCTCTCTCTCTCTCTCTCTCTCTCTCTCTCTCTCTCTCTCTCTCTCTCTCTCTGTCCTATGGTAACCTGTGTCTGATTTACATCTGTGTTTTTAAAGCGTTACAGCGACCAGCATGAGGCTGAAACCAGCACTGTTTCCAGTCCAGCCCACATCTCTCTCTCTCTCTCTCTCTCTCTCTCTCTCTCTCTCTCTCTCTCCCTCCCTCCCACGTCATTCAGACCAATTTTGCTTCCCAGCTTTAACAGGGCCAGAGGTCCTTCCAGGCCCCGAGCTACTGCCGATGGCATACGGCTGTCCATAAAAGTGCCTGCGCTTTGGCTGGAGAGTGGGCTAAAAAGAAAAAAGAGAGAAAAAAAGGCAGCTAGCGGCCGACCACATTAAAATCACTCAGGAAAAATAAAACAGTGGCGTCTTTCTTCTATCGTTTAGCAGCAGAGGAGAAATGGGATGAATAAACCGCCTTGACTTCCAGAGTCAACAACTTACTTCTTTCTCTCTCTCTCTCTCTCTCTCTCTCTCTCTCTCTCTCTCTCTCTACCCAGTGTTTTGACTGGCAGGGTGGCAGGACAAAATGTACTGGGTTGTCTGAGAGCATGTCTGGAAACAAATCCACAGGGTGCTTTCTGGTGCCCATGACGGGGTTTATGAACGCCCGCAGTGCCAGGCCAGCCCGCCTCTTGTGCTCAGCACTGCCGTGATGGTGCGCAGTCAATTCTGGATCGCTTATTAATGTTCAGTGCCAAAGTGAACCCACAGGTTATCAGTGGTGGAAAAGGTTCTCAATTGTTTTACTTAAGTAAAAGTATCAATACTGCAATGTAGAACTACTCCCTTACAAGTAAAAGCCCGGAATTCAAAATACACAAAAGTATTGGCATCGAAATGTACTAGAAAGTACTCACTATGCAGAATGTTCCGTAAATGGAATTGTATTCAAAAGACTATAACAAAAACTAAATCAAACATTTCTGTCCAGAATCTTCCAGGACCAGAAACTTTCTAGAAACCGTGAAGTGTGATATTTCCATTATAACCACAACCACCCCTGAAGGAGGAGGTACAGCATTAAATACGTGGCACATTGTGAGCTTGTAGATCAGCTATATCTGATATTTTAGGAAATAACAAGTTCTGAGTTCTCCAGAACTCAGGGTTAGCAGTACAGTAGCACTACATCTAGACTCTACTCGAGTCTCAGAACCTCCTCTGAAACCGAGTCGCAACGTAATGAAAACAAATCCTAAATTCTGGTAGTCCAAACGAGCATAGAGAGTGTACAAACTAAAGACACCTGCAGGTGAATCCCATCTGGCTCTCTACTTCAGGGTTGAGAAGCTATGTTCACACTCAGTTTTCAGTTCTGTTTTATCAAGTCTGCACAGCAAAAAATATAAAAATTAACGCATGAAAACGGATTTGGCTGAATCAAAGTTGTAGTACGACGGTATACGTTAAGCGTTACTCACACCGTCCTACAGTATAGGTTAATTATGTCGTTGCCACAGCAAAGAAAGGAAGAAAGGTCGGCGATCCAATCTGATCACTTGCAAATAATAAGTGTGGACACGGACAGTCAGTCCTCCTGAAGATCAGTTCTTGCCTGCAGTCTGAACAAAGTGATCTTTTGTCTAAGAAGGTTGGCCGCCCCTGTAATAGTGTCTACTTCTCATTCTTCAGTGTTGCTCTCCATTCAAGTATGAATTCATGTTATACTGTGGAGCCTTTCATAAACACATGGTCTGCTCCGTTTACAGCAGCGCAGTGTTTATGTACACATCCGCCGGTACACACTCACATCGGGGGCTCGCCATTAGTCTGACGGCCCAGTATTGCAGACAGGTTAGGCCCATATCCTTCGTTATGAGGATTATAGGCTTAGTTATAGGTCTATAGGCATAGTAATTAGGGTTAGGGTTAGATTTTTAGTTATAAGGCGCACTGACCAATGGTACTTGGGGAAAAGATCATCAGTGATCATTTCACTTGTGAAAGATGGTTACAAATGGATATCTACACTGACTGTGTATGACCTTTCAACCTGCTCTCTCTCTGTGCATGTGTCTCTCTGTCTTTCTCTCTCTCTCTCACCTATAGTTTCACTCATCATTTAGTCATCCTTTCTCCAGCTGTTCAGCTCTCAGCCTTTCTCTCCCACACCCAATCCTTCTGTTTATCCCTCTTCACCGCTCTCCTTCCTTCACCTTCTATCACTCTCCCCCTCTCACCTCCCTCTCTCTCTCTCTCTCTCTCTCTCTCTCTTCTCTGTCTGTCTCTCTGTCTGTCAGTGTCATCTCTTTCCCTCTCTCCTTTTTGCTCCGTCAGTCTAATCCCTGAAACGGGCTCCAGCTGCAGAACCGGATGCTGAGAGAGAGAGAGAGAGAGAGAGAGAGAGAGAGAGAGAGAGAGAGAGAGAGAGAGAGAGAGAGAGAGAGAGGTGCAGCGCTAGACGTCTCCAGCCTGTTAAAGGAACAAGGCATTCCTCTGACATCATGTTCCACATGCAGCCGCAAGCACCCACCCTAATCCTCTCTCTCTCTCTCTCTCTCTCTCTCTCTCTCTCTCTCTCTCTTATTCCCTCTCTTTCTCAACACTCCCTTTCTCTTTTCTTACATCCCTCTCATTTTGCAGTGCAATAAATCAACTGTAAATCATTTGGAATTTTCTCAATCAACAATAATAAAATCCATTCATAATATAAAGAAATATTCGTTCCTCAGTAAACTAATGATTATGACTAAAAGGTGTAATTAGCAAATCTGTCTAGAAATACAAATTGTAGCTGTGCTCTCTCTGTCTTGTTCTCTCTCCCTTTCTCTTATTCTTCAACTAAAAGAGATAAACTCTCTCTCTCTTTCTCTCGTCACTACAAGTCCTCCATCATCCGTTGATCTTGCATTACACCTTACAAATTGTACAGACGTGAATTGTAACCTAATTTCAACCACAATACAATTCCAAAGAATATATGCAGTATTAAATTACTGTCTCAGCAAGAGCAAGAAGTGTCTTACACATCTCCCTAAACAATCAATCAGTTGATTCAGAACAACCTGTCCAGAAAGCAGACAATATCACCCCTGCCTGTCCCCGTCCCCCCGTCCCCCCCTTATTTCCCTCATCTTGTGCCACATCATGACATGAACCATGCAGACCTCTCAGATCGTCTGAACCCAGAATCAGAGCTAAACCTGGAGAAGCAGTGTTCAATTTCTATGCACCTCATATCTGGAACAAACCCCCAGAAAACCTTTCTGTTTGCTGCTACCTTTCTTCTTCTTTTATCTTACTTTTGCATTGCAATTGTAATGTTAACTTTTTGTTGTTAGTGTTGTTGTTGTTGCTGTATATTCCGTTTATTTTTGCACTGTCTTTCTTGATGTAATGTCTTAACCACTTAAACCCCAGGCCAGCATCCATATTGTGGAGAAAGCTGTCACAGAAAATAGCAGATTGACAAGCTCACAACGTGTTGCATTTTCTGCAAAAGCTTTCCCCACTATAACAGAAAACTCTGGTTATCCATAATAGGTTTTAAGTGATGAAATGTTGATACAAATAAACGTGCCTTCTGATAGATTAAGAGACAGTTGAATGCAGTCGATCAATGTATAGCAAATAGCAGTGTCAAGTGCATACTGTATAGGAGAGGAGAGGAGGGGAAATGAGGAGGAAATACATGCTTATTGTTATAAATTTGTTCCACCTTTGTCTGATACAATAACGAAATGCGGCCTCAGAGAAGAGCGGAGAAGAGACAATGAGAGGCGTAATAAGTAAATAATATTAATAAATAACATAACAGGTTCCATAGGATGAGGCTGACTGCAGTCCGCATAACTGTTACTTACAGGAAGGATAGTGGTGTCTGTCAGGGAAGCATCATGCTGCTGCTGCTGCACTCCTGTGTCTGCACTCTCTCTCACTCACTGCTTCCCGCACATCTGTCTGTAAGACCTGAACCTCTGGCTGAGAGAGAGAGAGAGAGAGAGAGAGAGAGAGAGAGAGAGAGACTATCAGAGAAAGACACGAGTAAGACAGTAAGACTAGAGAGGGACAGAAAGAGCTCTACAGAGAGAGAGAGAGAGAGAGAGAGAGAGAGAGAGAGAGAGGGAGATAGAGATCACAGCAAGATAAGTTGAGAGAACCAGAGAGACAGAAATAAAGTGAGTGAAACGGAAAGAGAAATATAATAGAGTATGCGATGTAAAGAGAGAGAGAGAGAGAAACACAAAAGAGAGAAATAAAGATAATATGACTTACTGTCTGTACAGTTCTCAGCTCTGACAGCATTAGAGACGCAAACTCTGTCCATTCTCTACGCATGTTCCTCCATTTCTCTTCCTCCCTCCCTCCCTCTCTCACTCACTCACTCTCTTTCTTTCTCATCTTTTCCCTCTCATTCCCTCTCTCCTCCTCTTCTGGCATGTGCCCCACATTTTTCCTCCCTCAAGTTAGTGACTAATAACAATATGATGTTGTGTACTGCCCTCTTCTGGAGGAGAAAGGTTACTACGCCTCCAGTACTACCATGCAGAACCCATAGATTATTAGCCTACTGGTTTTGACTTGAGAAGTCAAGTCAAATTTGACTGTAATGTAGTTCTTGGTAGTTCAGAGTGGTTCAGAGTGATGTAAAAGCGTGATGTAAAAAAGTATTTTGAGCTTGATTTAAGACTAGTCAACTGAGCTAGCCTCTCAAATGTGGATAGGGAGACAATCATTTCAGAAGCCTACGAGATCGGCTATATATATATATTCTACATGTTTTTTAATCGTTAAATTAATTGTGGATACTGATACTAGTTGTTAAACTTTTCATTTGGTATTAGGCAAATAAAAATATACAACAGAGTGATAACTCGTGTTAGTAATATTGAGGCTATTTTGGATAATTTGCTGATTGCTGCATGGCTCCATTTCACCACAAATACAATATTTCAGTTCCTTCCCTTCTGTGACTAGAGAAAGATCTCTAGAGAAAGATCTATCTTGATATTTACTCAGTTTTAGACCCTGCTAACATGAACCTAGATCAAGGTCATTTTAAATTGATGATCTTATAGTTAATCATAAGCTAGTCTTTAAGCACTTAAATCCACTAGTTATCGCGTTGTATATATATTTTTGTTCAACTTTCTTTCTTCTAGTATTGAAGAAGCGTTGTATATATATATTTTTTTGTTCAACTATTTTTTAAAGTGGCATCTGTATATATTAACTATTATTTCACTCAAATAAATGGTTACATTCCTATACAGTTGATCTGTTGTTGTTGTAACGACCCAGCACACTCAAACAAAAGAGGCTGATGACCCCCCTTGGGCCCCCTCTACTCTCACTATAACTAGACACTTTACCTCCTCCTCCTCTCTCTCTCTCTCTCTCTCTCTCTCTCTCTCTGTTTAAAAGTACAGGAAAAATCTCAAAGTACAGGTAAAAATATAGTACAGGTAAAAATCTCCCTCTCTCTCTCTGTTTAAAAGTAGGCTACTATTGTGAATCAGTGGACCACGACACAACTCTTCTTTACTTACAAAACTCAGTCATAACTAGAAAAAGTGCCATTCCGGGTACAGGTCTCCACCAGGTTATCCACAGATCCGTGCAGTTAGAGGTAAAAACACTTTTTGGCCAGTTATAGCGCCACCTTGAGGCTGAGTTGAAATTGTTCATGTGGCATTTCGTCCTCGGCCTAGTGGGAATGTGGGTGCACAATTTCACGGAAATCACGCGATGTGTTCATGATTTGCAGCATTTTGTTTGAAACTGAGCACTCCTGTGAACTTTGGAAGCCAATCTTAACCAATCAGGATGGAGTCTGATAAATCTGAAAGACCCGTTTCGTTGAATGGCTCTAGAGAGACTGTGTACCAATTTGCGTGATGTTTGGACAAAATCTGTAGGTGTACTGTGCAAAAACTGTTTTGCACAAAGCACAAAGCGGCCTCCTGGTGGCGCTATAACAGGCCGTTCTGGAAAGTTTGGGGCAGAGGTTCATCGTTGGCATCCAGGGAGTGTGTGTCCAAAATATGGCATCAACCGGGTTAACGGTGGCCGAGATTAGCTGTTCACGGACACACGGACACACGGACGGACACGCGGACGGACGGAGTGCAAAACATACTCTCCCCACATGCCTTCGGCCTGGTGGAGACAATAATAAAGCAACATCATCACACATCATGTTGTATGTCAAGACTGAAGTAGTCGATCCGAGATAATCCCCCCGATCATCACAAAGGCTCTCTTTTTGTCACAACAGTGGGGTACAGCAACTGTAATACCGCCCCTGCCACTCCGGTTCCCCGGCTGATCTCCTTCTCTGTCCTCCCCTCAATCGTGAACAAGACCCCAAGATACTTGAACTTCTTCACCTGGGTTAATGTATCATTCCCTACATGGACTTCACAATCCATCCAAGCTCGCTATGTGTAGTTATTGTTTGTGACAAGTTATGAGCTTGTAGAATACTGGTGAATGTTCTCCCTAGAATAGGCATGCTGGAGTTCAAGTGGTTAACACTCGCATGGACAAGAAATTGCATGGATACTTATTGATGAATATCTGCCAGACAGCGAGAGGGTGAAAGAGGGGATGGGGTTGCAAATTTTAGAGTTGCACAAATAAGGTCGACCTGGGAATGTTCTCATCCTCTCAAATATCTTGCCCTTGAAGCTGAACCAGCTGTACTTTTTATTACGATATACAGGGCCTCCGAGGCACATATCACTAGGCCTATTTTTCCCAGAATTCTCAGAGCTGACTGCTCGCATTATTATCACAAAATGACAGAGGTTTCAACATTCACATTAACAGTGTTGACTCAGAAGAAGTCACAGCAATCTTATCATTTGGCCCCAAAGCAAAAATGGATAAGCTCTCTAACCGGTTAACCCTATATTTCATATATGGTGGTCTATAGCCCCCTCCTATTTTCCCTCTACACTAAATATCCGATCTAGCTCACAGTGTGTTGCGACCTGCTCTGAGCTTGCAGATCTGCTATTTTTGATCCAAGTGTTTAAAGGCTTGGCAATCTGATTCCATTGATCAAATCTGAAGTGACAAGCCAAGGTGTTATTCTTTTACTTTCGTTTGAATTCCAAGGACCACAAAGTGACCAAAACAGCATTGTTTTCTTTACACACACACACACACACACACACACACACACACACACACACACACACACACACACACACACACACACACACACACACACACACACACACACACACACACACACACACACACACACACACACACACACACACACACACACACACACACTCTCTCTCCCTGACTTACTGTACCTCAGTCTCCGGTATGAAGTGTGGTCCTGTCTGTGTGGAACACCTCACTGCAGCAGAGAGCTCATAGGATGTCCACTGTATGTAAAGCCAAGTTTATATAACCCGTTGTATGACTACGTTTCAACCGGCTTTCACTGTTTCCGTCCGTCCTACTCTGCTTTTCTCCTCCTCCTCCTAGGCTGCCTCTTTCTCACTTTGCTTTCACCCCCCCCCCCCCCCTCGTGTTGTGTGGTACCCATGGCAACCAAGCTCAAGTCCGTTGTCAAACTTGTCTTGTCTGTCCCGTTACGTATTAAACCCCAGCCATCAAACATTCACTCACAGAGCAGAGGGAGGCGTTATTTAAAAAGAATCCCGGCATCTATATCCTCTGGGAAACTTCAGCCAAAGATATGTGTACATACAATGATGCGTCTGCAACACGTTGTGAGCTTGTAGATCTGCTATTTTGGAAAAAAGACTTTGTGTATAAGGAAAAAGTGGTCCATGGACAGAGCCAACTCGGGTCCAGTTTACTGTGTCTAGTGGTTAATGTGTTTACACTGTGTTAACATTCACTGTCTTTCTGTGTGTGTGTGTGTGTGTGTGTGTGTTTCTTCTTGAGCTCGTCGTTCTAAAAGTAAAACACCTTTTATTCCACCAAATGTCCTTACACTGAGTAAAACTGTAAACTGCAGTACATCCTGCTCCCGCTCACGCTCCGCCAGTAGGCCTACAGTAAAAAAAAGTATGCTTGTGTATAATCTATGGCAGGCTGATAGATATGAACCGTGGCCATACCCGTGGCCATACCTGTGGCCATGAACCAATTGGCCATACCTGTTTTTCATTGTGCTTTGGGTTTTGGTCAATGAAAAACAGGAGAAATATATGGGAATGTCAATATATGGCCATATTGTGACAGTCTCATGATAACCAGTGTGGTTGCCGCGACGCAAGTCACACTTGCAAATGAACCAAGTTGGTACAACACATGGATCTCCATATATGGAGCTGACTATCATCACCTCGATCTCCATATATGAAGATCACGACACTGATCACTCATCAAACCCTGGATAGCCATACATGGTTTGACTGACATACTAGATCTGCATATATGGAGCCGGCCAGCAACTCTACATCTGACCTCACTGACACCAGATTAATAGTTTAACTCCTGCTTCTCAACTGTGCCGTATTAAAAAGCTCTGTTGTTTCAGCGTGGCTTCTCGCCCGGCCTCAGGGCGTCTTACTGGTAGTAGTAATAGTTAGTATTACTGTAGTATAATAGCAGGCTAGAAGCATCAGTAGTGGTGGTAGTAGTAGTGAATAGTACTAATAGCAGTTCTAGTAGCAGCAGTATCCTGCAAACATGCGCAGCGGCGAAACAGTATACACACCAACATTGTAGGAAGTACAGTAAAAATGTTAATGTTTCTGGGAAAGTATGCTTGTGTATAATCTATGGCTGATAGATATCATCGGGGTCTGGTACGGGTCTCAACGCAGGCTTATAACTTATTCCAGTATAAACACCTTGATAAATGGAGCGTTCAGGACACGAATCCTGTTGCGTGTTCAGATCTCTCTAGGCAGCAAGTGCGATTATGGTTTGCACATACTTCACTAATCTGCGCACTCTCTGTTCACACGAGAGAACATTATTTATTTACATTTATTTCAGAAAGAGCATCAAGGCAGTAAGTGTACAGCTACGCCCCCTCATCTTCTGCAGTGCAGGTTTAATGAGTGATTTCAACTTCTTGCTCCAAATAACTGATTTATAAAAAAAATATTTTATTCCTTATATGTGGAGCATTTTGCTGTCGTTATTGTATCATATAAATGTATCATTATTGACTGGATGGATTGGGATAGAGAGAGGACTGACTGATGTATTTGAATAGCTCTGATCCATAGCTCTAATGCAAGTGCAACGCATTAGAGCTATGGACCAGATAGAGCTATGGACCAGAGCTAGTATTTGAAATGCTTTGGTGTTAATAAAATATAAACTTTTCTCTTGAAACTATGACATTCATAAATTTCATATTGTTTTTGTAGTCAGCGTAAGAAAGACAGTGTAAAAATGAAGATGCAAGAGATGGAAACATCAAGTCCAACAGCCTAATGAAAAAAAAAGACAAAAAACAGCACATCATATTAGCTATGGTGCCAGGCCAGCCCAGCTGTAATGATCTTAAATCCCTTTATTTTAGATTGTTTTGTAGTAATGGTACAACATAAACATTACAGAGACTTTAGTTTAGTTGTCACTGTACAATACTTTAAAACAGTTGCACACAGCACACATGCCTAGAATAGCTCTTATTTGCACCGCCCTCGTTGAAAACAATGTATGTCAAATGTCAAACTCCAGCTTGTCCCCCTTTCAGGCTGCATGCACATATAATAGCCTGGCTAATAAACCAGACTAATATCACACAACACTCGATCGGTCTTATCCAAGCGCTCGGTTTCTGCCCTACCCTCTTCTGAACCTCGCAGATAAGTAAGCCTGGGACCTGGGACACGTCACTCGTCCCTCCCCTTGACCCCTTCCTTCTTGAAACTTCTCGAAACGTTTCGATTCACTAACCTCGCGTCACCACCAGGCTTTTCAATTCTTCACAGTCTCGTATCGTTGCATTTTGAGAGGAACAATGGCGACAGGCGGGGTTCCTCTGGAGCACGAGCATTTGACTTGCTCCATCTGTTTGGATGTGTTCTCCAGCCCGGTCACTCTGCCCTGCGCACACTCCTTCTGCCGGGGCTGCATCCACACCTACTGGAAGAAAGAAGACATCAGCTGTCCTCTCTGTTTGACACGTTTCCCTCACAGACCTGCTCTGTCTGTCAACCTCATCATGGAGGAGATGGCCAGTGGCCTGCGGTTACAAGACCAACCGCTGGTTCCAGATCCAAACCCGGACTCACCACCGCCGGACAGAACAATGGCAGCCGGACAGAAAAAAGTCATATGTTCTCAACATCACCAAGAGATGAGTCTTTTCTGCGTGGATGATAACAAGCTTTTGTGTGGTCAGTGTGTTCACCATAAGACACACACAACTGTGCCAGCTGCTGAGCAGATGCAACAAATAAAGGTAAGAAAAACCTTAATCCGGTCGTTTTAACGCATCCCTCACCAACCTTAATCCAGTCGGACCAATGCTGTGTCGAACCAATTAAAGTCTGCCTCAGTCCCGGACCCTCTTGTAAAATGTAAACGTAAACATAAACAAGTGTAATGCTTTGTGGTGTCGTCCACTCGCAGTAAACCGTTTTTGTATTGAGTTTAGACCTAGAATGCCTGTGATCATTTAATTATACTTCGTAAATTTACGAAGTATAATTAAATGATCACAGGCATTCTAGGTCTATATTGAGTTGTGCTTGAAATGTACTGTAATTCAGCAAACTGTTAATATATATATACTTCAATCAAACAAACAAACTATTGTGTATTTGGCTTTAACAAAATATGTTCTGGTTATATTTGTCTGGTGACTGCATGCAGTGCATGGGGAGTTGGGACTGCCCACTTTTATTACTCTAGTAGTTGCCTGCCTCGACTCGCCTGTGACCTGTCCATACATGTAAGTTTCGTTTCTTCAGAATGGAAACGTTTGTGTTCACTTTAGTTTACTGTACTTTGATAGATAATGCTACGAAATGAGAAGACCAGGACAGCAAACATCGCACGCAACATAAAGATGGACATTGTTAAAACTCAGATGAACATGGAAACATTTAAGGTAATCCTATTTTATCCCGTTTTTTTAATCCACATTACGCAATCTCTCTCTCTCCCTCCCTCTATCATACCCATCCTCTCTTTCTTTCTTTCTTTCTTTCTTTCTTTCTTTCTTTCTTTCTTTCTTTCTGTGTTTGTGTGTGTGAGTCTGTGTGTGTTGTTTGTGGCAGTGTATGCAGTGTGCCCATCAACCCAGGGGGCCGGGCTGGTTCCTGCGAGGTGCCACATGTCCGAAACAATTGAGAAATGACAAAGTTACCCTTAATGAAGTGGTTGCACGGTTGCACCACTTAACTCCCCTCTCCCCCCCTCCTCTCTCTCTCTCTCTCTCTCTCTCTCTCTCTCTCTCTCTCTCTCATTAGCAGGCAACAGTGCAGCACTATCTCTCTCTGCACAACAGCGCCCCTACTGCTACTAATAGTCATACTGGTGCTCATGGCCACATACATAGGCGGACACATAGGTGAACACGGACATTGCTGTTCCTTGGTTGCACCACTCAAAAACAAAACTATAGACCGATTCCGTAGCGGTTTCATGGTCGCAGCCTACGTATTTCCTGTAGGCGGACTCGACGTAGCTGCGGGGATAAAACCCTCACCAGGCGCACCTCTTCCACTACAGTGAACGGCAGAGTGACTGATGTTAGTTTGCCTCAAACTTTACTCCTTTACCTGCTTTTTTACTAACACTAACAAAGATGCCCAGAACATCGAGATGAACCTGTGTAGTTTATGGCTGCTCCAACAGTAGTGGCAACATAAAAAATAAAATAAAACGGAATGTCTAATATCCACCGCGGTGGCTGAGACCAGAGCCATTGAGTAATGGTTGAGACGAAGCAGGGAAAGATACATATCGCCAGTCTTACCCAATACCAAATCTTTCTGTTTTATGAACACAAGGCTGCTGTATTTTATACCTCATACTAAGCATTTAAAGTATGAGGTATAAAGTACACTGGCGTTATGTATCTTTCACTGCTTCGTCTCAAACATTACTCAATGGCTCTGGTCTCAGCCACCGCGGTGGATATTAGACATTCCGTTTTATTTTATTTTTTATGTTGCCACTACTGTTGGAGCAGCCATAAACTACACAGGTTCATCTCGATGTTCTGGGCATCTTTGTAATGTTAGTGTTAGTAAAAAAGCAGGTAAAGGAGTAAAGTTTGAGGCAAACTAACATCAGTCACTCTGCCGTTCACTGTAGTGGAAGAGGTGCGCCTGGTGAGGGTTTTATCCCCGCAGCTACGTCGAGTCCGCCTACAGGAAATACGTAGGCTTTGACCATGAGACCAGCTACGGAATCGGTCTATAGATGGCTTCACATTAACACTACTACTATATTGAGATGTTACCGCCATCCAGTGGCTGTACTGCATTATTGCATTGGTTTTCATAATGAATAATGACCATTTTCTGTAATAACAAGGAAGTTATATTCTTCATATTGTTTCTTGTTCAATCTAGACTATGCTCGGTACTATCTATTCATTGTTATTTGTTAAGTATCTTGTAAAGCATGTTTTTGCATTAATTGTAGTATACAAAATTACAAATACATCATTATTTGCATCTGGTCTCTTTCTCTGTTAGGAGTCAGTTATGCTTCAGAAAGAGGAGTTGGAGGATGATTTGTCCACACTCATATCTGCCATCACTGATGTGAAGAGACGACTGATGGCTTCCATGGAAGACAAGGAGAAAAGGCTGCTGCAGAAAAGTCAGAGTGAGGTCACAAAGATGGAAGCCACCTGCAAGACCCTGGAGGATGAGGTCTCCAACATGGATGCCGACCTGAAAAGCATGGACCCCTACAGAATGATGCAGGTGGGCAGCATAAAAAAATCACACCTGTGTGAAGTGAGGGGCACACTTGGTCTATCTTTTTATTGCACATCCAAGCCAGTTTCCCTGAGAGTTTGGTACTTTGCTCAAGTTTGATTGATTGATTTAATATTTTATTACCAGTTTGCAAATGTACAGTGGTACGATTTTACCATGATGCTAAAAGGGTAACACAAAAAATCCTAGGGGCTTGTTTCCATTGTGGTCCTGTGTATCCAATTCATTGAGATAAGTGTGTAAAAGCTGTTTTTGAGCTGGGTGTGGTCTGTGCACTCTCAAGCTCATTGTAACTGCGCTATGCAACTTTCCTTTTCTACCCCAGATTTGAACCTGGTTTCCTGGTCAAGTGCTGACTTTTTATTAATAATAATATATATTAACAAAAAAAACAAAAAAACAATTTGTTCGATTAACTGTTGCACTCCTAAATCAGAAGGATACCCATGAAGACAAACCTGTAAAGATGAATCACTCTGATTTGATAACTGGTCCTATGTATGGCGTTACATGAACGTGTATTCACCTTTATCAGCTGAGCTTACATTTGTGGAACTTGTCCTTTTATAAAAGCAGATGAATGTCAATAGAATAGAAATGTGATGTGGATCTTTCAGGCTTATAATTCACTGCAAAGACGTTCAAGTCATGCATCAGCAATCCAGTCCTCTGATGGTGTGACCTTTGACCCTGAGGAGAAGCTAACAGAGTCCAGAGACATCAGAGAACAACTAATGACTGCTGTCACAAGCATATGGAAGGGTAAGAAGCATCATCACTGATATAGTTTGGTACCGATAGCAGTTGAACACCCCGAGCGCCCAGAGGTATTTAGGACCATTAAATCAGGACATCCCAGCCATTTGCAGCAAAGGAGCACATTTCAAGGTGCACCAGGCGCTATCTTGGATGTAGCTGAAGTAGCTAGATGTAGCCAAAACACCCCCGAGGCGATCGACAACAACGGGAGGTATGATTAATTCTAACGTGACAAGCGACGGGACCGCAATGGGCCGTCAAAAACATAATCTTTGGTTAGAGTTGGATGGATTGATTTAGATCAAGAGTTATTCACGTTTTAAGATTTTCGGTCTCATCCACTAAAATGGGGGGGAACATTTTGGATGACTTCCCAACCGGAAATGACATCGAATGTTACCCAACAGGCGCTCCCAGCCTGTGCAGCGGTGTGCTCGGTTATGATATCAATAAAGTCCATCCTGAACGTTGAGCGTTACTATTTGATAGGACGGAGACCTCAGTTTATGACACTCAGGGTGTTAATATTCTGTCTCTCTCCACACACACAGGACCTCTTCCTTTTGGATAAAATTGTCAAGACCTAAATAAAATAATCAAACCGTAAACACTTTCCAGAAGACTTCCTTACAGGTGTCCTCAAGGTTCCTTGAGAATTTGGACACGCATTAAAGCCACGTGACTTTCAGACATGAATACCGTTACATGCCACCACATTTCCTGAACGTCTAGTAAGTCTGAACAGGGCTAAACTGTGAATTGTGGTGTGGTTGAATTGTAGCTTCCCACATGTACAACAAGTAGTAGGCTACATTTTACAGCACCGTCTGATACTCTTATATTAGATTAGACTCGATACACTTTATTAATCCCCAAAGGTAAATGAAGATGTTAGAGCAAATAATATACAAAACAATACGAAAACTACAAAAATCTATCTTCCTAACCACACAACCATGAGCTGCCTGACACAGAACCACATGCATTAGAGTTGTTAAACGGTCTGTAACAGTTTCTTTAACCAATCCACAATGGGACAATCAGTAGCTACATGACTTCTAAATACAAAGGTGGGAGTTCATATACATTGTACTGTATACTGTTGACAGTTGACACAAAGGAAGACTGCATTTTCATCTGAGGTAGAGTGAGCCTCTGGCTGAAAGTTCTCACCCTCTGGCCTCTTCTGCTGCCTGTCATAGTGGATGGGAGAGGTTATCCAGAATGAGTTGAGTTTGTCCCTCATCCTCTTCTACTACCTTCAGCCCATCCATCTCTAGGCCAACAACAGAGCTGGTCTTTTTATGATCTCATTAAGCGTATGCAGCTTCCAGGCCTTGATGACAAAGAGGAAGATTTATTCCTCTCATATACTGTAAATGGTTTGGAGCAGGTTTAAAGCTGAGATCAGTGCAACAGGTCACACTGCTACTGATCACAGCCAGATACTCAAAGCCAGACACCACTCAATATATATAGAAATATTCCTCTGATTTCCAATTCTGTCTGTTCCTAGACCAAGGCCCCATCGCTGCACAGCCCCTGGACATTGATTTGACGACATTGAATCCTCCATTGAGTAAGCTGATTAAATGTAAGTACATCTTTGAATACAGCGTTGGTTATTCATCAACAAAACACATTAAAGTGAAAGTTTCAATAATATTCTGTTCTGTAAAACAAAACAAATAACTAATAAGACACTTTTTGTACACATTTTCTGAATGTTATTCCACAGATTCAGAGTCTCTCACCTTTGATCTGACAACTGCGGCCAGTTTCATTTGGGTGTCTCCTGATGGAACTGTGGCTCGGAATACAAACCCAGAAGTCCAGCCACATGAACCACACCCAGAAAGGTTGGAAGACAATCGGGTTAGGGCCACACAATCCTTCACAGGAGGAAGGCATTTCTGGCAAGTTACGTTTGACCATAACCATAACGCATATTTTGGGATACTAAGTAAACAAACGAGTAGGGGGGTTCGGATTGTTCCCTATGCCCAGGATCCTAGCTATTCATCATTTGAAGTCTGGTCTTCAGAAATAAAAGTTATATGTCATACAAGGATAAATGTACCTCGTGTATTGATATGTTGTGTGTATTTAGATTATGACAGTGGGATCCTGGGTCTGTATTATAGGAAAGATATTACAGATAATCTACATCCCCTGCATACCTTCACCACCAGTTTCAATAAAGAGGTTATTTTCCCAATATTTCAAGTGGCTAAAGACACAGTAAGCTTTACATAGAGGTGTTTGGACCTCGGCTGCCAATTAGATGAGTCCAGCGGCTGTTTAATACTCATGAGCATGATGGTTCTACAGAAATCAGTCATATGTCACAGAAATGGTGCATGCATACCTGTATATACGGTGTGTGTGTGCAAATTACAGGATTCGGAAGGCGGGATAAGGCAAGTAAATTTCTAATAAAAACCAGGCTTTGCACGGGTACTGCAGAAAGCCTAGGGATGCCTAGTCACATGGGGTAGTTCACCCAATAAATTACATAATTTATATTGTTTACCAACCCGGTGATGATGAGAGTTTTAGTTTGTAAAATGTTCCTGAACGGTGAATCCAGAATCCCAAAATGAAGGAATTAAGATAGCGTTTGGTTGATAATTCGCATCTCTTCCATTCAAGTTTTTTTCTTTGTTGGATTCTGCATTGCTCCTTTAATCTCATTTATACGTTATATGGTGAAAAAGTGGTGGTTAAAATATTGCCAGGATTTGTAAAAGTGATGGACACAAGTCTCATCAGACATGTTAGAATATAATCAAAGTCTGCTCAGTGGGTTTTGCCGTTATGTGCCTTATAATTCTTGCATAGTATGAGGCTATGAGCTCGGTTGAAGTTGAGTAATGGGAAGTGAAAAGTCTGCACTGAAGTATTTGGAGGAGGTGAGTTCATTGGACACCAGCTTTGAAGGGATTGCTTCCATTTACTTTTTCTCCACCTCCCTTTGAGGGGAAAGAGGAGCCAGTGATATTAAGCTCTTAGATAAACTGGCTAAAAACCTAATGGACTGGAAAAAATGCAATCCCAATCAGGCTGTCTTCTCTTCTTCACCGCTAGATGGCACTGTATATGTACATTACACTGTATGCCTTTATTTGTGATGCCTTTGACAGATGTTTGTAGAAGTTGTTCAGTTATTGTTATATCATTTTGTAATTAACCTAAGTCCTACAGAATATATACACTTTGTCGCACAACAAATTTCAATTGTGAAAACGGCTGATCTACAAACTCACAACACTGTGCATTGTGCATTGTGAGGCTGTTTTTGAACATTTGTAAAGGATAATTTCACATGTTTCAAGTGATTAAAGGATAGACAGCTTTGCCTGCATTTAATGTGAATCACCACCAGCCCAGGTGAAATGTATGCATCGTTCTTGGTAGGCTGGAAGCTATTTTACAGTATGGCTCTAGATGCAGAACATAGAAATGTTATGTCAGATTGTCACATTCAGAACCGTGTTAAATACTACTGAAGTTTCACTTGTAATTTTGGGTAAGAAACTGTTTTTTTTAATCAGCTTGCAGAGACTTTTAGTCTAATCACGTGGTCTGGTTCTTTATTTTCTTTACTTTATACGATAAAGCGTCCAGTACAGGAGTTATGTACAATTTGTCAATTTGCAGGTATTTAGAACAAAATTATAGACCCAAAATCTATACATACTGCAAGTGCTCTGTCTTCCAATAAATAAGGTTTATCAAGTAGAAATACATGTTTGGTTATGGTGACATACATTTTGTGCGTTGTACATTTACATACATTGGCAGTTATAAATAAAATTGATATCAATTAACATGTTTGAGTACTGAGTTATTTCACTGAGCTGGTTCAGTTCAGGTGAAGTTTAAATGGTTTAATGTTTGAGATTATGTTCATTAATTTATTATTAGCCAAATGTGTTTGATTCATATCAAGTAGTGTCTTAATTGAGTCTTGTTTGGACATGAAATTCAATGACATGCATTCAAGTTGCTTGCTTGTTTGTTCCTCCTGAGTGGGGCTGAGTGCCCCACCTCCGAGTGAGGAGGCGAGGACGGCGGAATCGCTCGGGTTCGTTTTAAGGAATTCCACGTCGTCACAGCGGTTTGACCCCACTTGCTTGGCAGCCATTGTTACAGTTTCCACCAGAGTTCTACAGTACAGTACGTTCCCTGTGTTGCAGGCAGTCTGTTTACAGGACTGTTTACAAGGCCTGCTGATGTTAGATAGCCTAACACGTGCTTCAATGTAAAAAACAATGTACAATTTTGAAGCGGGTGGTCTCTAAACCAGTGGGGTCCAGGGACCCTCAGGGTTCCTTGAGGGGGACCCTAACAAGTGGGTAACTCTGAGAATATACAAATGGATTTGTACGCTCACAGAGTTATGGCACCCCCTTCGGTTGCTGTCAATGCACTCAATGGGAGTATGGGACATTATCACATTTAATCAGACTATTGAATGGTCTAAGTAGGTGACATACTGACCTACCGACGAGCTCAGTAGGTGTTTTGCCGTTATTCTGTGGGTTGATGATGGCTACTGTTTTTTTTTTTTTATACGATTTTTTTTTTGCGGCTTACGCCTTTTATTGGTTTTTTGAAGGGACGGCTTACGCCTTTTATTGGTTTTTTGAAGGGACAGACAGTAGGCTCACAGGAAACGGGAGAGAGATGGGGGAAGACATGCAGTAAAGGCCGTGTCAGGCTCGGGAGTCGAACCCGCGGCACACTGCGACTGGATTACCAGTCGGGTGCCCAGACGATTACGCCACCGCCTGGGCGATGGCTACTGTTTTAACCGTGACAGAGGCGTGCTGTCTCAAGCGAACTTGAGCCATGAGAGGCACCATTGAGCGAGCTTTAGATGGCACACTCGCTTGGCCTAGCCCTAGTGGCTCGCTTGGGCGAGTCTCAAATCCTTGTTGTTGTGCCTGCCTTGTCAAATTATGTAAAAATCACTGTGATGGGGCATGGTTTGACCCTGAAAAGTGCAAACATAATGACCCTTTTTCATGTTCCCACATGGACCCTGGAAACATAGGGATTTTCCCCTCACTATCACTTTACTGTTTAATTGTCTCCACCAGGCCGAAGGCATGGGGAGAGAGTATGTTTTGCACTCCTCCGTGTGTCCGTCCGTCCATCTGAACAGCTAATCTCCGGCACCGTTAACCCTGTCGATGCCAAATTTTGCACACACACACCCTGGATGCCAACGATGAACCTATGCCCCCCCCCCCCCCCAAACAATCCAGAACGGCCTGTTATAGCACCAGGAGGCCAACTTTTGAAAAACAATTTTTTTGATTACTCCAGATTCTGTCCAAAAATCCTGCAAATCGTTACACACTATCTCTATAGTCATGTGTTCAAGATGGATCTGTCCGATATTTCATATTCCATCCTAATTGCCAGGCTAACATTGGCTTTCAAAGTTTGCAGGATTGGCCCTTTTGAAACAAAAAGCCTCAAATCATGAACGCAGCGTGCAATTTACGTGAAATCTTTCACAGACTTTCCTACTAGGCTGAGGAATATATCCCACCCTGGGATATATTATAGAGCCACCAACTGGTGGATTTTTGCAAAACACATTTTTGGAACAAAATGCCTCCAATCATCCAATTGCCATCAATGGTGTAAGAACAAATGGCACCATTTTCACATTGGCCTATTATAGCGCCACCAGGAGGCCACAACCTGACCTGGCCTGGTTGAGACTTGTGCCCTGAGGGGCACTTTATCTAGTTTCTACTCTCCCCCTCCCCTATAATGTCCATTCCTCTCTTACCCCCCCCCCCCCCCCTCTCTTTAACCCCCATTTTGAAGCGGCTCCTGGATCCATGAGGTTCCCATGTCTGTGCCTAGATTAATCCCTGATCCACAGGTGTGATAATCCCAAACAGAATGGCCCAGCTGAACAGCGGGGCTGACAGCACTCGGGGCCCCGGGCTGCTTTGATCACAAGGACCCACAGCTGTGGTTCTGCTTAATCTACAGACCCGGCCTGGCTCCAGACCAGTCGGACGCAACAGAAATGAATTGTGTTTGTCACAGTCAAGAAATGTTGGTTGAGGTTTGACGAGTGGAGACAATGTGGCTCTAAATATAATTATATAATAAGACTAAAAGAAAAACTTGTAGATCAGTCATGAAAATAAATGTGTGAAACATTTGGAAGAATGTCGAAAATGATTACTCAAATCTTCTCCTATGAGGGGCCATGGCACAAAAATATTTTCAGATGAGGGTCTGCAGCTTACATTGGGGTCCTGTTTGAGAACTGTTTAAGAACCATTGATGTAAAAAACACAGCTATCTGGTTTGTAAAAAAAATGTCCTGTCCAAATGTCATACACGCTTTTGAACTTCACACGGCGGCATGCAACACATTATTGCAACCGGAATCTCCATCAGAATGGAAGTGAAATGGAGTGGTGATGACTGATGCAAGCAGTCAAACTAATTAGACTGAGCTGGGTGTGACCACACACCAGCTGTTGTGTATGGAGCACACTGGATAAATAACACACACACAGACCTATCTCTGTGACAGGTTTTCTTTTATCGTATCCTCTAACACAGTGGTTCTTGAATCTTAACCTATTATGGATCAGGGCTCACTTGAAAAAGCCATATTAAGTGGGTCAGATGGGCTGCATTTCCAGATAATACCTACTTTAATGATCAATCAATTGATTGTTTTCTGATTAGGATCAATGGAACTAATGTAGTATACTTTTTAGTTCCTATTTATTGGCCGCTGCCCACAGGTTTGGGGATCGCTGCTCTAACATCTTAATTCTATGTGTCTGTTCATGTTATGGTTACGGTTGTGTTAGGTCTTGACAAGCACTGTAATGGATGTTCCTTGGGAAGTAAAAGAGAACTTTGATCTGAGAGCCTCCGTCTGTCCAGCTGCTGAACCCTGTTACAACAACCAAACGACCCATGACTGCATTCACTGTCAGCCTGAACCTACCAATCATATTTATGATGGAGGAGCGCTCATGGCCGAGGGAGGAGGGCAGGAAGGGACGGATATCACCCAAGAAAAAAACAAAGAAAGAAGAAAGACATGCCATTTTTAGGGGACTGGAAGCAGGTTGAAGTCTATTATTGCCAATGGAAGAGTGAACGTGAACACAGCTTCTGAATCACAAGACACACATTGCCTAGCCTGAGCTAACGCTAGACATTTCTGGCCTAGATGGGAGGGTCGCGGCTCAGAAAAACGTGCACCCTGATTGGATCTCATCGATCTGTCCGTCACCCCCGGCCCCTCCTCTCCCCCCTAGTGCAGCGCTACGTCACATAATTTGGAGCGACGCCCACCCGGAAGGGTTGACTCCCACTTTTAGACCAGAGCGGCCAATGCGGCCAGGCTTTCAATTTTTGCACCAACAAAGTGAAAGCCTGGTACCGAGGCTACACATTGCCTAATCTTCCCAAGAGTTACAAAAATAGCTTTTTTCAAAAAGACAAATCAGGAGAAAATCTACTTTATTATCAAGTTTTTACTCTCACGGGACCTAGCACCAGTTCTAACAGCAGTTCAAGCTGCCACTGCCCACTTAGGAGACCATTTGTAGGATTTGTGTACCATTTCGTCTCTTGTGGCTCCAATTGGGATGGTCTATCTGTCTATATCAACCATCTTTGATATCACTGCTCCTATAAACCTCTTCCAGAGAGGTACAATGGGATGGAGACTGAGGACGGAGAGGGAAGGAAGAGAGGAGGGAGGAAGGAGAGGAGCGAGAGAGAGGGATATGAATTGGAGGAGGAGTGAATTGGTAAGACAGAGGTGAACTGAAAGACAGGATGTGGCCCCGGCTCCAGCGTAAGAACGAGTGAGCGTTGATTGGTGAATGACATCTAGTTTCCTCTCCGTCCGTCGACAAACGCTCCGTCTCCGTCATCAGGAAGTGACACAGTGGAAGCCCACCTCTCCTAAAGGTTCAGCTCAGTTAGATTCCCTGCAGGAAGTGAGTTGTAAAACGGCCTCATTTCCCATCCCGGCCACCAACACAGGAATCTCTTATAATGTAGCCTACAGTGGGTTGGACGATCGCTTGGTTTACCGCATTTCTTAGGCCGGTAATACACAATGCACCAGGTATACTGAAATGAGTGTAAGAGTGACACATGTAAGAGTGACATATTTAGAATTAGACTTAATTAGGCCACTTCCAATGACCTTATAACACCACCCAATTAGAATAATAGTATTAATGACATGGATAACACATTTCCTACACAGATGTCAGAAGGAATTTGGTGGAGGACCCCAGAGCAGATGACAGGGCAGATTAAATTAAAGTTCATGTATATTTGAATTAGACTAAACCAAGGTTCTTCCAGAATGGGCAGACATTATAGGCAAGTAATAATTACAGGGCGGTGAGGCAAGACAGGTAACATACAATAAAATAAGATATAACACATGCATGGGAATTAATAACATAACAACACAGAGCTACAAGACCAAGACACAGAACAAACTGAAATACAGAGCCACAGAAACTTAACAAGTAAACAATCAGGGAAGTATTACTAAACACCTAAACCAAAAGTGAGCCAGAACAGATGTAGGTCGAAATGTCCTGGCCTGAGGAGTGTGACATACAGTAGATACTTTTAGCATGCTTTTTTTTTGTTTATCATGAATCACATGAGAAAAATCTGATTTGGAGCATTTAACAGTATGAACTCAATCCCGCTTACATTAGGAGTGCAATAACGTGACAGAATAGATATTACAAGGAAAGGAACAAAGGACCACACACACACACTGTACAGTACAGTGTACACACACAGCATACTATTAATTATATGTGATGGTGCATGGAGGTCTGAGATGACCTACTAGACAGTGATACTGTACTGTCACCCAGGGGGAACATCAGCTGACATCTGATATATTTAACTGTCACTAAAACCATCAGAAAAGGTGAGAAGCCATTGTGTAAGTACTGTACACAGGGGACTTCTCAGGATGGCCCAGGGGCGTGCGTGCGTGTGCGTGCGTGCGTGCGTGTGCGTGCGTGCGTGCGTGCGTGCGTGCGTGCGTGCGTGTGCGTGCGTGCGTGCGTGCGTGTGCGTGCGTGCGGGCGTGCGTGCGTGTGCAATTGTGCGTGCATGGGTGAGGACCTGGTCCTCACAAGATAAATGGTTGTTCTATGGTTAAAAACGATAGGTTTACGATTAGGAAAAGATCCAGGTTGGGGTAAGGATTAGGA
This sequence comes from Protomyctophum parallelum, assembly GCF_964188405.1. Classification (NCBI taxonomy): domain Eukaryota; kingdom Metazoa; phylum Chordata; class Actinopteri; order Myctophiformes; family Myctophidae; genus Protomyctophum; species Protomyctophum parallelum. Next base: position 14,535,841 of record NC_139707.1, read on the forward strand.
TTAAGCATTTAGAAGGTTAGGTTTAGGGTTTAGGGTTGGAGTTATGCCAATTAACACTTGGCTACATGCCAGTGTCGCGCACCAAAAATAGCTGATCTACAATCTCAAGTGAATAAAAGCTTCAACCGTGTATGAATGAGGCATCATCAAATTAATAGTTTGATGTGGAATATTTGCCGGCACGTCTTGGGATGGTTTATTTGCAGGCCAGGGGTCATCACAGGAACTTGTGATGGACAAATTCTCCGTCAAAATGTTCTTTTTGCCACAGACATACAAAATGAGCAGTCAATACCATAATATCACCAGAAACAGCCCTGGCCTACGCTACAAGTGACTCCTAATGTGTGTTTTTTATGTGTCCTACCTATTCTAAAGAAAATATGGAGATCGGCAAGTCAGGCACTGCAGGCTATACAGCCTACTGGTTGTGTACAGGCATCATTAAATGCACTAATGCAGCATGGTCCAAGACAAATGTGTTCCATGTTTGGGATTACAATAATGAGGTTTATTAGGCCTCCAGTCAGTCCTTGCATCATACACTGATGATATGAACAACACAAGAACAGTATAATGAGAAAAAATAACAACAAGAACTATCAGACCTACAGGCTATAGACTTTTGCGACATGGACAAGTTTTGAAACAGACAGACTTTTCTGATGACCCGTGTGTGTCACACTCCCTGTGTGCAAGGACCTTTAGGGATTTCAAAATGGCAAGTAAAAGGGTAAAAAATAATTGCTGTCCTAAAATTCGGATGTCCTCACAAGTAATACCAACTTCAGTGTGTGTGTGTGTGTGTGTGTGTGTGTGTGTGTGTGTGTGTGTGTGTGTGTGTGTGTGTGTGTGTGTGTGTGTGTGTGTGTGTGTGTGTGTGTGTGCGTGTGAGTGCGTGCGTACGTGCGTTGCTTTAAGAACAGGTCCACTTTGGGAGTTGTTTGTTAGGAGATACAGTGAACTTTTATCACATCATTTTCTCTTCATGTTCAATCACATGTATACACACACAGGGCAGTTATTTCATTGAGTTTGAGTTTGAGTTTGAATCTTTATTTCGGTCATTTTTACAAAACAGATAAACAAAATTAGGTTTAAGCAATTTACATTGCTTAATTTATATTACATTAATTAGTCAACACAGTGACTAGTTCTGACCGAAAAGGTATGGGCTGAAGCATAAAGCTTATTTTGCCCACCTTTTTATATAATACAAATAATAATAATAATAATAAGTCTGTGATTAATTATCACAGTAGCATAATTTATGAAAACACAAATGGGAAAAAAAGATAGCAATATCATAGAAATATTACTAAAAACAGAAAAGGAAAAGGAAATATAACAAAAGTAAACAGGATGTTGATTTACATCTGTCATCACATACTATAATATAATATATAATAATATAGATATGAATATAAATATAAACTTAAATATAATTATAAATTCTACATTACAATTAAGTTGCAATAATTATGCATCTTGAATAAAAGGCTAGGTTTACTATAACAATTCTAATGTTTGTGTGACTACAATGAGTCCTATCACCGCTAGAGGGCAGACTTTGACAGGTAATCTGCTTCTAATGATCACCATCTCACCCTCACTCTGTGTATGCAAGCATGTCTGTGGCATGAGCCTATTTGATGTTATGTTGCATGTGTGTGTTGTGTTGTGTTGTGTTGTGTGACCCGCTGTTTGTGTTTGTGGGGGTTTCATTGTGTATGGCAGCGGTCTGTCACTGCTGAGAAATCCTCTAGTATTTCTTTCCCAGTCCGCTTGCATTAAGATCAGCTCTGAGTCTGAACAGAGTTTAATAAACAGATATGACAGACAAAACGGACAGCAGGACTCAAGTTGTATTGAGACCAGCGTCCTGCAGAGCCTATAGACACACACATGCACTTCAGAGAGAGGATTACACACACACACACACACACACACACACACACACACACACACACACCCTCACACACACACACAGACACACACACACACACACACACACACACACACACACACACACACACACACACACACACACACACACACACACACACACACACACACCCTCACACACACACACTCACACACACACACACACACACACACACACACACACACACACACACACACACACACTGGTGACTGTGTTAATATACCCTCACAGCTGTCCTGTCAAGTTAAGTTTCACACTGCCAGGGTCACCCTCTGTCTCCCTGACTTTCGTGACTGCATGAGCCCCCTCGGATCATTCACACACACACACACACACACACACACACACACACACACACACACACACACACACACACACACACACACGCACACACGCACGCGCACGCACGCGCACACACGATGCATGTGTTTTGCATCAGTTCACTCCGAGGTGTGTGTGTGTTTGTGTGTGAGAGAGATACCAACCAGTCACACACATATATAGGACAAACACACACATGCACAGATGTACAGTAACACACACACACACACTGTATGCACACAGGACAACACACACTGTCCCGGGTCTTCCATCCAGGGAGGGTGACTCGATCCTCAAATGATTAAAACGCACAGAGATGTTCATACCACATCACATCCCACATCCTCACATCAAAGCCCTGCGTGACACCCGCCGTCTGTCTGTTGCTGTGGTGGTTAGCCTGCTTAGACTGTGCTTTTTATTTAGTTATTTTGTTGTTGGTACTGGACTTTCTAAGGCTTTCTGTGCCATATTTAGTGATTATATCGTTGCTGTCCGGCGGACACTTCTTATCCATAAAACTATGGTTAAGAAGTTTGTTTTTTTCGTAAATGAATGCCCTACTTGATGATGCTACAGTATCACACAAAAGCATCAAAAGTAGCAGATCTACAAGCATGAAACATGCATTTTGAGCTTGTCGATCTGCTTCTTTTGATATTTTTGCACTTGAATCCTGAACAAAAACTGTTGTAGCCTACATATGAGGTGTCCACCCGACAGAGACGATATGGCCTTAGTAGGATATATATTTTTCCTATATGATATGGACTGAAAATGAGTGTTTTTTTTACCTCAGTAAGGCAGACGCAGCAACAGCGCAGTGGCTCACGAGCCGCCTCAGAGTCTTGTTTTCCTAGGATAGGGACCGAAGAGGAGTGGATTCTACATATTGTTTTTCTAGGATAGAGACCGAAGAGGAGTGGATTTTACATATTGTTTTTCTAGGATAGAGACCGAAGAGGAGTGGAGTCTACATATTGTTTTCCTATAGGACTGAAGCGGAGTGCTTGGTTTTGTTACCTCGGCAAAGCCGATGTGCCCCTGGCCCCCTGCAGTCAAAGGCCAATGCTCACAATGCAACGCATTGCACTCTTACTTATGTTATATTTGTGTCATATTACGTAGAAGCAATGAGAAGGTTCTATGTGCTTAAGAAAATGCTGAAAATGCAAATGGTCCAGGGTCCTAGCTGCTGTATCATTCATTCATCATTACATTGCTTAAATGCTTACACATACACCCTAAAGAACGGCAATGGAAATATGCTGTCACAACATTATCATGTTTTTTTTAATCCTTTTCACAATGGTGGAGCCTATGTGCGTATATTGAATTTTGTTCCATTTGTAGATGCAGTTATGGGGTCCTTGGGGAAAAAAGAGAGAAAAAGAAGTTTGAGAACCACTGCATCAACAGAAGCCTGGTGCAGTCCCTGATGAGACTCTGGTAAACTGAAACAACCAGAGGAATAAACAGGGTTCAGCCCGCAGCCCCCCGGCCCCTCTGCCCCGTGTCACAAGGCCAAATCGATACCCTACCCCCTCTACTCTCCACAGTGAACCTTGACCTCTGGTTTGACAAAGGGAAGGAGAGAGAGAGAGAAAAAAACTTCTTTGAGTTTTTCTTTCCTCCTCTGGTCCCAGTGCTGAACAAACAAAGCTGCCCCTTTCTAACGCACGCACTCACACACACACACACACACACACACACACACACACACACACACACACACACACACACACACACACACACACACACACACACACACACACACACACACACACACACACACACACACACACACACACACACACACACACACACACACACACACACACACACACACACACACACACACACACACACACACACACACACACACACACACACACACACACTCTCTCCTGCATGTCTCCCACTCAGGGTTTTGAGTTCTGTACTGCAGTGTTGTTAGCTCCACTGTAGCGCCACCGTGTGTCTGCATACGGTAGGTGGGGCTTTAGTTTTCCTGGCTGTGCCTTGGGTTGGCTCCCACAGTGTCAGTTCGCTTGCCACTATAGTTCCGGGTGCCTGATGCAGTGCCCAGCTGACCTTGGGGCCATGTTCCTTGCAGAGGTCCACGTTTCTGATGTGGTCCGCCCATGTGACACCAAGTGCGTACTAGCATCCTTGTGTACCTCCAAGGCCTTTTCCTGCTGTACTGTGAGCGTCCTTGAAGTACTATATCCACGAACAGCCATTCCTATAGGGGATAAATAAATATTGGACATGGAATCAGTTGATAGGGGTTGGGCCAAAGATTGGTGTCTCCAGTTAGATTTTCATACATGTATTAAGGATGGTGGTAGGAGATATTGAGTGATCGTAGCTAATGCAATGTCCCAAAACGTTTACAAATCGTGTGTGTGTGTGTGTGTGTGTGTGTGTGTGTGTGTGTGTGTGTGTGTGTGTGTGTGTGTGTGTGTGTGTGTGTGTGTGCTTGCGTGCGTGCGTGCTTGCGTCGTTGCGTGCGTGCGTGCGTGCGTGTCTGAGTGCGTGCAACAGTGTGCGTGCGACCCGTGCGAGCCTAAGTGTGTATGTGTGTGTGTCGTGCATGCGTGCTGGGAGCACACAGGCTTCCCATCTCATCCCTGTAGAGAGGGAACAGGATACTGAACCTATAGGAAACTGGGAATACTGGACATAATGGAGACTCAGAGCGAGGTCAAACTGGGTGCTTTATTGTGGGAACGGAGGTGCTTTGGAGGCAGGGTGAGGGGAGATGCTGCTTATGAAAGGAAAAGGGAAAATACACTGTTCCTCCTGAGGCTTGTCCTCTGGGATCATCACAGGAACAGTCTGAGAGAGCTGTGAAGACCTGTAAGCAATGCTGGAAAGTAACTAGGCTACTTCATACTTCATACCCGCTGCCACCCTTAGATCTGCATATATGGAGCTGTTCTGACATTCCATATGTTGATCTGACCTCGTCAAACCCTGTACACTCAAGACATGCTCCATATATGGCCATTACAGAATTAATTCCATATGTTGATCTGACCCCCCTGCATGCCAAAGCGCCAGCAGTCTGCCGTCACCCAGGCGGATGCGTAGGGCGAGGTCGCTTCTCGCCCTCAGGCGTCTTACTGGTTATTATTATACCATATCTGATTGATGACAGTCACCTTGAATTAACAATCCAATTAAAGCATTGCTTCTGCACTCAGAGGGCAAACAGGAAGTGTGTGTGGAGGTTGAATTTGAGAAAGAGACAGCTGGCAGGACGAAGTCCCACAACACATCTGTCCAAACATTCTGACACACAAAGACAATACCATGACTTTAACTGTCTGTCTCTGTGTGTGTGTGTGTGTGTGTGTGTGTGTGTGTGTGTGTGTGTGTGTGTGTGTGTGCGCGTGCGTGCGTGCGTGCGTGCGTGCGTGCATGCGTGCGTGCGCGCGCGTGCGTGCGTCTGTGTGTGTGTGAGTGAGTGAGTGAGTGAGGCAAAATAACCACAATTTATTTGTTTCTAAAGAATGCAGTGGCAGGGTTTGTTTACAGCATGCAGAGGGTCAGTGAAAGTACTTCGCTCTCACAGACACTTTGGGTATTGCGGTGCTCGGGCCTGTTTGTGCCCGTGAGGGTGCGTGCTTTCGTGTGTGGGTAACAGTGTGCATGCCATGCGTGCACGCTTGTGTGCGCGTGCGTATAACCAGTAGCCCGTTTACAGCTGGCTGCGTTCTCTCCAGGCTATGCCATTAACCAGTAACAGTTAACAGTGGGAGTTTTTTTACGAGCGCCACTAAAACCATGACGTTTGCCTTCAGCTCCAGTCACACCTTCCAGAGGCCTTAATGACCAGAGCTGCTGTTTAAAGCGCTCCACCGTGTCCAGAATGGCCACTCAGACCCGTGTCCCCAAAACACTGTTATTTACTGCCACCGGAGCACCACAAGGTCATCGGAGAAAGGTCAAATGTCAGTCCTCCTGCCCCGTCGCTGTTCCGTTGGTATGATGGCTCGAACTTTGAATGGCTCAAAGTTCAACTTTCACCACTTAAGCCCTCATATACTTTGTTGTAAGACGAGTTGTGTGCAATTTGGGAACAGGTGACAACCTATTCCATCCACTATTTCCGATTAATGTTCCTCTATTTTTGTAGATTTTAGAAGCCTTAGTTTTCATTGACCTCCAGATTAACATGGTGTCATTAGAGTGCAGCGCCTTGAACCAGGCAGTGGTGTAAAATAACTAAGTACATATACTCAAGTACTCAAATTACTGACTTTTTTATTTTTTATATATACTTGATTTGAGTATTTGCAATTTTCTACACTTTTAGGCTACTTCTACATCTCAGAGGCACATATTGTACTTTTACTCAACTACAATTATTTACATTTTACTCCACTACAATTATCTGTAAAACATACATTAACCACTTCAGCCCTATATATATATACACTTTGGAGTTGTGAGCTTGAAGATTTGCTATTTTCAAAGGATTTTTACAAACTTGATACAGATTTGAAAACTTGTAACATGAGACCTTCTGCAGAATGAGTAATTTACTTATGGTACTTTCAACATATCTTTGACCAAACTTGACACACAGTGAGTCATTGAATGTTTCTTTTTTTTTTTTTTTTTTCATATGAAAGCAGATAATCATAGCTTCAAATTGACATATTGTTTGTTCGGTTTGACCCACCAGTATTGGAGATATGGCTTATAAAGTAATGTCTTAAAGAAAACAGCGAGTTGAGAAAACAGGCTTGAAAGGTTCATTTCTGTGGACTCTAACATTACACTATAGCTACTGTACATGTTTAGCATTTATTTCATATTTACATTTCAGATTTCAGTCGACATTTATTTCAGACATGGTCCGTGGTACAACATATTTTCAGACGGGGGTCCGTGATAGAACATATTTTCAGACGGGGTTCCGTGGTACAACATATTTTCATATGGGGGTCCGTGGCCAAATACATATGATTTTTTAAGAACCACTGACAAATGCCAACTCTCAGTGTTCGCTGTACCTCTGTCCATCCAGCATTTATGTGAACAGGAACAATGCTAATCTGACCAGAGGCTGCAGTCTCATACAGCACACACACAACACACTGATAGCATTGTGAAGTCAGCCATTGATCACATGGTGAAGTCAAATATTTATTTTCTCTTGGGGGGGTCACAACCCAGCAGAGTGAAGACAGAGCTTGGTCGATCTCTGTAAAGTTCTCTTTGAAGTGGAGATCGCTGGAGCTTGTCTTTTAATATTATGTCTGCAGGGTTCGATTTGTGAAGAAAAAATAAATCTTAGCCGCTCATGCTCTATAAGCTTCTTCATATGGCATTTTCATATTTTAGCATTTGTGTATTTGAATAGAAATGTCGCTGTTTATGGAATCAATACCCTCTGTGACTTTTCACGCCTACAAGTATAATGTCCCTCACAGACAGATGGGCAAGAGATAGTTTCTTTTTATTCTTTGCATTTACTGTAGACTTCATGCACTCAAGAATTGCACTTTATTACCGCTGCACTTGCAGTTTATAGGAAGAGGACTGGTGAGGGGCAGGAGTCTGTGATTTATTACTTTATTTCCTTGTATTGTAAACTCTTGTATAGTTTTGTTTTTATATGCACATGAACATTGTATTTCCTTGAGGCTCTTATATTGAGGCTCTTTTTTATTGTGTCGCTCCTGAGATGTTAGTTGTCCAGAGAGGGTCTATCTGTGTCTAGAACTAAACCACTGTATGCCCACTGACAGTAGGCCACAGAATTACCTCCACAATTATTCTGATGTAGGTTTTATTATTTTTGAAATATAATACAGTATATAACGCTCTGATTGGGCTGAAACATTGCCCACATTTGGAGTCATGCATCATACTGTATGTACTGTACTGTAACAGACGACTGACGTCATATAAATATGACTGATATCACATGAAGTCTGAAATCCACAATTGGAGCCACGCTGTTGGATCCAGTCTTAATAGCTTCCCTATTCTGGGCTTTTCATAATATGTGTTCCTTTGCTTCAGAAGATAGCCAAACTAGCTCACAAAGCGTCTCACGTGTTGTGAGCTTGTAGATCAGGGACAAATAAGGGGACTATACAGTTTTAAGTGGTTAACTTGGATCGGCATTAACTGAATTTCCCTTCCAGAGATAATAAAAGCCAAGTTGAGGCAGAGAGACGTGTCCCATCTCCCATTCCTCACATCAATTATCTACTGCATATTTCAGGTGGACGGTGAACCTCAGCTTAATATTATTTATTATTCGAACTGACAGCGAGTGTTTTCACAGTGGACATACAGTGTCGTGTCTGAGAAGTGAACTCTTCAGTTACTCCTCCATCAGAGCAGCGGTTTCCAAACAAACGTCAGGTCTGAGACGCGTGACGCCGTGTGTTTAATGTTGGTATAGAACCGAGCTCCGGGTCACTTCCATGAAACACGAACCGTTCAGGAAATTCCCAGCCCTGTTCACGGTGTGAAAGCTCTGGGACGTCCCTCCTGCTCGCCGCCTAGAAACAGGTAAATAAACTGAATGGACGTGACCTCTGAACCCCGGCGGCAATGTAGCATCACTGTCTGATTCTGAGACGTTAACAATTGCATCGCAAAATGTTAGATTCAATCCTTAACTCTTTTCAAAGGGGTTAGCCCTATACGTTCCCCCAGTTTAGGATATGGGTGCAGGGGTTAAGATTGGAATTGGCGTTGGCCTTGGGCTCACTTTTCAAACAGTTAGGATTAGGATTAGAGTAAAGGGGTAGGCTGGCTGGGCACTGTGTCACGCACCGGAACAGAA
>NC_139707.1:14554923-14567423 GCF_964188405.1 Protomyctophum parallelum
GTCAATTATTGTGTTTCAGAACACATTGCGGACTTTGTTAGACTGTGTTTCACTGTCATATCCCACATGTGGACCCCGTTCAAATGTCGGACGCTGTATGAAACGTAATGATTCAGATCGCATGTTTCACACTGTATGTTTCAGATGAGAATGTGTTGTGTATCATATTAATCATCTTTCATACTGCTGCCTACATTTCAATTACATATATTGTTCAATACCTCAGTCAGTGCATGCTAACTCTGGACTGGAGTTTGTAAATGCACATTGTTAACAGTTTCCGTGCCGGGAATGGTTTAATCCAGGTTACTGTCGCTGCGATATACGACATACCCGCCTTTTGTTTTATGTGTTTAATCCGCTTTATTGTAATAAATAAAAAGAAAATCCGTCTTCGTCGCGGAGATAGAGACTAGATGCATTCGCTTTGATGACGAAACCGGAAATCGTCACATGCTGTGGGCTGCTAGGGCTTCTGGGAAATTGAGGCCAATGGAAATGCATGGGGTGCAACGCCTGTCATTGAGACGAGTCTTGTGTGCGTCTTCCGGGTGCACCAAGATGGTGGATGATACGCTCGGATCACAACAAACCGAGGGAGCTTTTTTCGATTGATTTTCGCGGATTAAAAGCCCAAATAATTCAGCGTATGCTCTAAAGGTAATACAACAATCTCGGCAGTGAAGGGGGGTTGATTAAAATGCGGTTTAAGCGTCAAGTCAAACTGTTAATGACATGCATTTGGCTTGAGATAGGCTACAGGGAGGGGAGGGGTGAGTCAATGCACTGATCCCAGATCATCCCATGTCATCTATTAGAGACAAAACACTGCATTGAGAGAGAGAGGGGAGAGAAAGACACCAGGAATAAAAGAGGAATAAAGGGTTACGTCAACTGTTAAAGCCTATACATACTCCCCAGAGAGAGAGAGAGAGAGAGAGAGAGAGAGAGAGAGAGAGAGACAGAGAGAGGTATGAAGGGTGGGAGGGAGGAAGAAAAAGCGCTTATTTCACACATTATGTGTAAATTCACTTTGAATGTAATTATAAAGACGGGTATTCTGCGCTTCTACTGAGTGAAGCCAATTACAGGAAAACAGTATGGAATATGAAAATCTTATGTTAACTGTAACAGCATTAACTATTTGGAACTAGTGTAGTGATGTTATTGTTACTACCGCAAAAAGTAGTTGCATGAACAGTAACACGTAACCATACTTTGTAAACCGTAGTCCCCACAGTGGTGGTAAAAAAGAAAATCACACCTGTGTGAAGTGAGGGGCGCTCTTGTCATCGTACACAATCATGACATAACATGTCAATTTGCTCGTCCACATATGACGTACATTCTCCATTGATTGTCAATGGGAATTTAATGTTTGTGTAAGACGAAAATCAACACTAATATCTGAATATATAGGACTATAGCGCCCCTAAAAAAAAGAAAAGAAAAACGTGTCCTCTTGTGCAAGGCCAGAGATGGGATGGAACTGTGACTGAAAGGCATGGAGAGGGGACAAGGGGAGAGGGGACAAACAAGAGGAGAAGGGACAAGGGGAGAGGGGACAAGAGGAGAAGGGACAAGAGGAGAGGGGACAAGGGGAGAGGGGACAAGGGGAGAGGGGGAACGATGCGAAACAAATTAATGTTGACTCTTTCTGGTGGAAACCTCTATGTCCAAAACTGTTACTTCACAGGATTCAAATTAAAAAGTAGCAAAAGTGGCAGATCTCCAAGCTCAGATCATGTGGATCTGCTACTTTTGATGCTTTTGTGACGCTGTGTGATCAAGTAGGGCGTTAATGTAAGACAAAAACACTGAAGGTTATATGGAGATGAGCGTTTTGTGCCCGACAGCAGCGATGTATAGCAGAGAGAAGGAGTGGTGAGAAACAGAGAAAGAAAGAAGGGAAAAGAGGAAGGGGATAAACGAGCTCGGGGTAAGAGGCGGAAAACGGGGAAATGGGGCAAAATGGACAAAGGAGGAATACATGACTCAGAGGGAGGAGACCTGAAATACTGTGCATCTCAATGAAAGGTCCCGATCCAATAAGAGCTAATGAGATAACATTTGAATCCCAAAGAGGAAGATACATTGAGAACCGCTGAGGTGGAGAGACAGAGAGACAGAGAGAGAGAGAGAGAGAGAGAGAGAGGCAGAGAGACAGACAGACAGACAGACAGAGAGAGAGAGAGAGTGGTCTCCCAGGGTGAGGCCTACTGAAAGGGGCCCTCGCCCCCAGGGGTCATCTCTCCATTTAGTTTTTTCTTTTCTCTATTTCTGTCTTTCTGTCCTCTCAATCAGATCCATTCTGCTCCTCACGGCCTTAATCCACAAACTCCCTCATTAGTGTGTGTGTGTGTATGTGTGCGTGTGCGTGTGCGTGTGCGTGTGCGCGCGTGCGTGTGTGTGTGTGTGTGTGTCTGTGTGTGTATGTGCGTGTTTGTTTATGTACATCAGGGGTGTCCAAAGTCCCCGTGTGACAAATGCGGCCCTGGGACTCATTTTATACGGCCCGCAGCTCGCATGCACACCTTCCACACTGGTATACCTTCTGACCCTCCGACTTCCCGCGTGTATGTGCAATTGTGCATACGTGTCTGTGTGTGTGTGTGTGAGAGAGAGAGAGAGAGAGAGAGAGAGAGAGAGAGAGAGAGAGAGAGAGAGAGAGTAAAATAAGGCTCAAATCTGCCAGCCTCCACCAGTTGCCTTCCCTCTGGCTGAGTGTTTGAAACCATCACACTTAACTCTCCCTGCCTCTGTAGAGAGTGCTGTCTGATAATTAGCACTGCTACCATGTCCATACATTAATCACCTACGAATACCAGACGGAGAGAGAGAGAGAGGGGGGGGGGGGGGGGGCTAGTAGAATGGTGCAGGTCTAGCAAAGACAAACAGTCTAATAACACAATATCCATTCAGGGCTCTTACTGGCTGTACCCTTGGGAAAGTTAACAACCTTTTCCTGCTATAGTCACCAGAGACAACAGGCCGCCTGGTGTGTGTTAATGTGTGCGTGCGTGCGTGCGTGCGTGCGTGCGTGCGTGCCACCTGCATAATGTGTTAAGGATCTCAAACGCCAGTCGAAGCGAACTGGTCAGATTTCACATAATATACAAGCCTCTCTCTCTCACACACACACACACACACACACTCACACACACACACACACACACACACACACACACACACACAGACACAGACACTGACACATGCACGTACATACACACATGTGCGTGTGTGCGCACGTGTGTGCGCACGCGTCTAGACTATATTATTCTCAGTCATGTATGACACAGGGAAAACCCCTTATAGGTCTCCTGTGTGTGTGTGTGTGTGTGTGTGTGTGTGTGTGTGTGTGTGTGTGTGTGTGTGTGTGTGTGTGTGTGTGTGTCTTGAATAGCAGCCAAATCCACTGCGGCACACACATCAATACATCTTATTTACGTTGTCGCACTTACATGTTTTCTCAGCGCTCTGATTACTGGACCACTTACCCTGTTGTTTGGTTGACAAATGTTCATGTCTGTTGCTCCATCCTCAGAGCCACGGAGTAAGACAGAGTTAGGACAACTCTGTTCACTTCATGGAGCCAGTCTTCTACACATAGACTTCTATTGAAAATGGGGACAACAAATTAAATAGGGACAAGCCTTGGACCGGAAGTTGACAGAAATGCATTGGACTCAGGCAACAGCCCAGCTTTAATGATCTTAAATCCCTTTTGTTGTAGATTGTTGTTTATTTTTATTTTTATAGTACAACATAAACATTACAGAGACTTTACTTTAAAAACAGTTGTCATGTTGCACACATGCCTAAAATAGCTCTTATTTGCGCCGCCCTCGTTGAAAACAATGTATTTTAAACTCCAGCTTGTCCCTGTCCGTTCAGGCTGCATGAACAGCTCCTCGAGCTCTTCTGCCCCCTCAATGTCCTAGTCTGCTAAATGCCTATAGTTCCCATATCTAAATGCAGTCTTTCTATACCCTCAGCACTTGAATGACGTTGTTGTTGTTGAAATGTGCTATACAGATAAACTTGAGGCAAGGGAACTTTTTAATCACTTAGTCTAATAACCATAAAATAGTGAAAACAGACGATCTACGATAGCTAATAATGTGCTACTTATTTTTGAGGGGCGCTAGCCCCTCCTATGTCCAGCTTTTGGTGTGTGTCCTATACACAAACATTAAATTCCCATTGACAATGTATGGACTTTTACGCCATAGTGTCCATTTTACGGCATTATGATGTACGATGATAAGAGCGCCCCTCACTTCACATCTTTTTTATCAACTATTTTCTAAAAATGTTATGCATTTAATTGACTAAATCAATTGGTTTGATTAACTGTTGCCACCTTGCTATACCCTCAACCTACATCCAATCTCCCCCTGGTGGCGGCACCCATTACCCATTATCTTCCCCCACCCCCCCATACCCACCCCACTCACCCATACAGACATGTTTTGACATTCAAGAACAAAGAAATGTCTCTGTGATGTAACTCCACCAGTGTTGCCACGGTCTGCTTATTATAGGCGACTTTGGGCTTGTTTTTCTGTAAAGTAACCTGAAAGTGTAGCTGCTATTTGCGGCTTCCTTCCTAATGTTGTTTAAACCAGTGGTTCTCAAACATTTTCAAATCAAGGACCCCCAAATTACTATATATTTGTGCCATCTGCAAATATTTTGTGCCAGAAACCCCTGTACCAGATTTGTGTTGTTAAAATGTAAAAAAAAAAAAAAAATAGCAGACCAACTCACAACGCTTCTCATCGTGACCCGCTGTGAGCTTGTAGATCGTCTATTTTCAAATATATAATACTGTAGGTCAAATGAGCACCTAAACCTATGTTTAGGTGCTGCTCATTTGGCCTATAGTGGCTTCTTTTGGGCTTGTTTTCAAAGACATGGCCGGATTGCTTATTTCTCTCGCAAAGTCTGGAAACACTGAACTCCAGGGAACCTGTAGGTGGAGGTCGCAGGTGTTTCCATGCAGACGGTGATGAATCTTTCACGGCCTCAGGTGTCTTTTGTGAGTTTTGTTTTTCATATTTGTAGTGAATGAGTGCTTTACGCGCTGCGGTGAAGACCAACAGTAAACATGTCAGAGATAGCAGGATCACAGATCACCTTACAGTGAGTGGTCTCATATGTACTGTATCTCTCATGGAATCTGCAGCGGTGGAATGTAACTAAAGTACATTTTACTCTAGTAGTGTACTATGTCTGTACTTGTACTGTACTGTCCCAAAGTACAGTTTTGAGGTACTTTTACTTGACTATTTACATTCGTTTTTTTTGTGGCTTTCGCCTTTATTTTTTATTTTTTATAGAGGGATAGACAGTAGGCTGACTGGAGTCGAACCCGAGGCACACTGCCAGACTGGATTACCAGTCAACGTGCCTTACAATTTACAATTTAGGCATTTATTCAGCAGACGCTCTTAATCCAGAGCAATTTACATTAATCAAGAACAAAAAGCATGGCAATACATCATATACATACAAAGTAGTTGTGCCTTGTCAAGGCCGACCATTTACATTTTAATACTTTTACTACTCCATATACATCTCAGAGGCTATTGCTAGTTTGAGAGGCCCCATCCCCTCAAATGTATGGCTTTTGAAATTACGTTGTATGGCAGCCAAGTGTATGGACTTTTAATGTTTGTTTACAACACTTTAAGCAAACATTACCAGGCGCCCTTCAATTCACACGAGTGTGATTTTATTTTACTCCACTAAAGTTTTAGTTTCTAGTCAATTTAGATTTGTAGTTTAGAGTATTAGTAGTAAACATACATTTGATTAATGAATGTACATACTATAAAATGCACAACACTGTTCTATCCTCCACGACATCAGTGCGCTTGGGTTTGGCGAAAGGGCCTTTCTGTGTGGAGTTCTCCTCGTGCCCCCTAGGGTAGGTACCCTCACAAAAAACATGCAGTAATCCTTGTCTCTAAACTACCTCCCCCTGGTCAGCCGGGGCGCCTGATGAAGAAGACTGGTTCCTTCCACGCACTACGTCCGGCCGGGGAAACTCTCCACTGTCCGGTGAAAAGAAGGACCTTGGACTACTCATGCGTAGAAGGAAGCATGAGGTCAGTCCACTGCCCCCCCAGGATTACATTAGATAATTAATTGACACTGGGTGAAAAAATGGGTTGCAAAATCGTGAAAAAAAGAAAAGAAAAAAAGAAAAACAGGTCAGCAGTCACCATATGGTTTGAGGTTTGAGGTCAGATGCAGAGTTGCTGGCCAGTTCCATGCAGATCTAGGTGATGATTTGGTCTCTCTGCTCTTCTATGGAGACATTAGATCCATGTGTCTATTTTACACACAACCTTTGACATGATCCATGTTTCTGCGTGGTTTGGCACATCTTTTGAAAATGTAATTTCTCCCCAGAGCAAGAAAGCAGGCTCTATGTCAGCACTTGCAATGCACAGTGACAGGACACTTGGTTTCAAATCCGGGGTGGAACCGGAAAGTTACATAATAGTGCAGCTGACTAATAAACAAGCCTTTTCCTTTTTTATATGTTTGGCACACAAAACTGAATAGAAGTTCATAATTGGTTGGAACATTTACCGTTTTATTGTCTTTAGACACACACACACACACACACACACACACACACACACACACACGTACACGCACACGCACACGCACACACACACACACACACACACACACACACACACACACACACACACACACACACACGCCCATTGTCGCACAGAGTTCGAAGTCGTCTTGAGACATCAGGCGTTCCAAACGAGTGACTCTCTCTCTCTCCCTTTCTCTGTCATATTCCCCCACCTGCATCCTGCAAGCCATCACGCACACACGCCCCGTAAGACGCACCATGACACGGTCCAGTCTGTCTGGCCTCCAGCTGTTTGGCCACAGATGGGTGACTTCCTTTCAGACTCTTTTCCAGATGTAGAGATGGGGGTCCCTTTTCTTTCATCGCCTCTCTCTCTCTCTCTCTCTCTCTCTCTCTCTCTCTCTCTCTCTCTCTCTCTCTCCATATTGCTTTCTCCCCTGAAGTGTTTTGTGTGATGTAAATCTCCATGGTTTACCTGGATTGTTATTTTTTCTTCTTATAGGTATCCCCCCCCCCCCCCACTGCAAATATTTGACTTTAAATCTTCAATCTTCTCTTTGTCAATCATTTGCCCACTTCGACCAAAATCAACAACCCTTATAGGCCTACTGTACAGGAAAAGAATATATACAGATGTTAACACGTACAGTATGTGTTAACAGAATAACACAGAAAGCCCTCTGGACTTTTTGACAAAACGTTTCTGTTATAGTTTTGGCATGTATAATCACTTGCAATTTGTTAATAAAGTATTTAAATCAATAAATCTATTCCTGCAGACATTGTATGATGCATCTCAGATATTAAGCAATACTACTGCATGGGAAAAGGTAAACAACAGGATCAAGGTTATAGCTAAAAACATGCACTTTTTGTTAAACCAAGTCCCAAACTGTATAGTGCGCATGATACGGAAAACAAAACAAGTAGGGATGAAAAGGGAGATAATAATAATATAGGCCTAATGCAATTAAAATAAGTATACTAATAAGGAATTAAGGATTGAGATAAAGATAACGCAATTGGATGCTTCAGGGTCCAATTAGGTTACAATGCAAACATTTGTACATTCTCTGAGTCTGAGTCAAATTAAGGATTTTACCGCAAACCGTCTGGTGAGACGCGGACACAGGGGACATGCCTTTACAATAACTACTTTATAAAAGGTGTAATGTGACACCCGAGGTGCTCTGAACTACGATTTGTTACAGGGATTTACACACAATGGCTTTTCTCTCTCCCCCTTCCTTTCATCTCCTTGACTCTCCTCCTCCTCCTCCTCCTCCTCCTCCTCCTCCTGTTCTCTGCCTCTCCCCCTCTTTCCACATCTCTTTTCTCTCCCTCACTCTGTCCCTCCATCCATTCCTTCTGCTCGTTCTCTTTTCTTCAGTGTCCAGAGAGGGGGAGAGAGAGAGAGAGAGAGAGAGAGAGAGGCACATGCCGACATATGTCTCTCAACAATAGACACGTGTTAAAATAGTAACTCCCTCCTTCTCATACAGGTCTCTATCTGGATGGAAGACAGAGGTGTGATATTGTTTAATTGTCTTGTCTAGTTAGAACATGAATATTGTTACAATTTAAATATTATGTAAAAACAAATATACATAATATGTATGGATGTATTTCAATACATGTGGGATTATGACTTTTTTCTGTAAATGATTTGGCAATCAATGTCAATGTATGTAAATGTAGCCACAGCAGGCTGATTTTTGTAAATTGATGAATTTGATACATTTAAAATCTCTCTCTCTCTCTCTCTCTCTCTCTCTCTATCATAAAACCTTCCCTTCACCATAAACCTAAGGGGCCAACTGCGAGGACCCCTGCCCGCCAGTCATGCTTACTTGTCAGGCAGAGGCAGCAGCAGGATGTGGCCCCCTCTCGGGAAACTCACAAAGACCAGTATGGAATGGGTTAATGGTGCACGCTGGGTTTGAGATCGACCCGCATCTTAGTGGGGGACGGACCATGAAAAAAAGAAGAATTGCGAGCGGGTGGGTGGCATGATTGTGTGTGTGTGTGTGTGTGTGTGTGTGTGTGTGTGTGTGCGTGTATACATACCATTGTGTGTGACATTGCTTTCATATACTTGAATGTGTTCGGGATTAGGGGGACATGTGTGTGTGCGCTTGTGTGACCCTTGAGTACACGGTTGTGTGCGTGGTTTAAGTGCTTGTAACTTTGTGCATGCAGCGCGCGTGTGATTGTGTGTGCACGTGTATCTTTGTAAAACTCAATCTCCTCTTTTTCTGTGACAAA
The DNA here is from genome assembly GCF_964188405.1 of Protomyctophum parallelum. Classification (NCBI taxonomy): domain Eukaryota; kingdom Metazoa; phylum Chordata; class Actinopteri; order Myctophiformes; family Myctophidae; genus Protomyctophum; species Protomyctophum parallelum. Next base: position 14,563,811 of record NC_139707.1, read on the forward strand.
CACAGACGAGAATTCATCGTCTTTTTTTCTGAACAGAACCACGTGTTTGTGACTCTCCTCTAACATAACATCTGTTCTTTTAAAAAGAAATAGTCTTCTCCAACTCTCTGCTCTTCCCTCTCTCTATCATCTCTGTCTTCTGTCCCCCCCAGACCCCCCCGCCCCCACCCTCTAACTCTAACTCTCTCTCTCTCTACTCTGTCACTGATCCCTGCTCTTTGTCAGTCTCCTTCTCTCTCTGGAAGCCATTGATGGAGGATTAACTCCCCATGTGTCAATCAATACTGTTTTCCTTTCTCTCTCTCTCTCTCTCTCTCTCTCTCTCTCTCTGTCTCTCTATCCTCCTCCTCCTCCTTCCACGGTCATCGCTGAGCCTTAGAGAAGAGGAGGTAAAACATGCCCGAGGGTGTTATGTTTTTTACTTCCATTCCTCCACCCCTCCACCCTCCTCTCTCTCTCTCTCTCTCTCTCTCTCTCAAGCTGTTTGCCTGGCTGTGGTTCGCTGACTTTTTAAAAGAGAGGTCTGGAGACAAAAGGTGGAAAGGTAGAAAACTAAAGTCAGAGAGAGAGAGAGAGAGAGAGAGCGAGAGAGAGAGAGAGAGAGAGAGTAGAGAAGAGAGAGAGAGTGAGTGCAGGTGAACGAGTGTAATGAACACCGACATGTCTCACCTGTCAGAGAAAGTGCAACGAGGTTCCATCTGGTTACTTTATCACTACAGGGAGACAGCGTGCGTGCGTGCATGTGCATGTGTGTGTGTGTGTGTGTGTGTGTGTGTGTGTGTGTGTGTGTGTGTGTGTGTGTGTGTGTGTGTGTGTGTGTGTGTGTGTGTGTGTGTGTGTGTGTGACATGTGTGTGTGTGTGTGTGTGTGTGTGTGTGTGTGTGTGTGTGTGTGTGTGAGAGAGAGAGGGAGAAAGAGAGAGAGTTAGAGAGAGAGAGAGAAAGAAAGAAAGTGCAGAGGTATAGATAGTGCATGTCTTTGTTTTCACAAGTGTCTGGTTTAACCTGGTGGCTTCTCTCTTATCTCTTTCTCTTTCTTTCTTCATCCCCGTCTCTCCACAGCCTCTCTCCATCTCTATCCCTTCCTCTTCACCTCTCTCTCTCTCTCTCTCTCTCTCCCTCTCTCTCTCTCTCTCTCTCGTACAAACACACTCAGAGTTCTGCTTTCAATTTCTCGCTGTGATAAACGACACCCCGCTGCTAATACACCTCTGACGTGTTCACACATATTTCTTCATACAGGCATGACAAGGTGCAAATCCAGCCAATGTGATAACACACACACACACACACACACACACACGCTCGCACACTCGCATACACACACACACACACACACACACACACACACACACACACACACACACACACACACACACACACACACACACACATACGAGTGGGGTACTACTACTCTTGCGAGGACGTCAACATCGTATAGGACGCCAATGTTATCATGCCATTTTTACCTTCTTTTAACCTCTTTTCTTTTCTTTTTTTTTCTTTTTTTACCTTTGTAAGCTGGTACATCTGCTACCAGCATGCAAGTATACGCATAAATCAGGATCAATGTAACCTCTAAAAGTCTGACTGTATCCCATAAGCCTCACTCTAAAACTAGTTTTTCTTTCTTTCTTTCTTTCATTTTCTTTTACCATGAAACAAGCATTTTGCTAATTCTATCATAACGGTACTTAGGGGACATGTGGCCCTCGCAAATATATACTACACAAGCACATACACGCATACACACACGTGCACGCACACAGTGGTGTAATGTAAGTACATTTACTCAAGTAAGCACAATTTCGAGGTATTTTTTTACTTTACTCCCAACTTCCAACTCTCTTTAGTTTTACTTCTAGTCTTCTACTACACTATAACAAGTAGCCTATTGTACTTTTACTCACTACAACCAGTAAGACGCCCTGAGGGCGAGAAGCGTGACCTCGCCCTAAAACAACAGGTCTAGGAATGCCCGTACTGGTATATGGACTTTTCGCATTGTAGCCTACTTGTAGATCTGCTATTCTTGGTCAACTTGCGGAACGAGACATTCTGCAAAATACTTTCTACTTTTGGCATTTACGTACATTTTGACACCAATACTACACACGTGCGCATGCACGCACGCACGCACACACACACACACACACACACACACACACACACACACACACACACACACACACACACACACACACACACACACACACACACACACACACACACACACACACACACACACACACACACACACGCACACACACACACACACACAATACAGAGGATACACCAGGGGACGATGTGTGAAAGGTGTGTTAAAGTCATATCTCTGCGTGTCTCCGCCGCGGTGAGGCGGCCGACAACACTCTGAGCGTTACCTCCAGGAAGTGGCTCCGTTATTTATCCATTCAGCCAGTCAGGAAGAGGAGCCGCGACCCCGCCGTGTGTTGTTCCATTTCCACGGCCCCAAATATTTACTCTCAACTCTTCAAAAGCCATTTCATTTTTCACTTTCCCACTATTTGGACACGTTGCTGTTTGTGCTGCAGGGGGAAAAGGACGCATGCACGCACGCAGTCACTCAATGCTCATTGTAGTATATAACAGTACTATAGCACAATTAGAAATGTGCACCCTATCGCCAGAAAAATAATGAAGTGTGTTTGATAGGGTTTGACTGAATTTCTGAATTCCTACAATGCCCATAATGCTTTAGTGCACTTCCCCGCCTTGTAGAGGGGGGAGGCTGCATGGAGGTGTGACTTTGTAGTCCAGGAAGGAAGTGAGATAACACTTTCATGACAGTTTTTTGGTCATGAACATGGCGCCATGAATAAAACATATTACACATAAAAACCCCAGCAAAGTGTTTCATTAAACATCATTAAAATGAGCTCTGGTTGCAAAAGGGGTGAAGTGGGCCTTTTAAGAAAATGACAAACCATACCCACCTCTCTCTCTGTAAAATATCTTCCTCTTGACTCACTGAGGGATTCATCTGTCCATCTCTGATCTCCTCTTCAAGCCTTCAGGTTTTGACTTTCACACCGGCTCCATCACAGCAGTGTGATGCCAATATGCAAAACATAATGTGCGTGTGAGGATTACACATGAAGGAAGACATGCAAATCAAGTCTGATGTGATATATTGCAATGTTTCATGTTTTTGCAGCATTTCTTTAGCAATGCGGTTTGAAGGATGAACATCCAAACAGAGTCACCAAGTTGAAGCAGACACAACAATGAGCTTTTGTTGTTGGTCTTGACCAAAGGTAAAATAAAATATTGATCTCATCCTATTTCTGCTTTGAATTAAACCAATCATCTTCAACTATATACTGGCAGTTAATTTCCAATCAATCGGTAGTTTGGACTGTAGGATGGTGCAATACTTTGTAAAGTATTGCACAATGATGGCAAACTTTGTGCAAAGGCCTTTCCTTTTACTCTCTATTCTCTCTCTCTCTCCTCCCTCTCTCTCTCTCTCTCTCTCTCTCTCTCTCTCTTTCTCAATTCAATTCAAAGGAGCCTTATTGGCATGATAAAATGTACGTTTACATTGCCAAAGCAAAAGTGGAACAAGACAATCAAAATAAAACAATGCATTT
>NC_139707.1:14572423-14577423 GCF_964188405.1 Protomyctophum parallelum
CTACATGTGTGCTGTGTCTGAGGCACGGTAAGACTACATGTGTGCTGTGTCTGAGGCACGGTAAGACTACATGTGTGCTGTGTCTGAGGCACGGTATAAGACTACATGTGTGCTGTGTCTGAGGCACGGTATAAGACTACATGTGTGCTGTGTCTGAGGCACGGTATAAGACTACATGTGTGCTGTGTCTGAGACACGGTAAGACTACATGTGTGCTGTGTCTGAGGCACGGTATAAGACTACATGTGTGCTGTGTCTGAGGCACGGTATAAGACTACATGTGTGCTGTGTCTGAGACACGGTAAGACTACATGTGTGCTGTGTCTGAGACACGGTAAGACTACATGTGTGCTGTGTCTGAGACACGGTAAGACTACATGTGTGCTGTGTCTGAGGCACGGTAAGACTACATGTGTGCTGTGTCTGAGGCACGGTAAGACTACATGTGTGCTGTGTCTGAGACACGGTATAAGACTACATGTGTGCTGTGTCTGAGGCACGGTATAAGACTACATGTGTGCTGTGTCTGAGGCACGGTAAGAGACGGCAAGCCAAGCAGGTGAATGTATTAAAACAACAAGTCCCAAGAGGCCGTGGTTTATAGTGGATTTAGAACAGCTATAAGGGGTGTAGTTAAGCATGACAGAGCTCATGCTTAACAAGTCGCTAAGCTAAGCTATTTTCATGACTCGGGTCGCAATGTCACTATGTCTGTATGTCGCACCACCGATCCGACCTACATGTACAATATGACTCATACATCACTTTGTCTGAGGTGGTGAAGAAATTGTCCAAACCTGTTAATTTTTTTACAAATTGAATCATGGGATAGCTACAGGTATATGCGTGCACACATGGCCCTCCGTGGTCAGATATGAATGCATGGCAGATATTAAAATTAAGGGTGGCACACAATATGACAGCAATGACCCTTAATATCTCACTTAAAGGTCTGAATACCTTAGAAAAAAACCTGTGGGAAACAATTCTAACTTCTTCAACAACACATACACTTAAATGTGCAAGAACCAAGACTAAAAATAAAATAACCACTCAACCTCCTCCAGAACAAGACGTACAAAACAACAGATCGAGGAACGTTTTGTACGTCCGAACACCCACCAGCCCCACCCCCACCCCTATCACCTCCACCGCCATATCCCTGACCTTAACACAGAGAAACACTTGTCCGTTTGGAAGGCCAAGGTAAATAAACTGAGCTATGCACCTCAAACGAAGGCGAGCAGACAAAGAGAGTGAAGGAGTGACTGATCACATAAACTAACCAGACGGTGTGTGGAGAGAGAGAGAGATGGGAGAGAGACAGAGAGACAGAGGGAGAGAGAGAGAGAGAGAACAATGGGGCAAAGGTTCCAGTCACGGAAGGCTCGGCAGGGAGGAAGAGGTGGCGGCGGTCAGGTCAGGTCGACTGTGTTATCATAACAGCCGCTAACGAATGCAGCGCCGCCTCAGCAATGTGGGAAACTCTACTCAGATGTGAGCGCTAGCATGAAGGCACAGGCTCAGGCCTCGCGGCTCAGATCTCAGTGATTCTTACAGCAGACTAGAGCAGCTTTACTTGCAGGCATACCGCACCATGATCAAAGCTTGCGGTTCATTCAAGTGCCTTTTGTATTTGTTACAACTGAGTGCCTCGGCACTCCAGTGCTGTAGGGAAATTAAGCTATATCCAGACAAAAAGGAAAAAGAAAAGAAATCTAATCACGTGGATCTCGGACTTGTCATCTATGATGTGTGTGACTCCATTTTAACCTACATTTAAAGATTTCAAACAATGATGTCAGAATGACTGGAGGTATTTCTGTGGCCTCCTGGCGGTGTGCAGAAGAACATTTGCACTGGTAGGTCCAGCAGTTTGTGCATTAGCTCCAGAAAGGCACAAACATGCACCGTCTTACAATTTTCAATTTAGGCATTTAGCAGACTTAATCCAGACCGATTTACAGTAAGCAAGGACAACACAAGGTACAGTAATACATCATATAATTAGTAATCTATGATGATAGATGAATCAAGAACCATCAATCTAAACAGTATCAATCAATCAATAATCAATAATCTGAACATTGAAACTATACAGTATACACAGCTAGGATGGCAGGTCTACAATGACCTGCCATCACCTGGCATCGGTTTACATAACATACTATCTTAATTAGATTTTTGCCTTTGCATAAGCCTGCAAGGTTGTCAAGGCTAGAGCAAGTGCTACAATGTATAGATGGCTATAGCCTCTTTGAGAGCCATGCAGGCATGTGGTATAATTTCAAGGCCGCAAAAGTGTCCAATACAAACTTGGCTACAAGGCATTTGACTTTGGCCACTACTCCTCAACAAAGTTTAGGCTATAGCTCATTTCTCAAACGTCAGCTAATCTGGGGGAAAAGGCACAAAAAAAACAATGATAAGGGCATAACAGCAGCCTTTACTGAAAAGCAGTATGACCCCTTGCTAAAGTTAATCCATAGACCTAATGCAAACGCACGTCTCCCAGCTATCATTCACCACTACTGCTGAAGTTCTATCAATAGCAGACCTACTACCTTGATACCGGCTCTGTCACTGAACACTTCACACCACATGCACTTAAATTGATGCACGCTGCAGGTTTTAACAACAATGATGGATTAACACAGGCGATTTCAACGTGCGCGGTTTGTTTAATTAGTTGGAGCAGGTTATACACCCATGTTGCTGTTCATAGCATGGCTCTGAAACAGCGTAGCCATCTATGGTTTCTGTGCATGCGTCAAGTACAGTTGATAAAATGTAGGTGCTGATGTGATGTGAGAGAGATGAGTGTGCGTGCATGTGTCTGTGTGTGCGTACGTGAGTGTTCCGTAATGCACTCTAAATGTGCCACAACCAGTCACAATCTAGTTTAAAACTCCTTAAGCGCCACCTGGTGGTCACCAGTTTAGGCTCTGAGTGCCAATTCTCCCATTATAAAAAAAGAGAGGGCGTTTAAAAAAAAAGTAAAAAAAAAAAAAAAAAGTTTCTTTTTTTTTATATATACGTCTTTACGGGCATGGCACTCAGTGCATATTTGATTTAGATACGGGATGACGTCCCTGGCACTGGAATGTGGTTTATGATAAACTTGTGTTTGTGTGTGCGTGTCTGAGTTATCTATATCATTGTGTTTGCCCATGCAGGCTAAGAGGAGAATCCCCAACATCGATCACTCTGCCAGCCCTGACTTACACATGCAATGCATAACACAAACCCTCGCTATTTCTTAACTCATGTGACACCCCTCACGAACTGATTGACACGTTTACATCCTATCTGTTGTTTAATTAAAGTAAAATCATGCAAACTAAATCTGTCAAAATATTCCCTAATAACTTATGGATGTCTAGTGATCTGAAGGGTTGCATTCGGGAGATAAAACCTGCTTTTAAAAATGGTAATCTTGAGTTAGTTGGAGAAAAAAGATGTGAATTAAGATCTAAACTGAGACAAGCAAAAATAGATTACAAAGATAAAGTTGAGTGCCAATACTTTTCAGGGAATGCCAAGAAAGCATGGGAAGGTTTAAATGTGATGATGGGCAGGGAAACTAAGCAAAAGCGTACCCCCCTGTCGCACCCCTCTCCATCTTTTATCTAATGATCTAAATATCTTTTTCAGCCGTTTGAAATGACTTCAGTGCTGAGTGTGATAGTGTGTGTATGTCCATTCCGGAGTATGTCCCTATCACACTCAGTGAAAAGGAAATTGTAGCTAGCCTTTCCTGTATTAAGCCCAACTCGGCCCGTGGGCCAGATGGCTTTAGAGGTCGAGTGTTGAAAGAAAATGTTCATGAACTTAAAGGTATGTGTTGATGCTATTCCAGTATTTGCTTGACTCTCTAACAATGGCCAATTTATGGAAAATGTCTTGTATTGTGTCTCTCCCCAAGAAGCCTGAAGCCACTGAACTAAAAGACTTTAGGCCCATTTGCTCTTACTTCCATTTTGGGAAAATGTTTTGAAATAGTTTGTAGGAATGACCGTGTTAGTGGCTGGAGAAACAGTACAGAGGCATTGGTAAAGGTTAACCAATGGTGGGTTTATTCAACAAATGCGCACTACCAACTGGCATAAATGCAGGCAGCTCTCTACTCCCAGCACAGACTTCAGTTCACTGGCAAAATGGCAGCCTTTTATACCCAGCTGGAGATAATGATAATGGACTATACCATTTACAGGGTGTCTTCAAATGAGAACATACCATAAATACATACATAAGCATACAATAAATACATATAAATAAATAACCATAAAACCATACAATTGTTAAAAGTTTCTGTGAACTACATGAACTATACAAGTTATATAATAAGTCCTTCACACAACATAAATAAGCAATCCCAACAGCACATCTTAACCCCCCGCTATCCTGACATGGTCCAGCCCAATCCTTACTGAAACACATCACAGGCAATTGTTAGGCATTCAATCAAACCTCAACAATAGAACATTATTGCACTTCCCAAACATATTGCATCTATAACCCACATTGCACTTGCCCCTCATGTTTGTTAATCACCAAGCATTTCCCCAGGTGGAACTCGTTGGCTGAGTGGCCATCTCAGCTAAACAGGAAACGGTAGGCTATTCAACAATAAAATCATGATTGCAAAATACAACTGTGCAAGTTAATAAAGTGCCAATATGCTGTGCAGAATAAGTAACAGAGGACCACTCTGTTACATTATAAGCAGACAAATCACAGCGATGGTTTCTAACAGCTTAGATCATCTCCAATTTGCTTATAAAAGTCAGAGAGGAACTGATGATGCAACTATCAGCCTGTTTAACACCCTGTCAAAGCATCTCCAAGTCCCCTCCCACTTTGCCAGGGTCCTTTTTTATTGATTTACCTCTGCTTTCAACAGCATGCAGATACACACCCTTCTGCAGAGACTCATTGACATTGGGGTAAATGGAGGTATTATCCGTCTTGTCAGAGACTTCCTCTCTGTCCGTCCTCAA
>NC_139707.1:14589923-14602423 GCF_964188405.1 Protomyctophum parallelum
CAAAAGCAACAGTCAGACCTTAATCTGACATAGCATGGGTTACAGTAAGAGCATGCACATCTAAGCACCGCTGGCCGGCCCACTGCTAAACAATCCGTCCCAAAAGAGTTGTGAGGGTGAAAGGCAAGCACAGAGACACAGGCGAATCCAGCGGTCATCTCAGGGCGCTGGGCTACAGAATGGAACCTCAGTCCAACATCATGTGGATTAGACAGGAAATGAACGGAGGGCCGCTCTCTCTGCAGACCAAGAAGAGAGAAGAATGCATTTTAACATCTTGTTTTTTTCTCCTCCTCCTTTGCTTTTCTAACGAGTGTCGTGTGTTTTAGAAAGATGAGTTCTAATGAGGGGTTTGAGTGTTATTGGATGACAGAGAGATATGTTTGACCCAGTTTTAGAGAGAGGGAGAGAGAGAGAGAGGGAGGGAGAGAGAAGGAGCAGTTGTTTTCTCTTAAATGCTAACATCTGAGCAGGGCAAGCATTGAGAAAATGGCCGTCAGCATTCGCGGCCTTTGGAGGCTCTGAAGATGGCGTGACCTTTTGAGATTTTTCTGTGAAGTCTGAGCCAGCTTATATTATGGATGGCATGCACACACGTACGCACACACGTACGCACGCACGCACGCACGCAAGCACGCACGCACGCACACACACACACACACACACACACACATTGATTGATTGATTGAAATATTTATTAACAGTTTGTAGAATTTACAGTACATTTTAAGCACAAACTCAATACAAAGACTGTCAACTGTGAGTGGACGACCCAATTAAGCATTACACTTGTTTACAACAGGGTCCACATTGTTCAATTCATCAAAACATTTAAAGACATACAAACATTTAGAGACATACAAATAGACATTTCTATGTAGCTAAATTCATCATATGGGAAGCAAAAAAGGGAAAAGATACAATATACAGTGAGGGAAAATGGGGTGGGGGGGGGATTCAGATTTTACAGAGGCCAGTTTCGAATTGCAGCCATCCGTAGGTGCCCTTTGAGAGCGGTTTTGAAGGAGTCAAGGGATTCACATGTCTTAATGACTGTTGGTAGGGCGTTCCACATTTTGGTGGCATAGGAGCGAAAAGAATTTAGTCCCTTGTTTGTGCCGAATCTGGGTTGTACATGGTTTGTTGTACTCCCTCTGGTGTTGTGGGTGTGGACTTCGTTTACACTAAGGAAGTATTTAGACAGGTACATGGGTATCTTGGTGGTGTATCGAATCTTGTGGACCAGACCCATTGCAAGATGCTGTACTCTGTCGTCGACCCTAAGCCATCCCAGCCTGTCAAAGTGGGCAGGGGTGAGGTGGGTTCGGGGGGTGAGGCCAAGTAGGAGCCTGACCAGTTTGTTTTGGGAGGTCTGGAGCCTTGTTTTAAGGGCCTTTGAGGTGCTGTGGTACCAAGAGGTGGATGCATAGTCAAAGAAACCTTGTACGAGGGCTCCTGTTAAGGTCTTCAAGGTGTTTTTGCTGACCAGTGAGGAGATCCTGTAAAGGAATCTTGTTCTTTGATTGACTTTTTTGATTACGTTGGTGGCCATCTTATCACCGGAAAGATTGGCCTCCAGGATGGAACCTAGGTAGGTAATTTGATCTTTTCGTGTGATAATATTGTCACCCACTCTAACCAAGAAGCCATCTGCCTTGCTGAGATTACTATTTGATCCGAAGAGGATGGATTCAGTTTTTCCCAGGTGTAAGGATAGTTTGTTATCAGCGAGCCAGGTGCAGATTCTACCGAGTTCAGAGCTGAGGGTCTTTTCAACCTGCAGTTTGTTCCTGTCCGAGACCAGCAGTGCTGAGTCATCTGCGAACAGGAACAAGTTGCAGTCACAAGCTGAAGTCATGTCGTTAACATATATTAGGAACAGTAAAGGCCCTAGTATGCTTCCTTGTGGGACGCCACAGCTCACTGGGAGGGGAGGGGACAGTGTTCCGTTCACCTCCACCATCTGTTCTCTCCCCTCCAGGTAGGATTGCATCCAGCTCACTGATGTGCTATCAAAACCAATAGCTTTAAGCTTGTTAACCAGTATGGAGTGGTTCACGGTGTCAAAAGCCTTTTGGAGGTCCAGCATGACCATGCCGCAGTATTTTCCAGCGTCCACCTCGTGTTTGATGTGGTCGCTCAAATAGAGGAGGCATGTGTCAGTGGAGTGGGATGTTCTGAAACCAGATTGGAACTCGTACAGCAATTTATTAGTGGCAAGATACTTTTCAACCTGTTCATAGACTATTTTTTCCATCACTTTCGAGATGGAGCTTAGAATAGAAATAGGGCGGTAGTTGCCGGGTTCTAATTTACTCCCTTTTTTGTACAAGGGGGTTACTTTGGCCAGTTTAAAATCTTGGGGGACCTGTCCCTGTTTGATGGAGAGGTTAACTATGTGGGTGATGACTGGAGCTATGGAAAAGGCTGAGTCTCTGAGAAATTTGGAGGGGATATTGTCATGGCCAGTGGCTTTGTGGGGTTGGAGGGCACACAGTTTTTTAAGTACCTCCTCGGTTGTTACCATTGCCATTTTGAAATCATCTTTACAAACACCAAGGTTTTTGTAGAAGGCTTTGATGTGCTCTACACCAAAACGCCCAGAGTGGGAGGGCAGTTTGCTAACCAGCTTTGTTGCAATGTTTGTAAAGAAGATGTTCAGGTGGTTGGCTACATCAAGCTTGTCAGTGATGAGGGTGTTATTCGATTTGATGTTTATGTTAGTAAACCTGGTTTTTAGTTTCTGACCACAGCCTAGTTGGTTGTTTAGTAACTTCCAGAGTTCCCGAGGATTGTTTTTGATTTCCTCGGCTTTATCATTGATAAAGTTACATTTGGCAGATTTGGTCATGGCAATTACACCGTTTCTTAGCTTGTTACACTGGGTTTTTAGGTTGCACAGTTTGGTTTGGAGATTACTGTCGAAGCGCTTGGCTAGCATGGACTTGCATTTAAGAAGTTCAGAGCATTTGTTGTCTCTGGCTTTCATTGCAGTCAGTATGTCCGAATTCATCCATGGCTCCGAGCGGGTTTTGACCCTGATGGTTCTCAAAGGAGCCATGATGTTTAGTACTGATGTAAATTTGGTTTTAAAGCCAAGCCATGCTTCTTCGACTAGTGAGCTCCTGAGCACATCGGACCAATCCAGACTCTCCAGTTCAAGGTTAAAGGCCTCACTAGAGTAGGTTTTGAGGTCCCTAGATATGACTGTTTTGTGACAGTCAAACTTTAGTTTTTGTATTTTGCGGGTACAGAAAATCATAAAATGATCACTGAGCCCACATACAATAACCCCTTTCTTGGAGATTCTGGATTTGTCCGAGGTCAGAATGAGATCAATGACAGTTTGAGTAGAATCACACACTCTTGTGACACACACACACACACACACACACACACACACACACACACACACACACACGGGACACCAATGGGCCACGGAAGGCTGAACACAGACAAGGTTGTTAATTAATGTTTACAACTTTATATACTGTGTTTGCCGCCGCATGGCGAGCGTAGCCGCCGCAATCGGGACACTCAGGCCCTTTCTGGGACGTGTGGGGAATCCCAACGTTCCCAGATATCAGCCCATTCACATCCAGCGGAGGGAATCGTCTGATACGTAAACATTGCGCCGGTCGGTGGGAGCAGTGTTCCAGTGGCTGCGGATCTGGTGGCCTGGAAACTGTGCTGCTCTGGTGCCATTCATTATGGAGCCAGCAGACAGGTCTGCCCTTTCACACTCTGTTACACACATACATACAGTATGCACACACACGCACACACACACACACACACACACACACACACACACACACACACACACACACACACACACACACACACACATTGAAGCTGCAATCCATAACTCATGCATAAAACGCTATATGGGTACTATCTTGCACCACCCCTTATCCCTAAACTAATTTGTCATTTTTTACTATTTAAAAAAAACATTTTATAAATAGTTCAAATAGCCAATCTACAAGCTCACAATGTCTCGATGTAGATCGGCTAGTTTAACTATTTTAATATGTTTTTCAAAATAGTAAAAATCACATGCACCCGTGTGAACTGATTTGGTTCCATTTGGACTCTGAGAGTTTACAAATGGAACCAAATGGACCCTTTGGTTCCATTTGGTTCCATTTGTAAACTCTCAGAGTTACATGTTCATTTGGTTCTATTTACTCTCTCAGAGTTACAGACCTGTATGGGTCCATTTGGTTCCGTTTACGCTTTCAGAGTTACAGACCTGTATGGGTCCATTTGGTTCCGTTTACGCTTTCAGAGTTACAGACCTGTATGGGTCCATTTGGTTCCGTTTACGCTCTCAGAGTTAGAGACCTGTATGGGTCCATTTGGTTCCGTTTGTACACTCAGAGTTAAGTTCCCTGCACACACGTTTTTCCGAATTTTTTGCTGCGTTTCTCCGTCGGTTTTCCGAAAAACACGCCCAGTGTGCAACCACCTTTACAGACCTGTAAGTGTCCATTTGGTTCCATTTGTACACTCAGAGTTACAGACCTGTAAGTGTCCATTTGGTTCCATTTGTACACTCAGAGTTACAGACCTCTAAGGGTCCATTTGGTTCCATTTGTACACTCAGAGTTACAGACCTCTAAGGGTCCATTTGGTTCCATTTGTACACTCAGAGTTACAGACCTCTAAGGGTCCATTTGGTTCCATTTGTACACTCAGAGTTACAGACCTGTAAGTGTCCATTTGGTTCCATTTGTACACTCAGAGTTACAGACCTCTAAGGGTCCATTTGGTTCCATTTGTACACTCAGAGTTACAGACCTCTAAGGGTCCATTTGGTTCCATTTGTACACTCAGAGTTACAGACCTCTAAGGGTCCATTTGGTTCCATTTGTACACTCAGAGTTACAGACCTCTAAGGGTCCATTTGGTTCCATTTGTACACTCAGAGTTACAGACCTCTAAGGGTCCATTTGGTTCCATTTGTACACTCAGAGTTACAGTCCTCTAAGGGTCCATTTGGTTCCATTTGTACACTCAGAGTTACAGACCTCTAAGGGTCCATTTGGTTCCATTTGTACACTCAGAGTTACAGTCCTCTAAGGGTCCATTTGGTTCCATTTGTACACTCAGAGTTACAGACCTGTAAGTGTCCATTTGGTTCCATTTGTACACTCAGAGTTACAGACCTCTAAGGGTCCATTTGGTTCCATTTGTACACTCAGAGTTACAGACCTCTAAGGGTCCATTTGGTTCCATTTGTACACTCAGAGTTACAGACCTCTAAGGGTCCATTTGGTTCCATTTGTACACTCAGAGTTACAGACCTCTAAGGGTCCATTTGGTTCCATTTGTACACTCAGAGTTACAGACCTCTAAGGGTCCATTTGGTTCCATTTGTACACTCAGAGTTACAGACCTGTAAGTGTCCATTTGGTTCCATTTGTACACTCAGAGTTACAGACCTCTAGGGTCCATTTGGTTCCATTTGTACACTCAGAGTTACAGTCCTCTAAGGGTCCATTTGGTTCCATTTGTACACTCAGAGTTACAGACCTCTAAGGGTCCATTTGGTTCCATTTGTACACTCAGAGTTACAGACCTCTAAGGGTCCATTTGGTTCCATTTGTACACTCAGAGTTACAGACCTCTAAGGGTCCATTTGGTTCCATTTGTACACTCAGAGTTACAGACCTCTAAGGGTCCATTTGGTTCCATTTGTACACTCAGAGTTACAGACCTCTAAGGGTCCATTTGGTTCCATTTGTACACTCAGAGTTACAGACCTCTAAGGGTCCATTTGGTTCCATTTGTACACTCAGAGTTACAGACCTGTAAGTGTCCATTTGGTTCCATTTGTACACTCAGAGTTACAGACCTCTAAGGGTCCATTTGGTTCCATTTGTACACTCAGAGTTACAGACCTCTAAGGGTCCATTTGGTTCCATTTGTACACTCAGAGTTACAGACCTCTAAGGGTCCATTTGGTTCCATTTGTACACTCAGAGTTACAGTCCTCTAAGGGTCCATTTGGTTCCATTTGTACACTCAGAGTTACAGACCTCTAAGGGTCCATTTGGTTCCATTTGTACACTCAGAGTTACAGACCTCTAAGGGTCCATTTGGTTCCATTTGTACACTCAGAGTTACAGACCTCTAAGGGTCCATTTGGTTCCATTTGTACACTCAGAGTTACAGACCTCTAAGGGTCCATTTGGTTCCATTTGTACACTCAGAGTTACAGACCTCTAAGGGTCCATTTGGTTCCATTTGTACACTCAGAGTTACAGACCTCTAAGGGTCCATTTGGTTCCATTTGTACACACTGCACACGTCACCCTTGACACGACTTCCCTGCTTCACACGTAAACGAGTATAAAGTAACTCGGGTAACGGGTAGTCTCACCTCTGCACTTGCTTTGTTAACCGGCTACTTGGTACACAGTGAGTGAACTCAGTACTCTGAACTTTTTCTATACTTTTTACTCTCTTTATTATTCTTGTACTTGTCTTCTGTCTGTGTTTTTACTTACTTAGTCAAATTGTACCTTTGAAACTGGACAAAGGGATTAATTAGGACTGGCTAACTGCTATCAACTCAGCCATCAAACAGGCTCATTTGAACACTTTAGCCACGCCCTCAATTTCCAGGAAATAAACCTCCAACACTATATATAGTGGCCAGTTACAAAGGCGATCTGACTAACGGGTAGTCTCACCTCTGCACTTGCTTTGTTAACCGGCTACTTGGTACACAGTGAGTGAACTCAGTACTCTGAACTTTTTCTATACTTTTTACTCTCTTTATTATTCTTGTACTTGTCTTCTGTCTGTGTTTTTACTTACTTAGTCAAATTGTACCTTTGAAACTGGACAAAGGGATTAATTAGGACTGGCTAACTGCTATCAACTCAGCCATCAAACAGGCTCATTTGAACACTTTAGCCACGCCCTCAATTTCCAGGAAATAAACCTCCAACACTATATATAGTGGCCAGTTACAAAGGCGATCTGACTAACGGGTAGTCTCACCTCTGCACTTGCTTTGTTAACCGGCTACTTGGTACACAGTGAGTGAACTCAGTACTCTGAACTTTTTCTATACTTTTTACTCTCTTTATTATTCTTGTACTTGTCTTCTGTCTGTGTTTTTACTTACTTAGTCAAATTGTACCTTTGAAACTGGACAAAGGGATTAATTAGGACTGGCTAACTGCTATCAACTCAGCCATCAAACAGGCTCATTTGAACACTTTAGCCACGCCCTCAATTTCCAGGAAATAAACCTCCAACACTATATATAGTGGCCAGTTACAAAGGCGATCTGACTAACGGGTAGTCTCACCTCTGCACTTGCTTTGTTAACCGGCTACTTGGTACACAGTGAGTGAACTCAGTACTCTGAACTTTTTCTATACTAGTCAAATTGTACCTTTGAAACTGGACAAAGGGATTAATTAGGACTGGCTAACTGCTATCAACTCAGCCATCAAACAGGCTCATTTGAACACTTTAGCCACGCCCTCAATTTCCAGGAAATAAACCTCCAACACTATATATAGTGGCCAGTTACAAAGGCGATCTGACTAACGGGTAGTCTCACCTCTGCACTTGCTTTGTTAACCGGCTACTTGGTACACAGTGAGTGAACTCAGTACTCTGAACCTTTTTCTATACTAGTCAAATTGTACCTTTGAAACTGGACAAAGGGATTAATTAGGACTGGCTAACTGCTATCAACTCAGCCATCAAACAGGCTCATTTGAACACTTTAGCCACGCCCTCAATTTCCAGGAAATAAACCTCCAACACTATATATAGTGGCCAGTTACAAAGGCGATCTGACTAACGGGTAGTCTCACCTCTGCACTTGCTTTGTTAACCGGCTACTTGGTACACAGTGAGTGAACTCAGTACTCCGAACCTTTTTCTATACTTTTTACTCTCTTTATTATTCTTGTACTTGTCTTCTGTCTGTGTTTTTACTTACTTAGTCAAATTGTACCTTTCCAATCTCCTCTCTGTATCGTTCCAATTTCTCCGCTGTATCGTTCCAATTTCTCCGCTGTATCGTTCCAATTTCCAACCCAAAAAATCACACAGGCTGACTAATATAGCCTAGTGTCCAATCCAAAGACCTGGACACCCAGACACATCCAGACACATCGAAGGAGGCCGTCCTAGGGGTTCTGTATCAACTTATTTCCTACTTCCTATTATTATGTTATAATTACTAGTTGTACCTTATTATTATTGTACCTTATTATTATTATTATTATTACTTTATTATTATTATCTCTTATACCTGTTTAGAATGTGCTTTCCCACCGTCCCTATACTGTCCTCCTCATGTCGCCCTAGACACTACTTCTCCAGTCACAGAGATCCGTCAAATCTCATCTATCCAGCTCGTTCACCCAGTCACCATTTTGTGGTGGAGGGAGGACTATGGAACTGCCACGCAGCTACCAAAAAGAATATGCCTGAATTCATTTCAGGCCACGCCTCCCTCAAGTCTCTGCATTTCCTTGCTCTGACTGAAACCTGGATCACCCCAGATAACACTGCAACTCCCGCCGCGCTCTCTGTTTCACACAACTTCACCCACACCCCTCGCCAAACAGGCACAGGGGGGGGTACAGGGCTACTAACATCCCCCAAATGGAACTTCCGTGTCTTAAATCTCTCTCACCTTTCTCTGTCCACATGTGAATTTCATGCTATCTCAATATCACAGCCAGTCCCCCTCATCCTCATTGTGCTATATCGCCCTCCTGGAACTCTCGGGAACTTCCTGGAAGAACTAGACTCTCTGATCAGCTCGTTTCCGGAAGATGGCACCCCTCTGATTCTACTGGGTGACTTCAACCTTCCTACCGCAGAGAAGTATCTTCCCGTTACATCCCTTCTGGCCTCATTTGACCTCTCCCTATCTCCCTCCCCTCCCACTCACAGGGCTGGTAATGTTTTGGACCTTGTGTTCTCCAGAGCCTGCTCTCCCTCCACACTCTCTGTTACCCCCTTAAGTAGGTCTGACCACCACTTCATAACCTTCTCCCTCTCTCTCTCCACCCTCCCGCCTAAACATACTAACCCCCCGAACGTCACCTCCCGACGCAATCTCAAATCCCTAAACCCCTCCTCCCTCTCATCCTCTATTCTCTCCTCTCTACCCTCCCTGGAGTCATTCCTCTCCCTCTCACCTGACACTGCAACCTCATCCTTCCTCTCCTCTATCTCATCTGCATTCGACCAACACTGCCCGCTCTCATCCAGGCCAGCTCGCTCATGTCCACCGGCTCCCTGGCTATCTGAAACTCTCAGATCTGAACGAACACCTCTAAGGGCAGCCGAAAGAAAGTGGCACAAGTCAAAGCTACCAGATGACCTTTCACACTTTCACTCACTCCTCTCTGCCTTTGCCCACTCACTAACCACTGCTAAAACCTCCTTCTACCACACCAAAATCCAATCCTGTACTTCTAACCCAAGGAAGCTCTTCTCCACTTTCACCTCCCTCCTTAAACCCCCTCCCCCCACTCAACCCTCATCCCTCACTGCTGATGTTTTTGTCAACTACTTCGAGAAGAAGGTTGATGATATCAGCAGCTCCTTTCCTCCCCTCCCACATAAAGTGGCATCTGACTCAACCAACACCAACCCCAACATACCATGCATGTCCTCCTTCTCTCCTCTTTCCCCAGACGAGGTTCTACAACTAGTAACATCCTCTAGACCTACCACTTGTCCTCTTGACCCTGTCCCGTCTCCAATCTTCCAGACCATCGCACCTGATCTGCTCCCCTTCATCACCTCCATCATCAACACCTCAGTAACCTCAGGCTGCGTCCCATCTGCCCTCAAGTCAGCCAGAGTAACACCACTCCTCAAAAAACCAACCCTTGACCCCTCAGATGTCAAGAACTACAGACCGGTATCACTCCTTTCATTTATTTCTAAAACCATTGAACGTGTCGTCTCCAACCAGCTCTCTCTCCATCTCTCACAGAACAACCTGCTGGATCCCAACCAGTCCGGATTCAAGAAGGCCCACTCCACAGAAACTGCCCTGCTGGCAGTCACAGAAGCACTACATGCTGCCCAAGCTGCTTCCCACTCTGCAGTACTGATTCTCCTAGACCTATCAGCAGCATTTGACACAGTGAACCACCAGCTGCTCCTAGAAACCCTAGCGGAGCTAGGCATCGGTGGAACGGCACTAAAGTGGTTCTCCTCCTACCTCACCGATCGGACCTACCAGGTTTCCTGGAAAGGTCTGCTATCATCCCCCCGAACCCTCCAAACTGGGGTCCCACAGGGATCTGTACTTGGTCCCCTCCTTTTCTCACTGTACACTAAATCCCTTGGCACTATCATCTCTGCTCACAATATATCCTATCACTGCTACGCCGATGACACACAACTGTTCCTATCCTTCCCCCCCTCTGCCACTCAGGTGGAAGAGCGCATCACTGCATGCCTGGCTGACATATCACAGTGGATGTCCTCCAACCACCTCAAGCTGAACCCAGACAAGACTGAGCTTCTCTTCTTCCCAGCTAAGTCCTGCCCTATGCGGGAGCTAACTATTTCCGTAGACAACGCCCTGGTAACGTCTGTCCCAACAGCCAGGAATCTTGGTGTTGTCCTGGACAGTCAGCTCTCGTTCAAAGCTCACATCACAGCTGTCACTCGATCATGTAGGTTCACACTCTATAACATACGACGAATTAGACCGTTCCTCACCCAGGAATCAGCCCAGCTCCTAATCCAGACAACAGTCTTGTCAAAACTCGACTATTGTAACTCCCTCCTTACTGGCCTACCAGCATGTGCACTTAAGCCTCTCCAGCTGATCCAAAATGCAGCAGCTCGCTTGGTCTTCAACCAGCCAAAATTCTCACATGTCTCCCCCCTGCTCCGCTCCCTCCACTGGCTCCCGGTCGCTGCCCGCACAGAATACAAAACTCTGATGCTGGCATTCAAAGCAACCAAAGGTATGGCTCCCCCATATCTTACAAGTATGATTGAACCCTACAAACCCTCCCGCGCACTCAGATCAGCCAACGCAGGGAAACTGGAAGTACCCTCACTAAAAACGCCGGGACAACGCTCCACACGTCCCAAACTCTTCTCCCTTCTGGCTCCAAAACTGTGGAATGCACTTCCCATTGCAGTCAGAACTGCAGCATCACTCCCAATCTTCCGCCGTAGCCTGAAAACCCACCTTTTCAGACTCCATCATGGCCCATAGCACTTACCCTAACCCCTTACATAGCATTTCTGTTGGCTTAGATAGCATTTGACACAGACTTATAGCATGTTATGTAGACAGCACTATAATTGTATTGTATATAGTCATAGCACGCCATAGTACATATGTATAGCATAGTAGTGAATATGTATAGTTTATTATGTATAGTGTATGTATAGTTTCATCATATAGATATTCCACTGTTACCTTCTTATCTTACGCATGTTTCATGATAAATGCTTTTATGTGATGTATTCCCATGCTTTTGTTCTTGCCTAAATGTAAGTCGCTCTGGATTAAGAGCGTCTGCTAAATGCCTAAATTGTAAATTGTAAATTGTAACTCTGCCTATGAAACTGGAGCGCTGACATTGCACCGCTCAGCAAGACCAACACCTAGGGGTGCCTCTTGGGGCCCATGTCTGCTTGTGATGGCGGGCCTGGTTTGTTTTAACCATGCACGTCGACCTATTAGGAGTTGGCACTGAGAACGGGACTTGGGCATTCCAGTGGGCAGTACACCATGCCACGAACAAAGCGACAGGGGAGTGCCGTCACCTCAGAACACAACGGGTGATCTTTGACCCCGACACCATGACTATAGTTATAGTACGACCCGAGAGTGAGAATATGTTTCACGTGGGGTGAGGTGGAATCGGTGGGTGTAAATGAGAGTGAGAGAGTAACAAGAACAATGGTGTGAGATATGCAACACAATTAGGGTTGGATTTTCTGGGGAAAATGCAACCCTAATTGAATCTCGGGAAATAGGTGGGGGTATAGGGGGCATGCCTCTGCTTTTGATATCCCCCCTCTGTTCATGCATTATTATATGACCAGTGATGTCGTTTGAAGTAGTATGTAGGGCTTAAGTGCTTAAGAAAATGAACCCCCCTCTGTTTTTCTCTTTACAGATCGATGCCCTGAACACAATCGTCATCCCGGCTGTGTGTCAAACTGTGTCTGACTGAATTCGGCATCGTTCTATTCTACACACATGTACCATTATAGCATGTTTCACACAGAAACACTTGAGCGTGGCGCGGATCGCCCCGTCTCCCTCTCTGATGGAGAAAGCAGACGGCCCGGGACACTCACCCAGTGATTTGTAACAATATTGTCTCAGGCATATATCAGCCGCTCGGCGCTGAGCCCCACAACGCCACGGCACAAAGCCCGGCACTTAGCTTCTCCTAATTCCAATCACTCAGCACTTTGGAGAGGTGCATGGGCCGAGGGAGTCCGGACAGAGAGAGAGAGGGAGA
>NC_139707.1:14607423-14609923 GCF_964188405.1 Protomyctophum parallelum
CACTTCATTGTACCCCGACATGGTGGTCGGGTACAAATGTATTATGTTATTATGTGCTTTAATAACTGTGTATATACAACACGGGGGATCATATCACTGCCATTGCTGCCCAAGAATGAGTTATAAGATTCCAAATTTGCTACAAGTGGAACGGATTTTCCAGGCTGTGGTTTGAAAGCAAATACAATGTAAAAGAGTGCTCAGTTAAAGGCTTTAATAAAGGTTAAAGCTTAAAGCTCATGGAGAACTAAAATGACAGCACACTTGTTTGTAACTTGTTAGACATAACTAGCAGTGGTTTTTCAACCAGTGGTCCTTGAAGGGGTTCCAGGTAGTCCCCAGCTAAATGATGGAGTTGGTAACCAAATGAACCCTTATAGATCTTTAACTCTTGAGAGTGTAAATTGAAATCGAATGGACCCGTACGGGTCCATTTGGTTTCATTTTACGCTCTCAAGAGTTACATAACTGTCAGCATTACTTACAAGTCTATACAGAGAATGTAGAATAATTGTCATTTTGATCAATGTTTGCCTGTTGTCTCTCCTATTGTACCAACAGCAGGTTTTGAGTCTGAGAGGCTACATCTCATCAAATGGTGGTCCATGGCTCAAAAGCCAAATAAATGATGGTCCTTGATATGAAAAGGGTTGAAAACCACTGGCTTAAAGGTTAGTGTTGTAATGTTTTCCATGAAATGTTCTACATTTTCTTTGTACATTTGAGCTTTTTGGGACCATGTTTTATCTTCCATGCAGATGCTAGATCTAACATACATCAGTCTGTGAAGCTTAGCAGCATCGTCTTCTTCATCAGGATCAGTGTCTTGTTCCTTGTTTTTCTCCTCCTCCTCTTTTCACAATTAAAACAGAACAGCAAATTTGTGCAGAACACCAACACACACACACACACACACACACACACACACACACACACACACACACACACACACACACACACACACACACACACACACACACACACACACACACACACACACACACACACATTAACACAAGTACACACACGAACGTGCACACACATACACATATCTTCCCAGTCATTGTTTGTGGTCAGCGAGTTTGTTTATAGCTCATACGGCCTATGGTTGGAAGGTGTGTGTGTGTGTGTGTGTGTGTGTGTGTGTGTGTGTGTGTGTAGAGGTGGTCATCCTCTGGTCAGTATGTTATTTTCATTACTGGACCGATGCCAGACTGACAGCGATGGACAGAAGCATGCCAACATACACACACGCATACGCACGCATGCACACACACACACACACACACACACACACGCGCAAACACACACAGACACACACACACACGCACGCACACACACACACACACACACACACACAGGACCTACTGGAAACACTCACAAAGACCTACTTGCTCCCTGCGCTGAACAATAGTCATAAACACACACACGCACACATGCACACACACATGCACACACACATGCACACACACACAGACAGTGGGAGCCCCACATCCAAAACAATGGCCATAAATATAGCAGCCTCTGGGAAAAGGAATACGGACCGTGTCCATCCCTGATCTGAGGAGCGACACCCAGCCCTGCACTTCCTGTTCACCCGGCCACACGCGGAGCACGGCATTGTGGGAAGAACAGTTATCGAAAACGCAAACCTCGTCATATCAGTCAAAGGTTTCGAGTATCGATATTTTTTACTGATATTTTTTTACTGGTATTTTTTCAAAAACATTTAAATAATAGCAGAATTGAAGCATCAGGCCACGCACCATGAGCTGGTACAGTATGTCGGCTATTTTAGAATAGAATTTAAATGGAAGTGGTTATATTATTGTGATGCTATACATTATCTACTTTTGATGGGCACACCCCCCCCCCCACCCGCCCACACACACACACACACACCAAGGAGCGACGCAATGTGAGCTTGTAGAAATAGTCTGCTTCCATGCCACGGCTATTTACGCAATTTTTGGTATGAACATTCTTTTGACAACGATTACGACATTAAAGTTCAGCCTTACCCCAATTATGTCATTGGCTTTGCACGACCCGACGTGAGTGGTCAGTGTGGATTGGACTGGGCCTCGGCAGGCCGTGGCTGATGCAGATCTGTGGGGGTGTGTGACAGGTCTGTGTGTTCTGACATCAGGACCGCCTGAGGCGTCGGTTCAAAGCCAGACGTTTTAAGTGTTTCACTGCAAGTCGAAGTCTCAAATCATTTCCTCACTTCAGTCCGACTCAAGGCGAGGACACGATGAATGCATACCAGTGTTTTCACGCTGTAAATTCCTGCTACAATGCTTTCATTCACAATCAAATCCACTGTCGTATCTGACTGAAGAACCGGGTTTCAGACATTGCTGAAGGATTCAAGGCAAACATTACAAGCAGAGCGATGAGTTTTATGACACCAGTAGGATGGATAGTAAATCTGAGAGATGGAACATGTTATATTCTATTAAATTAAATTACATTTGATTTGAGATAGATTATGTGAGGC
>NC_139707.1:14619923-14622423 GCF_964188405.1 Protomyctophum parallelum
CAGTAGCGTCTCCTATACGATAATACGGGCAGGGAACAGGGTGTCACCTGCCAACGGGGGAAGGTTGAATGGGAGGAGTAGGGCGGAGGCCCAGTCGGGACTCCTCACTGACAGGTGAATGGGAGGAGTAGGGCGGAGGCCCAGTTGGGACTCCTCACTGACAGGTGAGCCAACAGTGCAACAGCAGTGGCAACACAGAAATGTGTGGAGATGATAAATTAGCATAATGACTCAATTGGTAGAATGAAAGGGTAAACCATTATTGACTTCAGTACATTTATAAAGAAAAAAGTACAAAAGCTCTTTGTCTGGTTGGAGTGGATTAAACTTTATGGCGATAATTACTAATCTGCTATACTGACTCTTCTTATAGTTTAAATCTAAAACAGCAATGAACAAGTTGTTATCAGTGATTCTAAAACGGTTAGAGGTTATCAGCTAACAATCCACATTGATTTAGTCCTTCTGACTACTGAATCTTGCTGTCTCATCCAGTTAACAGTCCTTAGCAGCCTGACCCCAGTTTATGACCACAGGTTGAGAAGAACTTAAGTTCAGGGTCAAAGGTCACCTAAGTTTAGTAGCGCCTGAGAAGAAGGGGAGCTTGAGCAGCATTTCAGGGAAGGGAGAGACGCAGGGAGAGAGACAGACAGACAGAGAGAGGGGAAGGGGGAGGGGGAGGGAGAGCACAGTTCATCTGAGAGTTATGAACAGAGCGAGAGAGAGTGGGAGGTCAGAGAGAGAGAGAACAGGAGCCAGCTCTTGCAGAACCAGTGAGATCCATTTTAAATGTGATTCAGGGCGGGGGAGCTGGTTCCTGTCTATTGTGTGGATAAAAGAATAGTTTGTCTTTCATGTCTCTGAGTTTCGCAGCCCCCTCTGCGGCTCCTTGGACTGTCCTGCAGGACAGGGTTAGTTTACAAGCAACCAGTTACGATTATTCACGTCCAGCGGTGCTCGGTGCCAAACGCCCGGCAGCGTTTGATAGTATATATGCGCTCCTCGTACATTTTTCATGAGCTATACATTGTGACATTGCACTTTGATTTTGCCACACAATAGGGGCTTTTGTTCAAGTAGGAGGATATGTTGGGGAGAGATTATCATCGCATTCATGTTCCCCAAAGAAACAACTCATGTCATTAGTCAAATGCGTGTGCTTTGTCTTTACATTTGAAAACCCCTTTTATCTCTTGAAGCTATACAGAGATGTATAAGTACTCGAAACTTCTTAGAAGGTCCTGTTTTCCTCTTGTTCTTCATCTTCTCTCTCTCTCTCTCTCTCTCTCTCTCTCTCTCTCTCTCTCTCTCTCTCTCTCTCTCTCTCATGTGATGGAAGTGATTAGTAAGTCTTCCACGCCCATGTTCCAGGTCAAGGGGCACATTTTGAAATTTCCTTTAAAGAGATGGGTGGGTCTTGTAGCATCGAAATATTTCACCATTGGTTGGGCGAGCTGTCAGTCAAAGGAAACTACATTGAATAGGCCTTTAATTACTTTCCTGTGATTGTCCAAACGTTTTGGTGGCCATTGTGTCCTCCTGTGTGAGGGAAACCACCCATTTGGCACCCCGAAAAGGATAAAACAAACACACCAAGAAGGAGAAAAGAAGCAACAGTCATTATTTACTTATAGAATTGGGCCGTTCTGTACTGTATATTCTAGTAGGAGCCAGATAGATAGATATCTAATGTCTGGCACACAACTATTGAAATGTTGTTTAGCACTTTCAACCTAAATACAATAAAAGAAACAAACAAAAAAACTGTTTTCTTGATCTGCAAGCACCCTTCTATCAATATCATGCATTTCTAAAGATGAAGCAAGAAGAAGCATCGCGTTTCAGCGGTCTCGTCGCGCCCCAAGTTGAAAATAGTCCAACTTTTAGATTGGAATCAACGTCACTTTTTTTTAGACTGACCAATAGAAATGGAGGAGATGCGGGACCATGTGGAAAGCTCCCTTCCCCTCATGTAGAAGATCAACAAAGCTGAGAGGCTGATGGCTGATCCTGCTGTGTCAACAACCGGGTCATTTACGACCTGACTTTGAAGCATCACCAGAATCATGAGATGTCCATGTTTACTGTTATTTCAGCGAGGCTGTTTGTGCAGGTGACATGAGCACGGCAACGGTTGGTTGATGGGTTCCAATGCTGAGTCATCAGCATCAGTAAACTGGGTCTGTGCGCTCAGTGAAGCAGCTACCTACTTCCACTGGTCACAGTCGCACCATCACATTTGCACGGACACGCGCATGCACAATCTCTCTCTCTCTCAATTCAATTTCAATTCAAAGGAGCTTTATTGGCATGAGAGAACATACGCTTACATTTCCAAAGCAAAAGTGGAACAAAACAATCAAGATACAGCAATGTATACATGTACAAATAAATATGGAATATAAATAGGAATCAAATAAAGGTGTAAACAGAGTGTGTTCCATTAACGCTTTGCTTGTGAAACTTTAAAAAGCATTGCGCATTTTCTGTCAGAGATGCA
>NC_139707.1:14624923-14659923 GCF_964188405.1 Protomyctophum parallelum
ACACACAAACACACACACACACACAAGGTGTGTGTGATTGTTACTTTCACTCAGAATAAAAGCTGCTTGCGTGGCCCAAGAGTGTCTAAAGACTACTGTTGACATTAGATCCAGCATGTATAGCACTAAAACGCTGTGTTTTACTGTAAGGGTTATTGATCTTTGTGGGATGTCTGTCACTACGATGTGAGGCAGAGCAAATACCTGAGCAAATACCTCACCTCACCCCATATACAGAGGTTTTCAGATTCTTTGACTGTGTGCGACTGTGTTTGTGTGCGTGTGTGTGTATCCGTGCATTCGTGCATTACACTATACAGTAGATAGATAGTGGACAAGGCAGGGAATAGCTACAGGCTCTTTATGAAGACACATTACCCTCTGATGGGTGGTTTTACAGCTGTGAAGAATGAAGAATGAAGATGCTGCAACAAGAACACGCATGTCTAGAGGAATGCAGCTCTTTCAAACAATGAAGCAATGGATCAATGCCTGTGTGTGTGTAGTCCATCATGTAACTCAGTGGTTCCCAAACTTTTCAGGTTTAAAAAAATTGGATTATACAAAAAATTTAAATAGGGGGGGAAAATGGAATTTTAACTCGAGTGGTAACCACAAAAAATTAGTCTGGTGCGTGCGTGCATGTGTGCGTACGTACGTGCGTGCGCGTGTGCGTGCGTGTGTGTGTCAGTTCCATGTGCCTGGTGCGGCATAAGGGGATATTGATTAGCGGGTTGGTAATAATAGCTTTCCCTTTTTTTGTAAGTATACCCAGGAAGCTAAGTGGACGTTAACGCACAGCAGAGGAAGTGTTGGGGGGCAGCATGCTAACGTATAGGAGCATGAAGGGAAACGGAGAAAGGGAGAGTGGAAGCCATAGGGGAGGATGATGGACAATGTGAGTGTGAGGCCCCCTGGAGGGGGGGGGGTCCAACTGACCCCCCCTAACCCCTCCTCCCTCTCAGGAACCCTCCTCTTCATTGGCTGAGCCGACACACAGTCCAACCTGCCCATGTAAAACCAGCCAGGCGGCTTTTTCTCCGTGCTACAGAAGTGCTCAACCCCCGTACTTGCATCAGTACTTAGTATACTTCTGGTCGAGTATCACTACATTTCTGTTACAGTCCTCGATCGCTTGAATGTACTCAAAAGTACATGCTTTGAAAGTATTCAAGTATTCAAAAGTACAAATTACAATGTGATTTTATTTTTTAATAAATGCATTGCTGTGTTGAAATTTAGACATTTTCCTCCCAAAAATGCTAAGGTTTTCCAGAAATATGAGCCCTAACTGAATCAGATCCAGGTTTATTTGTGACATTACAGGTAAAGAAGTGAATGTATGCTCCATCATTTTGTAATATTCCGTGGGAAGATAAATTATAGAGGTATAGAGTGAGAGCAGAAGGGAAAGACAGAGAAAACAGGTGAAATAAAACAAATAAGATATGTGCATACATACATGATAGTTTAACGATGTGATAATAGGTCTATAATGAATTTTAGGAACATTATTTGCATCATATACAGGTGTGTATATAACGGCATCAGCCTTGCACTGCATCACATGCATGTGATGAGAATGCGTGTGCAGTGTGCACATGCACACAAAGCTGAGAGGGAGACAGAATTCCTTGAATGCAACACAGCTTAGTCTACTCATCCATCAACCTATCCATCAATCACATCAGCCTAGCTGTTTGTGTGTGGGTTTTCATGTCAAAACATAAACTAAAACAATGTTCAAACTCAAGCAATATATAACCACAGCAATTAGCAGCACACACACGCACACACATGCACGCATGCCCATGCACTCACGCACGCACGCACATGCTTGCACACACACATACACACATATCTAAGAGCCAATGAGAGAAGACAGCATACGAAAGCATTTATTCTCTGCGCTGTGGGAACGTCTTCTTGCTACAAAGAAACATGTGAAGATGATGTGAAGATAATGGAGCGTGTCTGATGTCTTTCATGTGTGACCCAAAGACAAACGGCGTGGCCTTGTAATGCACACAAACTGGTTTTGTTAGTTGGTCTGACAGTTACTGGTTCCACCTTTCCTTTGACCTTAGCCACGTAAATTCTACCTATTCTGAGCATGTCAAAACAGCTAAACAAAAATAGCTGATATACAAGTTCACAATGCATAGCAAATACAATGCAACAAGTTGTGAGCTTGTATGTCAACTCTTTTTGGCATACAGTTGGTGTGTAGAGGGATAAAATGATTGAGCCATGGATAGAGCACTAGGTACCACCACCTATGACTTACATTAAACTCTTAAAAAGGTGGTAGTAGTGTCCAGTAGAATAGTAGTAGTATGGCTGGGGCTGTGGCTCAGCGGTCTGGGCACCTTGGCTGGTGATCCAGTCTGGCAGTGTGCCGCGGGTTCGACTCCCGATCCCGACGGCCTTTGCTGCATGTCATCCCCCCATCCCTCTCCCCATTTCCCGTCAGCCTACTGTCTGTCCCTCCATATAAAATAAAGGCGAAAGCCACAAAAAACATAAAAAAAAAGAATAGTAGTAGTATTTGTATTGTACAGTACGCTAATGCATTAGTAGTATGAGCAGCAACAGCAGTATTAATAAGATGTGTGTGTGTGTGTGTGTGTGTGTGTGTGCGCGCGTGCATGCATGCATGTGTGTGGCTATGTACTGTATTTAATTGTGTCTGTGTTCTCCTGTATTTTAATTGTACATTTTAAAACTTTGTTTCTTTTCTTTAGAAAAGCCTCAACAGGACTTGTAGGTTAAAGTATATCCGTCCGATTCCCATATTAAATAAATAAACATAAGGTGGTTGTGGTGCCTACTATAGAATGGGGTGTCGGTGGTGGAATGGGGGTTGAGATGGGGGTGGTTGGTTCTGGTGGAGGAGATGGAAGATGGAATGGGGTGGAGGAGGAGGAGGGGTATGTTGAAGCCATAAGGTGGATGGGGAGAAGTTTCAAAGCCTCCTGAGAGCAGGTTTCACATTTCTCTAATCCTCATATGAAAGGAAGGCAGAAACAGTTTGGAGATGTCAGGTACAATCAGCTGTCAGTCAACACAGAGGTGTGTGTGTCACCCCGAGACCACCTTGTGCTTTGGAAACACACCGTAATGGACGTTTGAGTCAAATGGATGACTGACAATCATCCAGCCATGAGCCAGAGGCTGTCACCTCAGGTTCCACACTTGAAATTTGCATCGTCCATAAAGTGCAGACCCAATACTTAACAATAACATAGGTTCCCCATGACGTTATCCGTCCTTAACCCTGTGTCAGAACATCTAGAGTTAGCCACTCTAACCTTGGCGTTCCTAGTTTGAGCATGCCATGGGGAGAATGGAGATTGATATTCATGACGTGGGGAGAATGGAGATTGATATTCATGACATGGGGAGAGTGGAGATTGATATTCCAGAATGTTCCTAAAACGTCACAATTCTTCTAGAATTCTCATTAATGTAAATTAAAAATTATAATAATCCAAAGCGATTGAAAGAAATTCTAAAATTACAAATCTACAAGCTCACAATGTGTCACAATGTGACACATTGTGAGCTAGTAGATCGGCTATTATTTTTTAATCTTTTGTATAGGCCATAAGTGGTTCAAGTATAAATCCCAGGTGTTTGGCTGCTGGCCATATGAAATGTGAAATGGAACTTCATGAAATGAACGGTTCATTAATAAAACTACTTTGTTTGGCATCTTAAAGTTTATAAGGTTATTCACTTTCAGTGAAAGCATGAACCTCTTCCATTCTTTTAAGTTGTGTGACACAAATGATCAGGCTACCCTGGAAAAACACACATTATTGTAACCTTTCCTCCTCATTACTACACAGGCCCAGGGAGAACCCAGAGAGAAAGCACACCCGGGCCTGGACGTCCAAAGCTCCAGTTAATCAAAAAGTCCATTCCTTTCAGATGGTGTGATCAAAGTTGTCCCCTGTCTTTCACGCTCTCCCCCCTGACCCTGCCCCATGGTCACCCCTCTTCAGGGGGACAAACACTTAACCAACACAGGATCTCCTTTTTAAAAAGCCCTGGCGTATTGTCACATTGTCATGTTGATGGTCTTAAAGGGCCATTCAGCAGGGGGAGGAGGGGAACCTGAAAGCGAGCCCCTCCTCCCTCTCTCCACCCTGAAAGAGAACAGGACTTCTCCCCCAGGCAGGCAGAGGCTGCAGGGCCAGGACAGGAGGTGAGAGAAGGAGCCATGGGCAGAGGAGAGAGAGGGAGAGAGATGGATTGATAGAGGAAGGAGGAGGGGAAAGGACAGGGAAGGAGACCCTAGGAGAGGGACGGCGATAGATAGACAGAGGAAGAGAAAAGCAGTGACAGGAGACAGACGGTCATTCCATCAGAGTCATGCAGTCCAGAGCCAATCTGAGAACCCATCCCAAATAAAGGGAAAACAGCGTCCTTTTTTCCTTGGAATTTGATGCGATTCAACAGTCTGTCTCGAGTGACTATAGTCCAGAGCTGACCCCAGATCAGAAGAAAGGGGAAATAAGGACAGTCTATGCCAGTATAGGTTCTCAAAGTGCGGTACGGGTTGGGGGCCCACGGAGGGGTGGATGGGGGATTCCAGGGTGGTCCCCAGCAAAATTTGTTATAATTATAGGTATCCACTTTAACCTCATCTGTAATATAAAGCAGCATGATAATTGTGGAATATTTTTGAATCACGGGACCGCCAACTCTTGTATGTGACACGAGACATTTTCAGATGGTGGATGGCGGCCAAATATTATTTTGAGGGTCCTTGACAGTTTGAGAACCACTGGTGGTCAACAGTCCTCTCAGCCAAACCACTGACCAGCTGCCTCTCTCTCTCTCTCTCTCTCTCTGACCATTGCTCATCGCCCCTCAAACAAAATCGTTGTCCACCCAGAATCCCTAAGTTACAATACATCTCTGCATTCCCAGCCCCGGCACCATACGTCCAGCGCGCTCTACGCCCTCAAACCATTCGTTTTTGTGTCAAGGCCTCTGAACAGAACCCCTGGGTAACGGCTGCCATGTCCCCCATGCACTCTGTCCCTCTCGTCCTCTGGGAAGATGTAATTATGTGTTAGGGGAGCTTCAGAGGTGACCTTTGTGACAATAGAGCTGGGGAGAGTGACCTTGGATGTCATCAACGTACGTATATGTGACATGAGGTGGTCAGTATGGACGGAGGGATCATCTTTCTCGAAGGGGCTGAATGTGTGTGTGTGTGTGTGTGTGTGTGTGTGTGTGTGTGTGTGTGTGTGTGTGTGTGTGTGTGTGTGTGTGTGTGTGTGTGTGTGTGTGTGTGTGTGTGTGTGTCGTGTGTGTGTGTGTGTGTGTGTGCGTATGCGTGTGCGTGTGCGTGCGTGGTGGTGGTGGGTAGATAAGAAACAGGGAGGGAGAAAAGAGAATCAGTGTGAGAGAATATAGGCAGGGATATGGAGAGAGAGACTGGTGGAACGAGAGAAAGAGTGAGAGAGAGGGGGGGGGGGGACAGGTGAGTTTGACAGGTCAAACGGAAAGGTCAGAGGTCGTTTATTTGAAGTATTGGACACTGGGAAGTTGATCTGGTTAAGCTCTTGTTTCCATCTTCATCTGAGACGGACACTCCTCTTCTCCTCCTCCTCTTTTCTTCTTCTCCTCCTCTGAGGGACGCACCACTGAGGTCTTCCTGCTCCCCGCCAGGAGAACAAAGGGTGAAAGGAGTGATTGCTGCATGGCAGCAGAAATTTTAAATTAAAAAGTGTGACGGTCGAGGAGGGAGGCGGGTTGATGTCTGAAGCCTCCGTGAAGGAGGAGACGGCCTGGGAGGATCTATGGTGGCTTGGCGTATCATTGTGCCATGCAGACGGGCCTCAGTTTGAGGGTGAACAACCCAGAGTTGGACATAAAAACATTCTGCAGTGTTTTTTGGCAGGTACTTTTATACTCCCTGCCTGCTTTCTTCTCTTCTTCCTTCGTCCTTCGGTCTCACGCCAGATTTATACTTGGTTGAGTGCGGTGTCGCACACCAGGAATAGCAGATCTATAGGACATAACGAGACGCATCGCGACAACTTGTGAGCTTGTAGATCTATTGTGGCGTGTGACAACGATGCATGACTAAGTATGAATCAGGCTTCACACAGTGCCATGAGAACGTACGGCGGTTTGACGCTTATCGCACATGTGCGTGTAAGTTCTGTGTGTGTGTGTGTGTGTGTGTGTGTGTGTGTGTGTGTGTGTGTGTGTGTGTGTGTGTGTGTGTGTGTGACGTGTGTGTGTGACAGCATGGGAAAGGGGCACTCCTGAGAAACTACAAACAGGAAGAAAGACACATCTATCAAACAAGCACCCCCCCCCACCACTGCCACACACACACACACACACACACACACACATGGTACTGTGTGTACTTACTTACTGTGTGTACTTACCTCCACTGTAACAATGGGTGTTTCCTGGTGGCTGGGGTCACAGAGACGTCGTGAGTAATGGCCCGTCGCTGTGTGAAAGCTTGCGGACCGGAGGACAGGGAGCCAAGGTCTTACTCAACCTCCACACATCACTCACGGGGGCTTTTAGTGAGAACGTCAAACGCCACGCTGGAGCCATTTTCTACGTCCTATATGCCGTCCCCTCACT
This sequence comes from Protomyctophum parallelum, assembly GCF_964188405.1. NCBI lineage: Eukaryota > Metazoa > Chordata > Actinopteri > Myctophiformes > Myctophidae > Protomyctophum > Protomyctophum parallelum. The sequence continues at coordinate 14,631,548 of NC_139707.1, forward strand.
CAGCACCCCCTCGGCAAAAAGGATTACACAAACATCATACGAACACTCACACGTACACACACACGTACACGCACACGCACGCACACACACACACACACACACACACACACACACACACACACACACACACACACACACACTCCGTTGTTTGAACAGTGTTCACACGCTCTGTAATGCTTTGAGGATTTTGAAGGACTGTCACGCGGTGACTGAAGATGTGGACATCAACCAATTTCTTTCAGAGATATTTTTGGGGGCTTTTCTTGCATGTATTCGTACAGGAAACCAGGGAGAGTTGGGGAGTGACATGCAGCAAATGGTTCGCACGGCCCGGGAGTCGAACCGCAACCGCAGAACACTAGACTTTAGATTGGTTGGTGCATGTTGTGAAAGAGATTAAAGATTGGCATGGTGAGGTGTCTTATCAGTGAGTAGTGGAGGGAAGCTTTCATTCCAACTGATTTCACTAACGAGCCCCCTCCCTCTCTCTGCTTGTAGGTGTGTTAATTAATGTTAATTAGTGAAATCAGCTTGTGTTCTGTTGTGAATGAACAGTACACCTGCATGCAATCTCACATGATTGGGCGCCTGCAATGCAATCAGATTTATATTAGGCCTAGGCCTACTTCAGATTCAGAGCCATTGGAAGCCGTTCACTTCATGGGGCCAGTCCAACTGTCCAATGGCGGCTCTACTACATACATTCTATTGGCAAAGTGCTAGGCGAAGAGTGACAAGTCGGTTGAATGCACTGGACTCAGGCAACAGCCCAGCTTTAATGATCTTCAATTCCTTTATTTTAGATAGTTTTTTAGTAATAGTACAACATTACAGAGACTTTAGTTGTCACTGTGCAATACTTTAAAACAGTTGCACACATGCATAACATTGCTGATATTTGCTTAATAGTCATGATCACTTGAGATTATTTGATAGAGTTCATCTAGAGTTCACTTCTGCTTGTCACTTTTTTTCCTTTTTTTTGGTACAATTCCAACTGCTTCCTGCTTAAACAAGCCATAGAAATTATGAAGCACAGATGAAAGTCTTGTATAACACTGCATAAAAACACTAAAACAATACTTCAATACAATTATTCAGATTTTCAGAGGAAAACAAAGACTACTTCCCATCGGGTACGAAAAGTGGATCTGTTTCCATCTAATTCTTGTCTCTGCGTCACCCACCCCAGCCACCTGCATGTCCTCTCTCACTATACATCCATTCTGCAAACCTCCTCTTTAGCATTCCTCATCAAAGACGATGATATGAAACTAATTAGATTAACCACTTAAACTCCTAACCTATTTTCGAGGAATGTTTTCCTATCATGTGGTTAACATAGGCTTCATTGACATTGTTAGGCCTACTAACTTTGTAACTCAGTAAAGACTAGACGTTTTCAGCACCTTGTCCTTGTCATGGTACTGAAACCATGCAGTCAGTGCCTCTTTAACACCTGGTCCTGTCTTCTGTGGGAGACATAACTCACATCATCACATGAAGGATGATTCAAACGAGTAGTACTATTGCCACGCACATACACACACACGCACACACACACACACACACACACACACACACACACACACACACACACACACACACACACACACACACACACACACACACACACACACACACACACACACACACACAAGGGACAGAAAAACAGGCCCAAAGTCACTTATAATACAGACATGGCAACACTGATCAACTACACTTTCATGTCAAGAAACTTGTAGCGTCGTAACAAACAACAAAACGCTTTGGCGACACTAAAAGTTGAAGCTGCGCGCGAGCGTCATTCCCATCCACCAGCTGTTTAAAAAAGAGGAAGAGACGCCTGCTCTATGCACTTTCTTGCCGTTTCTTCTTCACACGTACTGTATATGTGCCCGCGCTCTAAAGGAGAAGAGCAAATAGGACTAAACCGTTTTTAAGGAGTGAACTATAGGCTTAACTGGAGCTAAAAACAACACTGCTCTCTGTACTGTTCTTCTCTGTTATGTTGTGTTCACACGGACAGATGAAACGATGCAGTCTACCATTCATTGTCAATGGAAGCCAGCGACATGAAGCTACGAAGCAGCCATGACACGTGAAGCTGCCGCAATTTATGCTGTGATGCGTTTTTGCATCGTTTCATCTGCCCGTCTGAACACACCATTTGACTGCTATGTCAGTAGCATCATCCATGTAGGCAAAAGGTAGAAAAAGGTAGGTAGACAACCTCTCTGAATGAATATAGTTGGGAACATGAAAGTGCTTGAAAACAGCTCAGGTGAAGTCAGTGCCCTCCACTAGAAAGGAATTAATCTTCGATTCAAGAGTTGCACCACATAAGTCACAGTCTAGCCTGCTCCAGCCAGGGTGATTTCTGGTCTAGAGAGGGACGGATTCAAATTTGCCGGCAAAAACAGTTGGTGGTACTATATGGTCGGACTATATGTCAGACTAACATTTCCCCCCTCATGTTGCAGTGGTTGCCTGCTCCCACCTGTCCCAGTAAATGTAATAATGAATTGCATTTTTATAGTGCTTTACAATGGTTCATTCATTCATACATTGGGAGGTGAAGCGGCGAACAGTTGACGCCAGCGTCCTCACATCCCACATTCACACACCAATGGTGGCAAAGCTCACACCGACCGACTCAGTGGAGGCAATGTAGGGTTCAGTGCCAAAGGACATTTCGACATGTGGAGAGCCGGGATTCTAACCGCCGACCCAGGGATCATTGGACGACCTGCTCTACCTCCTGAGCCACAGCCGGGAGAAAGGACCTTTCTCTACAAAATCATGAAAAAGTTTAAATGTGTAGATATAAGGTCTCTGCCCAACAGTGATGTTGTATAACTTTCATAATAACATTAAGAGGTCACAAAGTCACAAACAAAAATTCACTCTCACGAAAGTATTTCTGTACTTTTTAGATGCAGTGCTGTGACCTTTCAGGTTGATTCAGCAAGCCGTTGAGTTACAGTATGTTATTCTTTACATTTATAGCAGTCTATTTTTGGGAACAGAGCTCCGGAAATCACATCATCACAATGAGCTCATTTTGCCAGAGTGGAGTGGTAATTTTTGGTACAGGATTGTGTAATTGTGGGTTTTGTTTCTCCTTGTTCTGCCAATCGGTGTGTTATCTGATGTCGCTGTGACTATATTTATGGACTGAGATAAAGCTCTTAATTTAACCTGTGATAAGAAAATCTAAAAATGAACATATGTTATGTATGCAACATAACATATAGCTTAAAGGACTTCTTCACCACTTTTCAACCCATATTCATGTAATAGGTCCTCTCCTCACTAATAATCATGAAAAAAGGGCACCATTTTTTCCACTCAGTCTCATAGGAGGGCTGTGGGCAGTTCAGAAACCCGTCCATCATCGATGGGGAATCCAAGCTAATAGAAACTGCAGGCTTTCTAGTCCTGAAAAGTTGCAGTGCGAAAATGGAAGCCATCGTTCTCACGATAATAAAAATCTAAACATTTTAGTAAACAAATATTGTTTAAAGAAATCTGTCTAACGATGATTTCACTGGTGGACGGGTTTCTGAACTGCCCATGGCCCTCCTATGAGACACAGACGGAGTAGAATAAATTGTGACATTTTATCATGATTATTAGTGAGGAGAGGACCTATTATATTCTATGTTGGTGATGGCGAAATATTGTGTTAGCGCCCTGATCGGTAGTCCATGCATGGTTTGATTAGCTGGGCGAATGGGGGGAATCATGCCACTGCTTTTGGTCCTCCTGAATAAAATACATCCATTTAATTTTGGAAAATTACTGTTTGACATTGATGTTAATATATGATAATATCACAATTTAACCATTAATAATAATAAAAAGTTAACCCTGGCTTCCAGATTTTTCTAACTTTTTTTTCTTAAAAATAAAACATATATATAGCCAAACTGGAATGTCACAATACATTGCATCATGATGCATTGTGAGATTGTATATCTACTATTTTCGTTATTTCTTGCACAGTATAGTGCTGAAATGGTTAAATAAATGCCCCCCTCCTTTTTCCATTTAAGAAATCAAACCCTGCATGAATGACAATTAACTTGAACTACAGGTTTTCTTGCCCTTTCTTCTCGATCTCCACCTACTACATTCTTGCATTGTGACTTTTTAACAGAAGTAACCCTTCAGTCAGAAAGACCTTCTTAAGAGTTGAATGAAATAACTTAGTAACTTTTAAACTGAAATGACCATTCAGATTTTGGAGGTCCCTTCAGAAACTTGCCATAAATGATTTGGCAGCCTGAAAATAAAATATCTTTATGAATATCAGTAAATATTTGGAATATTTCACTTTCAAATAAAATAAGTGGGGGAAAATGAAATTAAAATGTCCTTCTAATGCTTGAGGGCCTACTTTTTTCATGATTTATTTATTTTTAAAAGATCCCTTTAAATCATATTAAATCTTTAGTCAGTCCAAAGATTTCGTCTCAGTCGGAAATGTTTATGTTTTATATAATTATATAATATGTCACTGTGTGAGTGTGATGTGTGTATGAGAGAGAGGTCTTATACTTTTATAAATGTGGGCAGTGGCTCTCAAGGTGGGGTCCGGTCCGGGCAGCGTTGACTCTCACTGTAATAATGGCGGAAGTGCTCATTCTATCTCAATGGGATAGTTACAATGTTTGGAACTATAACCCATAGCACCCCGCTTTGCTGCGAGATCAAATCGTGTCGCGACTCTCTTCTTCTACGGCTCTGGGTCCGGGGACCTCCAGGGGTCCTTGAAGGGGTCCCAGCCCAGGCACTCTATAACCTAGCTTGTTGGTCTACTATTAAAAAAATAATAATAACATTTTGTAAGGGGGTCCCTGACAAAATATTTTCAGATGGGGGTCTGCGGACAACAGTTGTTTGGTCAATTAGTTGTATGGAATGCAGAAATGTCTGAATGCAGAGACCTCTGACTGTAGAAAAAGCCTCTGACAGGGCAGTTCACGAACGTAATCCCGAGAGCAGCCGGAAAACAACGAGTCGCGGTGCATGCTGGGAACATAGGTCCACCATCTGACCATCCGCCATCTTTCTTTACCGCAACTTACCAGGACTAAATAACAACCTGATTCTAATGAGTATTTCTGCAATACAACGACGTTTTATCCAACTGACCGACTCCATAGCAACACATAACGAACTCTAACGGCCGTAACAACCACCCGTTCCCCGGACAGACGCACATATCAGCCGTTTAGGGACGTTTCATTTAAACGGGTCGGAGAGCAGCAGCACCACCATGGGCCGCTCGCGGAGCCGCAGCTCGTCCCGCTCCAACAAACACTCCAAGAGCAGCAAACACAGCAAGAAGCAGCGCTCACGGTCCCGCTCCCGGTCCAGAGACAAGGAGCGCCCCTCCAAGAAGCGCTCCAAGTCCCGGGAGTCGAAGCGGAGCCGGCGGGAGAGGAGAGAGTCGAGGGAGAGGGAGAGGGAGCGCGCGTCCAGGTCGAGGTCGCGGTCCACCACCGCGGCCCCGTCCTCCCGCAGGGCGGTGCCGGAGAGACCCGCGTCGCCGCCGGAGAGGATCGACATGTTCGGCCGCACGCTGAGCAAGAGAACCGCCCTGGACGAGAAGCAGAGGAAGGAGGAGGAGGAGAAGAGGGCAGAGATGGAGAGACAGAGGAAGATGTGAGTGTTGACGCTTTTAGCCTCCATGCTAACCTGCTAATGCTGAGTCGCAGCCTGTTCACCTGGTTGCTAGCATGCTAACATTAGCATGCTATCGTGCTAACATTAGCCTTCTGCAGACTGGGCTGCTGCTGCAGAACAGACAGACCTGCATCCGGTCACTTCAGGTCACATCTGTGCATCTTGTTAATTATCATCAGCAGGACGTGACCACGTGTTTACCACAATAACCAGCAGTGTAAGAAGCACTCTAAAAATTACAATACCACATTGTAGAAATAAATACAACGTTAATAGTCCTCCACTGAGGAATGTCAATGCTCTGTTTATCGAAACATTCCCCAGGGATCTTTTCCAAAGCCCTGCAAATAACTAAACCATCACTTACCAAAGCAGACAGATGTGGATATTTCAAATGGAACAGTGTCAGTGTCAGAAATATAACGTTTCATATTGATATTAACAGTTTGCAGAATTACAGTACAAGCACAACTCAATACAAAAACTGTTAACTGAGTGGACAACACCATAAAGTATTACACTTGTTTACAACAATGTTATTCATCATAACATTTAGAGACGTACAAAATAAATAATTATCCAAATGACATCAAATCAGATGGTGAAGTCCTTTGTTTGTTTGTTTTATCTCGTAGTCCAACATGATATCACAATGTATCAATATATTGCACTGTCCTACCCTAAACAGTCTCCAGTGATTGCACATTGCAGTCATGCAGGTGGGGTCTGGTCACCTGTGTTGCCACTACAGGGTAACTAGATTCAATAAAGGAAAGCGTACATGCGTTCCATGACCACGAGCTGAGCTAAAGCTGCCTGTTGTACTGTACACAGCTGGAAGATTAATGTTATTTGACAGGCTTCTCTTCAGGATTTCACAATCTAAAGTTATCTTGGGGTTATTTGTTTATCGTTATTGCACTGAGAGCAGCTGTTTATTGAGCCCATCGAATCATTTTTTTTTTTAATGAAATTGGAGAAAAAAAAATTGTCGCAAAGATAGCTAATATACAAGTTCCCAAATGCGTCTCACTGTGAGCTTGTAGAGCTGCAAGGTATGCACACCACCATTGTACGACAAGTTATAAATTAGAGTGTGTTAAATGGTTAATCAGTTGAATCAATTTAGATTGCATTTATTTAGCTTACAATAAATGCACTGCGTCTCTGTGTGTACGTACGTCTGTAATCCATGTAACTCAAGGACCCTTTGCCCCACGACTTCAAATTTCACAGTACACACGTTCCACACCACCACACGGAGTGCAGTGTCCGGCCTTGAGTCGGTCAGATGATCAGATACATGGTTGTCCAGACTCCCCTCACGGCCTCACCTGTAGAATTCCCAGTCTCTGCCTCAGCCATTAAGGGCCTTTCTCGGCCCCAGCCCACTCCCATGTGTTTAGGATCCAAGATGGCCACAGCATCAAGAGGGGGTGGGGCAGAGGTGAGCGGGCGGGGTCGACATATGCCCTTACTGAGCTACATTCAAGACACTTGCCTTGTGTCTGACACTTGACTTGACAGCTTTGATGGATGTGTTCTGCCCCCCTCCCCCGCATCAAACAAAATGTTTGGTCAAACCATATGGGCTTCCATTGGAAATGCATTGGAGCGGCCATTAAACACAGACACAAGACAAACCCAAGACTGGTGTCTTGAATGACTGGATGCAGCCCAGTAAGGCCACCCCCTCCTGGTGCTGCGGCCATCTTGGATCCTAAACACATGGGAGAAGGGTGGGGCCGAGAAAGGCGTCAAAATTGTAATACAATTGGCACAAGGCAATACCGTGTTAAGAGAACATGCAGATCACAGGTTGCATTAGAAACGGTTCTCATCTGGTATTTAAGAACAGTGCTCCAGGGATAGTTGCTGTGTGGTCTGCTACATTGTCTGTCTGTTGTCATTATTTTGTGAATTCAATGCATAGGCTTGGACTTTGCGATATGGACAAAACCAAATATCTCAAATAGTGTCAGGTCAACTGTGAGTGAACAAAGGGAGAAATTATTGAGTTTTGTGACTTCATGCCCTTTTTGACAAATTAGTGAGTTAACTTGGCCAAGCTTTTCTTATCTATTCCTGTCATTGTTCGCAGTTCACCCTATCCAATAAGACTGCACTGCAGGCTGTACATTGGAGGCAGCTTACAAAACCGTACCTTACTACCTTAGAGTGTGGTGGTGGACTCATTCGATCATCGGCTGTACCGATAACTGGACCCCTGCTCTTTATCATACTTAACTCATCTAAATTGCAGGCCCTTTGGCCTTATTTGCTTGACTTTCTGTTGCACACGTCTGCTCTTTCTGCACCTTTAGTTATGGGAAAGTGACTAAAGCATAAGACTTTCACACACATTTCCATTAATCTTGTACGGGAGAGCGGCAGTGTTGAATCACTGTTGCCAACAAACAACAGGGTCAGCTACTGTTAAGGCTGCAGCTGCAGAGTAAACTGGCGGTCTCAGCAAGTGTTCCCAAAACAGAAACACCGCGCTGGACAGCCACGGTTTATCAGTGGTTTTCAAACTTTTACTGCCCAAGGCACACCAATGGGCAAGTCAGTGGATACAGGCTTTAGTCCGACTGTCATTAGACCGAAAACCTACCTCGAGCCCTATTAACCTAACTGCAAGCACGGGAGCAGCACATGTTTGACCGCATTTCCGACCGCTGTTGTCTGTCTGTTGGTGTGTCTAATCTGCGTGTGCATCCCCAAGTCAATATCTCAAAGCACACCTGTATTCTTAGCAGAAATTGCATTGGATCTAGAAGCTCACAAATAATGCCTTGCTATGTGTTGAGAATAGTTATAAAGGATGGATAGCAGACCGGGAGCGACAGCCCTGCCCCCTGTTATTCAGTTCAATGGAAGTTACTCAGGGACGTTTTGAAAAAACATCTCTAAATTTCATTATGCTTTAAGTAGCATGTAATGTGTCAAACTAGGGGGTTTCATGATTCTGAATACTTTGCAATTTGCAAGCATGAGTTTTGCATAATCATGAACCCCCCCCTAGTTTGACACATCACATGCAGAATTTTGCATGGTTGCAGGTTGTTAATGGTACCCCAACTTTCAGCAGCGGTCACATTGGAACAAATTGAAAGGTAGACAGACACCTGTAGACAGACACCTTTTATGAACACATTAAGCAAATTCTCCCTTATTAGTTGGCAAATGCGGAAGTGCAAACGAGCGCTCAATGTTAAACCCCAGCTGTGCAGGGTTTCCTCGTGCTATATGCACAGGCCCGCCTGCAGTTCCAGCTTTGAACAGTAGGCTCGGCGGCTTCAACGTTGGCCAGCCTTGGAGGGCTTGGTTGTGAGCTAGTAGAGGTTGTTGATGTTTGCTATTTCAGAAAATGTGTACACAATATTTACAATAATGCCATGCCAAATAGGCGTTGATTAGGGCTAGGTTGAATGTTGTTAAAAAACTATATTTTTAGTAGGGATGGTTCTGATTAATCAATTTATTGTTAATGGGATCAAAATAATATATATAAATAGAATATAGAATATATATATATATAATGAATATAGAATATATATATATAATAAATAAGTGTGTGTGTGTGTGTGTGTGTGTGTGTGTGTGTGTGTGTGTGTGTGTGTGTAAATCTGTTGCAAAAGCTTTGTCATCCACACCCTGCCCATATAAAACTGCAAAGGTGATGGTATACCATGTATTTGATTTAGCTTAGGCCCTACTGTAGGTATACTGTAGGTGCCTTGAAGTTGAATGCAGCTGCTATATGGTGCAATGTTGTTGAGTACAGGCCTACAGGGATAGAAGCCTATATAATGGTAATGGTATCTGTTATCATTAGCGTGATTGAGGCAACATTTATGTGGATGCATAACGGAACACACATTTTTAACCACGATTGATGCTTTTTTATGGTTTATTAACTGCCCCCTGTTGGGACAGTTAGGTCAGATTTGGCGATGGCTTTATCATCTATCAGTGTTCTATCCATATCCATTCATCTTTATCTGCCCATCACTTAATTGTGTAAGTGATGAAGTTAGGCTGAAATGGTGAAATAAAAAAGTATTTAAGGCAGCATATTGAGGAGTGCTGGCGTGGGGGGTTATTTCAGGAGGGCATGTTTGCCCTTTGCCCCCCTGGCTTGTGCTTTTCATAGGCTAGGTGCCGGTGGACATGTGTGCCACAGGCCACATGACCTCCACCACCACTTATATGTTTTAAAACATTAGAGCGAGCGTCACCGGTTACTGCGACAACCCTCTCATTGTCTCACTGACAGTTGATATCAGTCTAATGTGGAAGCTGCCATTTTGTGTGTGTGAGAGAGAAAGAGGCAGCCAGAGGCACAGGAGACATCTGAGACCCAAGCGCGCACACTGACCCACACCTGGCAGGCTGGCCCAATGGTGTGTACCGTCCTTTTGACTGCATCGTAGCCATGGGGCCACTTAACCAGCCATACAAATGTAAAAATATAGAGATTGACACTTGGGAGATAAGAACGTTCTGAAGACCTGGGACAGACCAGGTGCTCTGGTTTCCAAACCAAGGTTAACCTTCAAGAGAGGCACGGAGGAAAGAGGTGGTTTTGGCTTTGTGTGTTTCGTAGTTTAGTGCCAGAAGCAATGTGGCAACATAAACCCCCCCCCCCCAATAATTGCTTCCTGTTGAGAGTGACATGGAAACAGTTTTAAAAGCATTTATGAATGGGGAAACAGGATGACAGTTTGTTTACCTACACCTTAGTATTGATGGTCGCTGACTGGCTCTTTCACTCCTGTAGGGAAGTGGTTCTCAAAAATGTTTTCATGTCAAGGACACTCAAATTAATTAATGTATTTGGCCGTGGACCCCCATCTGAAAACATTTTTATGTCGGGTACCTCTGTACAAGATGCGTGTTGTTTTTGAAAATAGCCAAAAGATAAAATTGGGTTTAAATTATTAAATTAGTTTCAATGTTATATTATTTAGTTAACACATTTTGGGTTCAGGTAGTTATCGTTCTTTTGTAAAAAAAAAAAAAGTAACATTTTAATGGTTTTACATGCTGTCTGACAGGATGACAGGTGACTTACACCTGCTGAAGCCTCTCAGTTTATCGTCAGCTCTCACTGGCTCATTGACTCCTATAGGGGTGAGTTGACGTGTTACTTTCACTACAAGCCCGCACCTTGGTAAAACCAGTAGTGGACTATAACGGTTTACTGTGAAGAGCTGCTGTTAACCAGCTTTGTCAGATGACAGCCTGGCATGTACGGCTCTTAAATAATGTTTATATTCTTTAACAGAGCTAATCTCACACCAGACAATTTGACGGTGACCCACTTCTCTAGTGAGAACAGGCAGCCCAACACAATCACATTAAGCATATCAGTTGTCTGTAATTTTTACCCCTTTTTCTCCCAATGAATTCCTTCCTTCCACACATATCTGTGTCTGCTGTTTTACCCTACTGGCTCACCTGCCAGTGAGGAGCATCCACCGGGAGGATGTACCACCTCTGTCTGTCCTACTCCTTCCGTTGAACAGCCCCCACTGACAGGCGCCACCTCAGCCTATAGGTGTGTCCTTTTAGTGCAGCAATAAACATCAAATTGTGTGCTTATCCCATTTTGGGCGGGAACCCTTTTGGTGTTAGCATTATGTTATGCTTTAGCTATTGAAAAATAGCAGATCTACAAGCTCATAGCGCGCTACGAGCTTGTAGGTCTGCTATTTTAGAAAAATCGAAGAACCACTGACATAGAAACATAGCTTTTTCAGAAAACTGTCAGGATGTAGAAGACATTTTTAGAATCTGATCTCATGTCAAAATGGGTTATAGACGGTGCATTCAGACCCCTAGACTCTGCACATGAATTCAAACATTCGTTGATTTCTAATGGACCTTTCCCTTGTCTTATCTTTCCTGCCTTCTCTACGGTGTCGTTCCTCCAGCCGCCAGCAGGAGATCGAGGAGAAGCTGATCGAGGAGGAGACGGCGCGCCGCGTGGAGGAGCTGGTGGCCAAGCGCGTGGAGGAGGAGCTGGAGAAGAGGAAGGACGAGATCGAGCGGGAGGTGCTGCGGCGGGTGGAGGAGGCCAAGCGCATTATGGAGCGCCAGCTCCTGGAGGAGCTGGAGCGCCAGCGCCAGGCGGAGCTTGCAGCACAGAAAGCCAGAGAGGTAACGCTCGGTCGTTTGGAATGGCAAACCCCCTCCCTATCCCCCCTCTCTCCTCTCCCCCCCCCATGCCCAGCTCCCCGTCTCTGGGCGGCTGTGGTTGTGGTGGAGGGTGTCCCCTCTTTCTCTGTTCAGACTGTAGCCCAGCCATGGCACGGGTTTCACTGTGTTGGTGAGGGGGGCTGAAACGTTGCCACAAATGGCTAGTGATTTCTACGCAAGTGCGCTAGTGAATGTTGGCAAGTGGATACTGAATTGGCTGGATTCCAAAATTAACCATTTGCACAATTTTCCATGTCGAACTAGAACGGCCACAGAAAAAGGTTTGCAGCATTTGTATAGTGATGGTGACAAGGGCTGTATAGCGACAAGAATCTATGAAACATCTATCGCGATACAGGGGTTACGACTCAATATCGTCCCATATATATCACGATACAGGGGTTACAACTCAATATCGTCCCATATCTATCACGATACAGGAGTTACGACTCTATCGTCCCATATATTCCTAAAGGCGATATATTGAAATTTAAATAGTATGAACTATTACGTAGATATAATCTTAATTAACTGTGTATTCAAAATGTGCTTCTCGATTATTTGATGGAATAATCGCTCAGAATTGATGACAGCCTCAGTGGTGTTAATGATCTGTTGGTGAGGCACCTTTCTTGGGTAAAAGGCAGCTATTTGGCCACTCTTTTCATAGTGGAACAGCAACACCCCTCCCCATCCCCCCAGGCCCTGCCCCCCATCTCAAGTTTGACCATGGCTGAGTTACTTTAACCAACTTCATTCTCTTTCCATCATTTCCATCACCGTCTTCTACATTTGAGATTCTTATTTTTGCTAAATATGTAAGCGTCTTTTTTTATATGTAATAAAGACATAAGTTGACAATGTTCTACAGTCCATGTCTGTTCCCTAGTGGCATTTTTTTTATTATTACTTGCATTTAGAAATCACTGCTTTTAAATTTCAGTTATAGACACAATTTTAGTTACTGTAGAAGCATACATGTATTTGTGGATGTAATTGCTGTCCAAGCAGCAGTGAGCAGTCAGGGCCTTGGCTTTAGCCTTAAACGGTCAAAAGCAATTTTACATATTAGAATTATATTATACATTGGTTATGGCTCTGTATTCTGTTCTACACTGAAGACTAAGGGTTCACCAGGGGGTTCCTGTAACATCCCAAAAAGCTCAGCAATCATCTTAGCTTTATTGTCTAAACATATTCAATTGATTCGTTCTTCCCTTTTTATAAAGGGAGTTCCTCATGGTACCATCCTAGGCGGTTCTCTCCGATTGTAAATCCAAAGCACCTCCTAAACGTTGCTCAAAAGCTTGTCACGTTTGAGATTGTAATACTACTAGAATAGACGTAGACAGGTGTTTGAGGGGAACCCCCCTCTGTTACCCTCCTAACCCCCTTCCTTCATATGTAGAGACGTTTGTTGACACTACAGTATTAAAGTATTGTGAAGGAGAGGCGCTGTTAAAGCAAAGTGACCCCGATTCGCCCAGGGAGCAGCCGGTGACTCGGTACTAATGTGGTGAGAAATGTGCTCCCAACGCATGAGTTTCCCCTCCCCACAGCTAACAAGCAGTGGGAGAGTTGTTGAGTTTTTTTCTTTTATTCTAATGGAATAGGAAGCTTATCATCCATTGGCTTCACCGCAGTGCGTTCAATAGCAAACAAGAAATTATATAAATTATACTATACTCAAGGTTGACAGTGTGTCCTCTTTGTTTTTTAGTTTTCCGCCCTGCCCAAGCCTCCCCTTCCCTCCCCTCCCATAATGCTTCTTGTTTTGAGAAGTTCCTAATCGAAGGCATCCGCAAGGATGGTGCAGGACACTTCTGTTTCCTGTTTGAAAGGTCACCAGTGTCTTTTAACTCTATTGATAGATTTATTTTTGTCCTAATATTTCTTTGCTGCGTTGTGACAAACTAACACATTTTTATTTTGAAGACAATCAAATGTGCTATGTTGTCCTCATCATTTTCTTCTCCTTCAGGCCTGCGGCTCGGTTCCATGTCAGTTTCTGTAATCTGTTTTTTGAATGTTTTTAATTTGACACGAGACTTTGTGTTTTTATGCTGCGACCTTCCTAACGAGCATTTGAACTGAGCTATAGCCTGCAGTCTCCCAGCTCGCCCACTCACACACTGCTGTCCTCAACACACGCACACACACTGCTGCCCCCCCATACACACACACAGCTATACACCCCTGTCTCTCTCACGCACGCACGCATGCACACACACACACACACACACACCAAGGTTACTATAGCATTGCAAAGTTTTTGAAAATGCGTAGTTTTAGTTTTTACGTGATACTTTTATTTTATTTCTTATGTAAAACTATCACTTGAAACGGGTATATTTTAGTTTTTATAAACACAAATAATGATAATTCCATAATATTGTATTAACTGAAATGTTTTTGTCCAAATCTAGTTTTTGTTACTTTAAGTTACACAGCTATGATAACCTTGACACACACACACACACACACAGCTGCCCCATATTGCAGCTGACCGTGGCCAAACACCACCCCTCTCCCCTGGTTACTGTCCTACACACTCTGGGCACCGAGCGGCTCTAGAGAAAGGAAGAGAGACTTAAAACAGAACTGAGCAGAGAATGCGAGCTGGGCCTGCAGGTATAAACAGTACAGAGATCAGAGTTAAGGCAGAGGAATGGCCGCGGTATGGCAGAGTACCCCCATACCCACCCACCCGCCCGCCCCAGGAGCGCTTCTGTCTCTCTGCAGGGGGGCAGCACTGTCTGGACCCGTCAATAAATATTCATCTGGTTAATGGCGAATGCTTTCATCAGTTGTGTAGGTACACAGGCACAGGAAAATGCGTAGGTATACACGTGCATTGGTGAGCCAAAACTATTCCACTCCTTCTTTTAATCGTACTTAGCTTTGTTTTGTTTTTTTTTGTTTTTCCCTATTTAGTTTTTCCTTGCTCTTGCTTATTATAATGATGATGATAACAAAATAAAATGACAAAGATGTTTTTATTGGTCATTATGTATCCTGTCTGTCATTTCTTCTCTGTCCTTTTTTATGAGTGAGACGAGTGGCTTCTACCCAGTTATATAAAAAAAGATTTTTCTTTAATAGTAAGTCAGTCATAGTCCTGAGGTGTGGGTGGGAGGGTGGGGCTACTGTGACCAATAGCAGGAGGAATAAATGAATAACATAAGAGAAGAGTAGCGGGTTCATTTCCCCCTTTCCTCTAGTCTGTGCCCCTACTGTGTTTGAGAAGAAGCCTGGCAGTCTGCTGGAGTGTGGTCAAGTGTGAGAGAGGTTAAAGCCATTTCTCTGCGGTGGAATGAACTAGTTTTTTATATACGTACGCCTGTGTGTGTGTTTGTGAGAGAGACTTTGACTGCTGCTGTTTAGTGTGTGTGCGTGTGTCGTCAAAGAGGTTGGGTGTGTGTGTGTGTGTGCGTGTGCATGCGGAGGCTGTAACCTGTTCGTGCGCTAACATAGCACCGTGTTGTCCATCCAGGAAGAAGAAAAGTCCAAACGGGAGGAATTGGAGAAAATCTTGGAGGAGAACAACCGCAAGATCGCAGACGCTCAGGCCAAATTGGTACGCACGACTCTTGGCTTCCTGTCTGTCTCTCTGTTTCTGTCTGCCTGTATTTCTGTCCATCCGTCTCGCTCTCACTCATACAAAACTACGGTGTGCCCTTTTGGGGGGACATTTTCCCTCCATTTGAGTCAAATTCACATCCCTCAAACTGCTGCTTTCTGCACGGTGCCTTCGATCACATCCCTGATAATAGCTACCGCTGGTTAGCCCAAATCTGTTGGTGGTGAATCTGCTGCCGTTGCAAATATGACATCGAAATATATGGTCAATAATCCTAAAAGCCTGTTTTCCATGTGTAAGCACAGGGATGAGACCTTTTTTCTTCTCTCTCTCTCTTTTGTCCATTGCAATACACTTCTCTAGTTGGCATCCAGTTAAAATCCCACAAATGACTGTTTTTGTTGAAGTGTAACTTGGCACTTTTCACAACCAATAAAACGGTGGTTCTTTGTTGGTTTGGCAGCAGGTCCCTGGTTTTGCATCAATGATGAAGTAAAAAACCCTGGTATACATTTAATAACCCAATATTCTTCTGTTAAAGTTATTCTTTGTCCGCGACCCAGTCAGAGCGTCTTGTTGCGACCCATGTGTGGGTCCTGACCCACCAGTTGAGAACCACTGTTATAATGAACAGCACCTTGTACCACAATTTACCTAATCCACGTAGTCCAACCCCATACTGGAAAAATAGTTTTCATATATGTTTCACAGATACAGTATGCGCTGTGTGCTGAGGCATTTAATAGTTTTGGCCTGGTCATTGTACAAAGTAAATGCTTGTGCTCTTGTATTATTATGTTCAATTTAATACTATGAGAGAAGTGAGAAATGAGAACATGCTATGCCTAAAAACTTGGCACACAATGAATTTCATAATGTACAAAGGGGGGAAATATTTTTGGAACTGCATGTGCTGTGCACTCACGCACGTCGCATGTGTATTATACATACATACACGCGCGAATGTCACGATTATCAGTCATTTCGATGCGTTGTGTTAACATGGTGTTGGCAGAGAAGCCCTGCTATTGATGCTTATCAGAGGCGCTCAACAATGAACAGTTTCTACTTGAGGCCTGAGGTCAGCCCTGGTGCTCATTTGAAAGGCATGTTTATTTGATTCAGGCCTGATTTGTCCAAGCTGAGTCTGTGGTGAACAACAGAGACCCAGAGAGAAATCTGTGTTATTGGAGAGCCTGGTAGTTTGTGGGTACTTAGAGGGGGTGTTCTGTTCTGTTCTGTCTGTGCGTTGCTATTCCCAAGCCAAAACCACAAATGCCACACCCTCATCGTGATGATTGACGAGGAGGGAGTGCTTGATTTGGTTCACGTGATAACATCCAGGTACTCACTCGCCTAAAGCCGGATGTATACTTGGTTGCGTACCAGCGTCGCACATCTACAAGCTCTTGTAGATCGTGTGCTTGGACGTTAAGTGAACCAAAATTGCTGTTTCCTCTAAAAGATTGGCTTGGGAATGACATACACCCATTCTATCCTTATCTGGCCCTGGGCTCTCTGAAATGACTGCTTTTATCGTGTGCGTGTGTGTCTGTGTCGTCCAGGCCGAGGAACAGTTGCGTATCGTGGAGGAACAGAGGAAGATCCACGAGGAGCGCATGAAGCTGGAGCAGGACCGGCAGCGGCAGCAGAAAGAGCAACAGAAAATCATCCTGGGGAAGGGCAAGTCCCGACCCAAGCTGTCCTTCTCCCTGAAGGCCACGGAATGAGACCCCCCCCCGCCCGGCTCCCTGCCCCACCCTGAAACCCCCCCCCCGTCCAACCACCAACACCCACCAAGCACCGCCCCACCCTGGAGCGTCGTCCTCATCCTCTCCTCTCTGGAACGCTGGAATCGCTTCGTTTTCGGAAGTGCAGAAGGAAGGAAGGCTGAGGGAAAATGGCTGCGCCGCTGGTCCGAATAGGGCCTCACCCAACAAAACCCACCTCCCACCCCCCTCACTGTGCTGCAGGTCCTCCTCGTCACCCCTCCCCCACACCACCATGACTCTAGTTTGTGCTTCTTATTCTCTTGTTTTACTTTACATTTTTTAAAGAACTTTGATCTTTGGTGTAGAAGGCTTCTACTTGTACCCTTTACCCCCTACCCCCCCCTTCCCCCATCCATCCCATTGAGGTCTTACTTGGTCTAAATGAGCCACCGTATGTCACAGTACCTGCTACGTGTCGCTCCCTCTCCCACAAGCCAGTAAAGACGCTGCTGCATTGGACTGGACTGGTTTTTGAGACATTGTCGATGGTCAGTGTGGGCCGTCTGGCTTCTGGGTTTGTTCCTCCTGTGCATTTTAACCACTTTCAACCTGGCTTTTCTAAACTGGTAAAACAATAGTCAAGCAATAAAAAAGCTCGTAGACGGGCTTGTTGACGGCCTAATATTCGTGTTACAACAAAGTATGTAGGTCATAAGTGTTTTAATTATTAAAAATTAAAATTAAAAGGAAATGCAGAGTTGCAATGCAGTCTGGAGAGTTTCGGACTGCTTTGAAGGTAGCTTGTGCCCTCTGTACGGTTTTTAGACCCATCGGACACGTAGTCTAATCCTGTTCCAAATGGAACAAAATATACATACTCATTATGAAATGCAACTCTCCTATAGATTTTCCCTCCCAATTTAAACATTTTCTTTCTTCCACAAGAGGAAACGCCGTCATGTGAGCACGAAGCCAGTCACTGGCTCGATGCAGGTCAAACCCAGGGTCCGAGTCCCACACTGTCCACACCTACAGGGATGTTTGCGTGTCTCGTTTTGGGGGCTTTGTTGGGTTACCTAGGCGAGAGAGGTAACGTTACCTGTATGATGTAATAATAATGCTAGCCTTGCTGTGATGTGCTGTTCAACCCGAATGATCATGCAGTGACTGGAAAAAGGTCCTTCGCTCGCTCACCGAGCAACAACATCAGCATCATGTTTTCTGTAAAGTCTTTGGGTAAAAAACAGAAAATGATCCATCAGAAATGACTCCAGGGTGAATTGTACCAAAAGGGTCCCGTGTTGTTTAGTTTGTGGTGTAGTTTGTTAGCCACTTGAACCCTAGCGTCCCTTTTGCGGGTTAGGTCGGAATAGGCTCACATTCAGCGAAAATAGCCGATCGATGAGCTCGTCGTGATTCTTTGTGAACTTATTGATTGGCTATTTTCGTTGTAGAGATTTTCGTTTAGAGGGGGAAAAGAGAAGGGTCCTAATATTGAGCCCTGGAGGACCCCGGTCAACTGAGTATATAGGGTTGAAGTGGTTAACTTCTGATAGGTGTTGGTTTGGTAATGGATGTCCGTTGCAAAGGTAAGGTGAGGATTGTGTCACAGTGAGGAGGTCAGCGGTGTGTATGTGTGTGTGCATGAGAGTTTGTGTGTGTTTGACTTGCAGGCTGACCTCAGGTAGGTATACAGTTTAATTTTATTTTTCGTTTTCTGAGAATTTTGAATTTGTCTTGTAATTTTGCCCCCAACTTGTTGGACTGAACAATTCACCAATAAATCCATTGAATGCGCGTCACTGAGCTCTCTTTCTCTCTCTGTGTGTGTGTGTGTGTGTGTGTGTGGGGCCAATATGGATTCTACCTAACTTTTTGAGTATCATCTCTGTTGTGCACAAGTTCTGTATTTCCAGCCCTGCCTATGTTATAATGTCTTTGTCATGTGACTCTGTGTCATGCAGTGTTGCAACATGACGCATTGTGAGCTTGTAGATCTGGCTTTTTGGGCCTATTTTGACCTATTATATTTTGTTTTTGTTTGTCTACAAAGACATTCTCGAGGATGCAAGGTTGAAAGTGTTTGGGTTTTACAGACTACATATGAATAACTGCTTGAGTTGTGACTACTGTAACTACATTGGAACCGTTGGAACACTATTTCCATTCCCTGAAAAGAGTTTTTGGATGTACATTGTTTCCGCCCAAAAGCAATGATATGATACATACCGTTAGAGGTAGTTGTTTTCACAATATAAAGACATTATGCTATACATATAAGTACCTATACTACATTGTGAAACTTCCCATAGTTTAATATTAGAGTTGTGCAATTAAACATGGTATAAATTGATTCTCGGGTGTATTTTGTTTTTATACAACTTGTCAGCGATACACTACGAACAATTTTTAACCACATGTAATGAAGGGTTGTCTTGATTAAATGGAGAATTTCCAAACGTTTCCAATTCTATTGTAGTATATGGCATTTGGGTTGATACTTAGACGGTAGCATGTGGTGCCATATTTGTATCAAGTATTGTCATATTGTTTTACTTGACCACAATTTGACAATGATTGATGATATTGATGGAACTTGTGAAGAAACTGAGGTATCCCTAAAGGTTTCTGTGTTTGACATTTGGCAGCTCTCATAGCAAACCGTTAAATATCTGTACAGAAGTCGTTTGACCTTACGTTCTATATATCTTATCTGCATGTGGTTATAATATTGCCTTAATTCACTCGACTCTTCACTATGAAGGCTTGTTATTCATCATAGGTCTAAAGATGGCCATGCACGCTTGACGCTTCATGTGAATCCGATCTCCTTTACACAAATATCTCGCGGTCAATGATGCGATCTGTGACATTGCAGTTTAATGGAAGTCCTGGCAACGTTGTATTAAGATTGTATCAGCACGTTGACATGCACGCTTGTTTGAGTCATGAGCAGTGCTGCAAAGTAACTGAAGTACATTTACTCATGTATTTTTTTAGGTAATTCTACTTTGTGTATTTACATATTTTATGATTGTCCTTTTTTGACCACTACAATTATTTGACAGCTTTAGGCCTATAGTTATTTGAAGATTTAGATGAGTAATACAAAAGATTTGTAGAGATGAATTATGCATTATATGTTAAGCCTGCCTGCCAGCAGCACAAAGTAATTAAAATCAGCCCCACCTTTACCATCTGCAACATTGCATTAAATGAGTGCATTAGTAATTGGATTCCAATAATGTCTGTGAAATGAGCATTGTGCATTATTTTTATAGGCTATACTTTACTTTACTACATTTTGAATACAGGACATTCATTGAAGAAAAAAGGGGAAGAAAAATAATATTAGTAGGCCTACTTCTACAACTGTCAATGTCAACTTAAAAGACTTAACCGGAATAATAATAATTTCAGCTAACATTGGACTAATTTCAGCTATAGGGTGGGGGTTTCTGCTTTGGTATTAAACTTGAGTTATTTCCAGGGTTTGGAAAGCAGGGAGTTGGGTGATTATTATAAACAGTGTATCCTCAGTGGAACTTTTAACGCTGTGGCGTTTGAGGTTTTGGGCTGAAGCTGCTGACAAGTTGGACTCTCTTTCCCAAGTACTTTAATATATATTCCTTAAATACCCGCGGATAGCCTATAGGTTGTTTACGCTACATTCAGTTGTTCCGCGTGTTGTTAAAAAGTAGGCTACACTTTATTTCAAACGCCCGTGGATAGCCGCCTATAGACAAAGTTTATCTGATTCAGAAGGCAGTCGCATCTAGAAGTCTGTCGAGTTTATATAGAGACCTACCACTTGTATTTATTTAAATATAGAGTTTCTCTCCAGCTATAATCCAACACATTTTAGACAAGTTGTTCAACTACTCCTCGCCCAGTCTGTGCCTGGCGCTCCCGACAGAGCTGCTTTTTCCCGGAGGCCTCCGGGGGGAATGAAGAGAGGCTGTCCAGGGAACGAACCCTTTGATGCCGAGACCCGGGACGCAACGACCCGCTGCCGCTACCCGCAACTGGAGAACCAGAGGTAGGCATGTGACTCAATGCACCGTGCTATGAAGTTTTTGTTGTTTGTTTTAGCTAAAAATGGAAGAAAAAGTAGAAAAATAAACATTTTGGCTATAACGAAGAAGTTTTTTTCTGTTCTTTTTTCGGAATACATATTAAAAAAATGGAGGAAACACATTCTGACTCATTCTATACATTTATAACGTATTTTATACAAAAGTAAGTATTTCAAGTAAGTAGCCAACTTAACCCATTGTCAGCTGGGGTTATTTTTAATAATAATTATTAAATAAACTAAACCATTAACTAGGACAGTAGGCTAATAATTATACATATTTCACAATTTAGCCTATAGATAAATCATGTTGGCATATTGTTTAAAATTCTCGTTTATTTTATTTATATAGCCATACCCTTTGTTCTATGGCCTAAATGTCTACGGTAACATTACATTTCACATAACAGACTATCATTATCATTGCATACATACATGGTTGTATAGTAATTTAGTTTCTTAACATTAAGGAACAATATTGCTGACTCTTCAGTCTGTATCCTGTTTGAACGGATTCACGGGTCTATAGTGGGAGCGCGCGTGTATGTGTGTGTGTGTGTGTGTGTGTGTGTGTGTGTGTGTGTGTGTGTGTGTGTGTGTGTGTGTGTGTGTGTGCGCGCGCGCGTGCCTGCCTGCCTGCTATTTTATTTTATTTTCCAGTTCACCTCATATATTCAGGAAGGACGCGTTAGGGCAATCATTAGCCTGTCGAGCAGAAATTATTAGCATATTGATTTATTTATTATGGAGGGCTTCTCTTCTGCAGTAGCTTTTTGCAGGGCCAGCCTGCTTCCTCAAAGAAAGTTTTAAGGCCAGTCCCTCCATTTAGTTAGTTAATCCAATAAACTGTATTTTCATTTGAACTCATGTAATGAACTGCAATCAACATCTTGGTCGGTAATTCTGCCGGGTGTCCTGACACTTTCCCTGTTTATTCCCAAAAGCACTGCACACACACTCCTTCAATTATCGCTGTCCCGCTACTGATTATCAGCTTAAACAAACACACAGGCGCACAATACACACCGAGCGGCGTTATAAAAAACAAGACCTGATTGAATTAAGCGGTCTGAAAGTGTCAAGACTTCGCACGTTTTCCGTTGTTATCACCTGTGATCTCTGGGCTGGTGGAGGGACAGGGGTGTCATGTCGTGTGTTTGGCCACCGACGGGTCATCAAATTAGAGACTGCTAATAAAGTGCCCTTTCAGCTCGTGTCGATGTGTTATTTCAACTCTACAAAGATACCGTTATCTTTTTAAAGGCCAGTCAGATTAATTTCACAGTGGAGGAAGTGGAATTGATAGATAGACCTAGATGGTTGAATAACAATAACAGCCTTTGATCTATAAGCCCAATATGAATAATTATAGGGTTGTCAGAAGTAGGCAGTAATAACACCGGAAAAATAACAAAAAGATAAACATAAAAGGCCGATAGCCTACTAGTCCCACTCTAAAATGTATACAACTTCAAGGACAGTTTATTTTATTTTAATTGTATAACATCCACTATGGCCTCTATTTGTATTTATCATAATATAAACTAAACATTTGCATTCTCAATTAATAAAATACAAATTAAAAAATAAATTAAATAACCACAAACGTATGTAAAATTACAAATCTACGAGTGTTTTAACCTTGCCCCGTCGCGGCTCGCCGCTAGTGGGCACTCTTAGCCCACGGATGAACAGCATGCAGCAGCATGCACTGTGGAGCCTAATGGAGACGCTGCTGAATAACAGCAGAACACCTCTTATGGGACCAGATATGTTCTCATTGCTGTCATTATGGGTCTATCAGTAATTACTCGGTCGTTGGATAATATTCAGAGCTGTAATGAATCTGCTTCGCATTTTAGGCCTATGTGTTTTAATCAGTAGCCTAGAGGAGGCCTATCACATCATATTTCTTTAAGTGATTTAATAGTTCATTAATGTGTAATTGTTGTTATGGCGTAATTCACGTCAACTTAACATACAATAACATGCATACTCTTTAGCTTGGACTCGATTAAGTCCTATAAAACTGATACGGAGGGAGAATGAACGCATATCCCATGATATGCATGACTTTGAATTATGCACATCATGAAGTTTATTCAATTAGTCACTTAATCTCTGCATCATTATCTCAACAGCTCAGCCCCCCCCCCCCCCATATCGTATCATTCATTCAGCATTGCCAATAATTGTTAAACTAGTTGTCCGCTTGATTGACGGCTGCGTTCCATCCAACAGGGCCAATCGGGAGCGCCGTGGGGAGGAGCCTGTGCGTAAAGCAAATATTCCCCCAGTCCTGGATCCTTTTGCAGTTACTTTGGTGTGTGGAGTGTGTGAGTGAGGCCGGCCAGCATCCTCTGCGTTTGAAAACGGCTTGCTTTTTTCCCCAGCTTCGGATCTGCGGGATTTTGAATTGATCCGCGACCGCTTCTTTTCCTGCGACGGGATACGGAGGACCCTGTAGTATGAGAACTCTCATCCAGTCTCGCTTAGTTCGTTCTTTCATTTCCACATTTGACCATTTTATGAGTTTCTCGCCTCCTCATCCGCTCCCATCGTTTTCGCCTCATTTCTCCACCACCACCTCTTCTGCTCCTGCCGCTGCTGTCGCTGTCATCCACGGCCCATCCGCCGCCAGTGTGTCGCTCCTCTCCGCCAGTAAGAGCTGAGAGCGAACGGTGAGGGAATCATCATTGTGCCATTCTCTCCATCTCTGCTGCTCTGTTCTTTATCGCACTTTGGATTTGGCTCCTGCAACACTGCTGCTGGCTGGTTGTTCCGATCCGGACTATAACGCAAGGAAAAAGGATTAATACGTTGCGTCTTTTTCCCCACTCTTCTCTTGATCTAGAGTGGACACCCACGGAGCTGAGGACACGGGTCTATTTTTCATCGTTCTGAGGAATGTACCCGATCAATTCAGCGCTCTGAACGGATCTCTTCTCACACACACGCACACACACGCACAACACACACACTCTCTCCCTGTCTCTCTCCCGGTCAATGAACCAGTGCGCCCCGGCGGCCGTGCGTCTTTGGGTCGGTTTGGTGACCGCAGAGCGCGGAGCTCTGTAAAAGAAACGCAGGCGCCTTTCTCTGGAGCGACGTTTGTTCTGGTGCTTTTTTTTCTCTTTTCTTTTTGTGGTGGAGATGCTCTACGTCTGAACGGCGGGTTATTTGTTTTGTTTTGGTGCCCCGTCCGTGCGCGTGTTCACGTTCCACTACCAACCAACCAAACCGGATCATCAGGGATATATAAGAAATCGTCAGTGATTTTTTTGTTTTTATTTATTTTTTGGTTTTGTGGGAGACTCGTCTGAACGTGACGAGCTCGCCGTGGATCGTTCGGAGAGGGGATTTGTGCAGACCACGCAACGATGGGGGAGTCGCTGTGGAGATACTGTTGCTATTATTTAGGAGTACTGTTCATATCGTGTAAGGTGAATCTGTCCCGGGCGATCATTCTGGAGTCCATCTACTGGAACACGACCAATACCAAGTAAGTACAACTGCGCGCACGCACGCGCATGCACACACACGTAGGCTACATACATACAGACGCCGATAGAACGGCATAGGGACAATTGGACAAATATATATATACAAATATAAAAATGCACCCTGCGCACCAAAAACGCGCAAAGGCTTATTTTGCGTTAAAATGAAACCCTTTTGAGCGTAAAAGGGGTAAAGAGTGTGTTATTTGTATTTTGTAGGGCTACGGGTGCGTTTTTCTATTCCCCGGGAGATCCATGAATGAGCGACATGTTGCTGTATGAGCTCGGGCCTGCCCTACACACAGTAGCCTAAACAACAAAAGACTGTGTTATAATGTGAATTTGTATATCTCCCCGGGAGTTGTACAAATACGCGTCGATTTGGTTACATTTGGTCTCTCTCATGAGTTAAATTAACACTGCAGGTTTTTTTTTGCTGTGTAGGCCTGTGTGTGTGTGTGTGTGTGTGTTATAGGGTGTATTAATCTGACGGGCTCATTTCTCAAGAAGAGCAGATTCAGTGTATTCACAATCTATATTGAGTCCTATAGCCTACAAAGGACCCGGCCGCTTTTAGTGTTAATTTAACACCCAATTGTGTATACAGATGTAACCAAATGGACCCCTGCGCGTCCATCAGGTTACATTTGTACACACTTGGATAACAAATCCTGTTAGATTGCTTCATTACATCGTGTATTGATCATGAATTGTAAGATATTTTTTATTGGTAGGCTATTTGCAGGGGAGGATATGTGACTGTGAGGCGTTTAGGCTCTAACTTGGCACAAGTAGCAAAATTACTTAAGAAATACATTTTACGCTCCACTTCCGCGGTCAACCATAAGTTTGCCAAACTTATGGTAAACGACGAAGCATATTTCAGTCTATTCATTGTCCATTGTCATTTGAGAAATAAAACTAGCCTATAATGCACATTTAGTGCACGTTACTGTTCTTAAGCAACGTGCATCAATGATTGTTGGCCGTATTTTTTAGTTTTGTGTCAATAATTTAATTAATATCATGTATAGCCTATAATAGCCTTAGAGTTGGTTATTATAATATTAGTATTTTGAGAATGGACGTAAAATAGGTTACATTCTATTCAGTGGGTTCCAGCCAGGGCCTGTAGGCTGTAATGACTAATGGCTTTGCTGTTCTCCTGCATTTAGATTGAACTAGCCTATATGCCGTTCCGAGCTACCAACTACAGTAGCATTGCACAAACTCAGCAAAGAAATAGCCACACTAAACAACAAACTGGCGAAATGAACGCATTGAATATGGAATCCGGGCTTTGTGAGATGAAAACTTGTAACCACTAAACGAAACCTATAGTCAAACTGACCTGATTGACTGCTTTTTTTCTACATCAAAATCCCTCCACCAAAAATAGCCGAGATCTACAAGCTCACAGGGCGTTGCAACGAAACTCACGAATACGTGAGCTTGTAGTGTATAGATGTCTTATTTTTGGTCAGCGTTCCCCCCAGAATAGGCATGCTGGGATTAATACCTGCATCATTGTGTGCCTTTACTTTATTCTTATTATTTTTATTAGTAGCCTAATATTATTAGAGCCGCGGTCTCATTTTCACCCTTGTCTCTCCAAGCCTCCACGGAGTAGCCAGAATTATTATGCATTAAACATCACCAACTCAACACCAGGAATTTCAGGGGGTCGCCGCCCCGGCGGGGGGCGCCTCTCTCTCTCTCTTTGTGGTTCCATTTCGTCACGGCAAAAACTCCCCGGTTCACTTTATCATTTCGCTTTTTTTCTCTCAAGGACTCGCCCCCAAAAAAGCGAGCGACGCCTCGGTGCGCCCTGAAGCATAACACCACCAGAGATCACACTGATATGATGGTCTTAACAGGTGGCTATTGTTCCTGGCTCGTATTATACGCCCAGGTGTTGATAAGTGCAGTTGGAAATTTACATGCTCGCCCTACGCAGGGAGCACATAGAGCCGTGCTTAACAGTATTCCCCAGAGCGTCATTATTTTATTGCAGTATAGGTATATATATATATATATATATATATAGGGATATGTGCGGGCGTGACGTGAGGCTGTTGCACTTGCACGGTTCCTTCACTTAGTCATTTTCTAAGGCCTAAATGTCTACTGAGTGAGTGTCCTCTGCCACGGGGCCACTGCCGCTCCTGACCCTGCATATGTATAGTCCATTTGGCTTTACACAGCACAACTGTGTCAGTCTGTGTGTGTTCATTTAACTCCGATATGCATTTGGTTATAAGTTATAACACTCTTGGACTTATAAATGTATAGATTAGTTTAGTGTTTTACTGTGTATCAACTAATGGAGATCCAAGGGCCCTTGGGGCTGACAGAAGAACATATAGACTGACATTCTATACGTTAAACTCAATGTATGTATAGTGTAAAGTTGCAGGGGGTGTTTGGGCTGTATTAGTAGGATTGTTGTGTTTGAGTGAATGTCTGCTGATCTCCATTTGCTTTGTAACTAATGAATAAGCAGGCACCAACATGTGTTTTTAAACTCAAACCATTTGGTCACAGATGGATGGCAATGGCAGATATGAGTTGTCACGCCACAACAAACAAACAAAACAAAAACGTTTTAAATAAACGTAGCTATTTACATAATTCATCCATTGCAGGATAGAATAAATTGTGCTGCTTTAATTTAACTTGTATTTCATTTTTACGGCAATTTAAAGTTTTACTTTTAAATGGCGGTGACTTTTTTTCTATCTTGAGAATGACCCATGTAAAAGTGGCCATTTTCAAAATACCTTTGTCTTCAGGAGGGGAAAGATGGACGGGTTCTCCTGCCACTTGGAGCAACAACTGCTGGCCCTTGAAAAACGAGTGTGTCATTTTAACTTGGCGTGTCACAGGCCCTGCTTTTGAAACAAGGGACCACAAAGGAGTGTCCACCCTCGGAGCAAGTATAGGCCTCGGGGTGGCCGCAAATGCAATGCGGGCATTCCGTGGAATTAGCGTGTGTGCACATTCCTGACGCTCTGTCTGTCTGTCTGTCTGATGGCTGATTTATACCCTGCAGTACTACGGTGTCGCTTGCCAAAAAAGTCTGATCTACAAGCTAACAACGCTGTCGCATAGTTAGCTTGTCGATCAGACCTTTTAGGCAAGTCATATACGTGGCCTATATGCATCAAGCTTTCATATGTAAAACTTTGAAGGTCAGAAAGCAGAGCAGCAAACATGCGCATTAAGTCACTTAACTCCCTACTGAGTTGACGAGCACCCAGCACAACAGGCCTCTTCAGTCTGTATAGTTAACACATTATAGAATTAGTGGTATATTATGCTTTCACAAACAATTCTACCGTTGGCTCGCCACAGTGAAATGAACCCATTTCTAAACGGATTACTTTATTATAATGAAGTTATTAGCTCACAATTCACATGCTCAAAATTTATTTTCACGCGCAGGTCTTAGTTTAATGAATAATAATCCATTTGCTAGCCTTTGTGAATGCTCTAGTGTCAATCAGTTATAAGAGAAAATCCCTCTCTCTCTCTCTCTCTCTCTCTCTCTCTCTCTCTCTCTCTCTCTCTCTCTCTCTCTCTCTCTCTCTCATTCTGGGGCCATTCAGGGA
>NC_139707.1:14667423-14702255 GCF_964188405.1 Protomyctophum parallelum
CCCCCAACCACCACTCCCCGGTCTGAGAGATGGGTGGTGGACCGTACCATCTGTGTGTGGCTGATGGGGGGGGGGGGGGGGGGATTGTGTTATGCCGAGGACAGGACCATCTGCGAGGCTCCTTCGCCACCATCTGTGAGCTGTCACTGTTGGAGAGAACCATATCTCTGACCGACTGGAAGGAGACGAGGAGGCGGGAGGGGGGGGGGATGGCTGAGGGGTGAAGAAAGATAATAAAGAAAATGGAGGAAGGAAGAAGAGGAAGTGTAGAGCTTGCATATAGCAGCAAGACGTCCTGCGCTTTCACTTTACCACATAACCGGTGTACGACGGCAAACTCCTTCCACACTGTTGTTGCTACAGAGAGGGAGAGAGAGAGAGGGAGAGGGAGAGAGAGAGAGAGGGAGAGAGAGAAATCGATAAGGTAAAAGTCAGACTTTGCCGGTGTGTCCCCTCTGCAGTCCGGAGGCACAGGGAAGGAGGGTCTGGCAGGCAGCCGGCTGAGGAAAACGAGTTTAGCCTCACAATACGGCCCTTTCTCCTCGACTTTACAATGTCTGAAAAGAGAGCTGGCTGGCGGCAGAGACCACTGCCTCCATGACACGGTGGAGGGCTGCATGCCCGGGCTGGTTACACGTCAGGAGAGATGTGGTCTCTGTCTCTGTCTTACTATAATACCTACTTACCTATACCTACCTACCTACCTATACCTACCTACCTACCTATACCTACCTATACCTACCTACCTACCTATACCTACCTACCTACCTACCTACCTACCTACCTATACCTATAGGTATAGGTAGGTAGGTAGGTATAGGTAGGTAGGTAGGTATACCTACCTACCTATACCTACCTACCTACCTACCTATACCTACCTACCTACCTATACCTACCTACCTACCTACCTACCTACCTACCTATACCTACCTACCTACCTACCTACAGAATTTCCTACTTACCGTACCTAGTTTATAGGCATTGAACTGAAAACACTGATATTCCCCTCTCTGTTAGGGAGAGAGAGAGAGAGAGAGACTGAAGCAAATCCAATCTTAAACTTAAAAAAGGAGTAGAAATTTCAATTCTGCAGCACTTGCAAATTAATGTCCCCTCTCTGCTGTTAGCCTGAATGCTAATGCGTAGCCTAGAGAGAGAAGAAAAACAGAGGAATGGATAGAGGGAGGGACGGAGGAATGAACTGGAAGGGAGCGACATGGGGACATGAAATGACATGGAGAGACAGAGAAGAAGCAGAACGAGAGACAGAGGGCTGTGCAATTGCCTATTGTTGTTGTGCGCGTGTGTGAGACTAGTGCATGTATTTGAGTGCATTTGTGTGTCCATGTATGTATACGCAGGAATGTGTGTGTTGGGGGGGGGGGGGGGGGTGTTGTGGAATCCTCATCAGGAAGCATTCATCTCATCAGGAAGCATTCATCTCATCAGCGCGTTTTCTTCTTTTTTTTACCGAAGGGCTCGATACGTAATTAATTAACGAGCCTTTTAATCTGCCGTCGCTCCTTGTGATTATCAACCGGTCTCCCTCATCAAAAGCTCGCCGTTTCAATCCCCAGAAATTGGATTAGCGCTGCGTCGCCCTCCAGACGAGACAGTTCAAATCCTCAGTGTTCATTTAACTCTGAGCTACAGACCCATACGGGTCCATTGGGTCACGCTCGCTAGTCACTTTTGGATACATTTACACTCTGAATTGTACCCCTCATGTATTCAAAAAGCTGAGACTGCCCACATTTTGCCGTTTAAACATTAAATTTAGATTATGCATCTATGACTCTGACATGGTATTAGAGTCTGTGTGTATACAAGAGCATAATGAATCATTCAAGATTTGATTTGATATGATGCTGTAGTACTAGGCCTCGCCCGTGTTTGTTTTTGAGATGAAACTGTACGTACACATGCAGCCTTCTGCTGGCTTTTATGATAGCAAAGGTGCAGTCTGGCGTGCTTGATGTGTGTGTGTGTGTGTGTGTGTGTGTGTGTGTGAGAGAGAGAGAGAGAGAGAGAGAGAGAGAGAGAGAGACAGAGAGAGAGAGAGAGAGAGAGAGAGAGAGCGCACGCGCGCGATGGCCCACAATGCTGCTCCACTTGAGAGCAGCTGAGTTTGACATGATTGTTTGAGGCAGTGCCGCCTGGGGACAGAGAGACCACTGAACGACATGATTATATGAGCTAAGAGAGAGAGAGAGAGAGAGAGAGAGAGAGAGAGAGAGAGAGAGAGAGAGAGAGAGAGAGAGAGAGAGAGAGAGAGAGAGAGAGAGGAGGGGGCAGATTGAAAGGGAGCTAAAGAATGAGAGAAGCGGGGCAGAGAGTGAGAGAATGAGACAGGGAGTGAAAAAGAGCTAAAAAGGGACAGAGGGTCAGAGGCCACGGAGAGAGGGAGAGAACGTGAAAGAGAGCTAACGAGCGAGGGAATGAGGGCGCACGGAGAGAGAGACAGACAGACAGAGAGAGAGAAAGAGAGAGAGAACGAGTGAAACATGTAAACATGAAACGGTGGAGGGAGGAAGAGAAAAAAGGAACAGGGACACAGACAGTAGTGAGACAGAGAGAGAGAGAGGGACACTGTAGGACAGAAAGGACAGTACTAGACAGAGAGAGAGACACACTGTAGGACAGAAAGGACAGTAGTAGACAGTAGTGAGACAGAGAGAGAGATAGAGAGAGAGAGACACTGTAGGACAGAAAGGAAAAGAGACAGAGATAAGGAGGGCAGGGCAGGTGAAGGACGAGCTTGGTTTTATGGCCATGCAGCCGCATACTCCATTAAGATTATAATCACCTTTGTCTTTATCGTCACAATAGAATGCTCCTCCTCAACCCCCTGGGGGTCCCCGGACCTCACTTTGACAATCCCTGACTCTGTGTTTGTGTGTGCGTGTGTGTGTGCGTGTGCATGTGTTTGTATTTGGGATGAACGCGCAATGGACCGTGTGTGCTTGTGGGGTCAGCCCGCAACACAGCCCGTCAGAGAGGATTAGGGCTGACGCGACCCCCGACCCCATGCCGCCATAATGACGGCCTCGCGCTCCACAGTATAGCCACGGCGATGTGAGACAATTAGAGACATCGCTTAGATCACATCCACGTGTTTGTTTTCTCATTATTCTCTCCATTTCTGTTTCTTTTTGGAGCATCCCCTCATTTCCTCCATTTCATTCCATTCCATTTACCATTCTGTCTCTCTCTCTCTCTCTCTCTCTCTCTCTCTCTCTCTCTCTCTCTCTCTCTCTCTGTCTCTCTCTCTCTCTCTCTCTCTCTCTCTCTCTCTCTCTCTCTCTCTCTCTCTCGCTCTGTTGTACTGCTGTATTGTCTGAGAATTGGTAAATAGTATTAATTACTCAGACAGAGGAAGGATTGTTACTGGAGAGTTCCATTAGTACAGGGAGGAAATTGAGTTAAGGCGCTGGTGTGTGTGTGTGTGTGTGTGTGTGTGTGTGTGTGTGTGTGTGTGTGTGTGTGTGTGTGTGTGTGTGTGTGTGGTTAGACAGGCTTACCATCAGGAGTCTACAAAGTTAAAGGGTGTCAAGTCAATGATTTGGCAAGGATAGAGGTGTGTGTGTGTCTACCGGTATGTATGTGTGTGGGACACCACAAAAAGAAAACCAGAAAGACTACTAGCAGTGGTAGAGGACTCAAATCAACTATTTATTTGTGGCTTTTCCCTCGTTTAACCAAACCAGCATTGGACTAAAATCTCTCTCTCTCTCTCTCTCTCTCTCTCTCTCTCTCTCTCTCTCTCTCTCTCTCTCTCTCTCTCTCTCTCTCTCTCTCTCTCTCTCTCTCTCTCTCTCTCTGTCTCTCTGTGTGTGTGTGTGTCTCTCTCTCTCTCTCTCCCTCCCCATCTGTGCTATGAAACCCTCTTCTCTCCTGATGGCTGTAAAACCACTGGTAGTTGAAGTAGAAGTGTAAATCCTTCAGTGAGTGTCTTGTACTCTATCTTCCAGTCAACACCACTACTACCCTAGCTTTAGGGATTATAGCTCCTCACCCCTGTGGTTCCTATAGTTCCTCCTTTCTAACTCCTATCTAAGAGCACTCCAGTCAATTGAATTAGTTAGTTAATTACAAGTCAATTTACTTGCAATTTGTACAGCACATTAATACAGCCAGGGAATCTTTTATTTTTATGTTGATAGCCAAGCCAAGAAGCCAGCCAGCCATTCAGCAAGTCTAACAATATCAATCTACTTAAAACCAGGTCAAACCACTGCCAGGCTGCATGCTTGCTCTGGTATGGTCCTGTGTGTGTGTGTGTGTGCGTGCGTCCGTGCGTGCATGCATGCGCGCAATTGTTTTACTATACTTTTGAGGGTCCCACACAAATAGACATTGTGAGGCAAATGGTCCTGGTACTCACCAGAGAAACGGTTGGCTTAGGGTTAGGATTACACATTTAGAGGTTAGGTTTTGTGGTCAGGGCTGGATTTATGCCATTCTGTTCTTAGTGGTTGTGCGCCTGTGTCGTCCTCTCCGAAATGAGCTGATTCACAACGCGATCACAGAGTATAGACATTCCAAACACGCATGCGTGTGTGCGTGTACACGCATGTCAGGAGAGTCTGAACGCCCGGAGATGACAGGTTGAAGCATCAGGCCTGGTAGAGCAGAAGCAGCAGTTTGATTTGATCTGATCTGATGTGATCTGATCTAATGTGATGAGGTCTGGAGAGAGAGAGAGAGAGAGAGAGAGAGAGAGAGAGGAGGGGGTTTATGTAACAAGTGTCCTCACAGGACACATAGGGGCAGGCTGCAAGGAGCCAGGAAGGAGGGAAGCTTTCCCACAGAAACCTCGTATCTCCATGTTTGAAGTTGTTGGTAGATTATCGCCCTGCTGAGTCATAGTGTCAACAGTATAGTGATAACTAGCTGATCTACAACATTTTCTAATAATTTAGAAAATGCTACGTGTTTTTGGACATACAATGTTTCAATGAGGACCGAGGAGGGGACCTACATTTAGGCTACCTTCTGTTCACACACACGCACGCACGCATGCACGCACGCACGCATGCGTGCACACATGCACACACACACATGCACACATGCACGCGCGCACCAAAACACTAATCAATGGCCAAACCATTGATAATCCCACCACGCAAAGCAAACTGGGTGTTGAGGGAGTTAATGACATCTGGCTTTATATCAGGATTATGGAATTCCTGCCCGTTGGGCTAACAGGTTTATAGGGCGAGCATACATGTACGCACGCACGCACGCACACATGCAC
Source organism: Protomyctophum parallelum (assembly GCF_964188405.1). Lineage (NCBI taxonomy): Eukaryota > Metazoa > Chordata > Actinopteri > Myctophiformes > Myctophidae > Protomyctophum > Protomyctophum parallelum. The sequence goes on from NC_139707.1 coordinate 14,672,681, forward strand.
ACATGCACGCACGCACACACGCACGCACGCACACACACACACACACACACACACACACACACACACACACACACACACACACACACACACACACACACACACGCATACACGCATACACGCAGACATACACATGCATGCATACACAAGCCTTTAAGAAGCTTTGTTCGTAATGTGCTTTTCAGACTCCACTAGAAAGCTACCGGTCAGAGAGAGAGAGAGAGAGAAGAAGCCCTCGTTAACATGCACAACATGTGTCTGCTGACATCACAGTCGACTTGTGCATGATTTGTCTGAGAGGAAAGAAAGAGAGAGAGAGCTGAGAGGACAGTGAGAGAAGGTTTTTTTTTACAACGAAGACGTTGAAGATTCTTTAGCGTTCTATAGTGATTTGAGGAGCAGTGTGTGTGTTTGTGTGTGTGCGTGCACGCAATGCATGTAGGCAGTGAGGCGCCCCTTCACCTAGACTAGATGATGGCAGAGAGAGAGAGAGTATTTGTTGGGTTGTGAGGACATAGGGTGGATGGATGGATGGATGGATGGATGGATGGATGGATGGATGGATGGATGGATGGATGGAGAGATGAATGGAGGGATAGAGACGGGGTCAGGCCAGCGCACACTGGCACAAAGCCGGGCGGCTAAAACCCTGGCAGCTCATTAGCCTGTGTTACTGACCTGATAGACCACAAGCCACACACACACACACACACACACACACACACACACACACACCCACCCACACACACACACACACACACACACACACACACACACACACACACACACACACACACACACACACACACACACACACACACACACACACACACACACACACACACACACACACACACACACACACACACACACACACACACACACACACACACACACACACACGCGCACACACACACACACACAGAGTGAGAGAGCTCCAGCTCAGTTCTGCCATTGGCCTGCGGGGGCATCACAGAGACACAACAGACTAATACCACTGCCTCAAATGAGATCAATGCAGAGGGCACCGAGTTTAATGGCTTGAAAGCATCCTGTTGATGACACCATGACAGGGCAGCACTCTGTGTGCATGAGTGCGTGTGCGTGTGTGAGTGTGTGTGTGTGTGTGTGTGTGTGTGTGTATCCATGTGCAGGCCACATCTGCACTCCACACATATGCAACATTGTTCAATCCAAATTAAAATGGCTCTCTTTCCATCTTATAAAGGAAAGGCCTTTTTAAGCATCTGTTTTCAGGACTCCTCCATCTGCCAGGTCCTTAAACACAGTCTTTAGAGCGCCTCTTCTGTCATCGCCACACTTTAAACACCCATTTAACTTCTTATGAGCGCGTTTCATCTGACCGTCATCCCGACATTTATCTCCTCCCTCTGTCTCTTCTCATTTTGCCATTTTCTTTCATTACCTCTCATTCTCTCTCTCTCTCTCTCTCTCACACTAAAAAGTGAAAAATCTATCCTCTTCTCTCATGGTTACTCTATGCTCCACAGAGTTGTGCGCCCAAAATAGGTGACATGCAAGCTCACAACGTCGTGTATTGGCTATTTTCTTTTCATTGTACAACAACGTATAAATTGGCTTTCAGTTTACGACCGAGCCTTATGTTGTCTATCTGTCCTCTCTTTATGTCCGCCATGCCGGCAGGTTTTTTGCTTTATACAGATGGGAGCGTTAAGAGCTTTTTAAACGTGAGAGTGTGTTTTTATAACTGGCCAGTGCTCCCTGGAGCGTCGTCACCTGCTAATGTTGCCATAAAACCTTCACTGTGTGGCCCCCCAAAATGGCCGACCACGCATATTTTCGATTTTATTGTCAATCTTTCTTCCTCTCCCACCTTCTTTCCTCTCCTGCTTTACCCCCCTCTCTGTCTCTCTCACACTCACCTCTAATAGTTCTAGCACCTTTTAAGATAGGGCTATAACTTTTGGTGTCTTTTTGCTATTTGTCTGTTTTTCTTTTCTTTTTTTTATTCTCCCCATAACATTTTGAAGCATTTTGAAGCATTGATTTACTGTCATTTGTTATGTTGTCGATAATCCTAACCTCTCTCTCTCTCTCTCAATCTCTCTCCAGCTACATCTAACGGCACCATGGATGGCATCGACAACCAGGAAGGGGGCGTGTGCAAGACCAAATCCATGAGGATAATCATGAAAGTGGGCCAGAGTGAGTAGCAGAGTCATATCATGAGAGCCATGTTGAGAAGACATCATGATCCCGTAGGGCAGGCTAACAGAAAGCACCATGACAACGCAATGACACAGTCCCTCAAATCAAACCATCACATGTGTCACATGTTCAGGAGAGACCGAAGTGTCTCTTTGCTAGAAATGACAGTTGAAAATGTCCAATTGTGTTGTAGTTGTGTTAGGTGGGATGTGCGTGAGGAACAGGAACACACCCGTATAAGGTCATAGCAGGATGTGTGGTAGATAACAGCTCCATGGTCTCCATGACGTCTTGGGTTTCGTGCGGTGGGTGGGTGGGTTGATGCATGGGTGGGCCCACGGGGGGACCAGATGTAATCTAGTGGAAATGTTGAGCACGCTCCCACGTGCGCACGCACGCACACACACACACACACACACACACACACACACACACACACACACACACACACAGAGCTGTCAAGTACGTATGGGCCGTCACAGGCCCGGCCTCTCCTGTCTTTTAATTAATGACGATGCTAATTCCTAAATGTGCAGCATACGTCTGGAGCTGTAATATCTGTAGGTCAGTGTTCTCCTCAGGAACACACACAAACACACACACACTGAAGGTCAGAGAATTAATCACAGCTGGCACGCTTCGACGGAGAGGAGAGTAGAGGCGAGGAGAGGGACTTACAGCACAGTAATGTGGGTCTAGCACTGATCACAGGGGGCGGATCCTTTGGGCCGAGACGTGTTTGAGTTGTTGTCGAGAATGGGAGCCGCGTCAGACCTGAAAGTTGTGGTGACAACGCATGCTGGGAATTTGAGTCTGAAGGTCGGACATGCTGAGAAAAAGACGTCAGAAGCGTAATGGGAGCTAAAAAAAAAGAAAGTGGGCCTGGTGTTCTCAATAGGAGCTTCATGGGAGAATAGCAGCTCCAGATTTTGTTGAAAGAAACACAACACGGCCCAGAGGTAGTTCTGGGGTCGAGAATAGAAGCCGCTGCCAGAACACGGATTCTAGTGTTCAGAAAAGCAGTGTAGCATTACCAAAACAGTAGGTCGAGAGCTGACAATAGAGGGATTAAGCTACAGACAAGTGATTGTAATGTAAGGTAATGGAATAGGTGCCATGCGATCTGCCGTGCAAGAGAATACCGATGGTACAAACAGTTGTTTGTGTGTGTGTGTGTGCCACAGCCCTGCCACAGCCCTGCCTGTGTCTGCAGCCCGATCTATCTCCCTGATGGATTTTGTTTTCTATAAAGGCCATGGGGTCCTCTGGGCTCGAGCTCTCTCCGCTCGCTGCTTTGCATGCTCTGCTGGTTTGTTGTCAGATTCTGGTCCGCTGCTCTCTGTTAGTGTTATGGCTTTTGACACGTTACACTGATCTAAGATGCAGCACAGAACCTTTGTGTTAGGACCTCTGTGTTTCTCTTTGGCCTTACAACCGAGATTGATCAGAGATCAATTACCCATTACAATCATTTAAGCCTGGCACCATCATACGATGGAAATAGCCGATCTGCAAGCTCACAATGTGTCGCAATGCGACAGTGCCCTGTTACTGAACAAAAACTATAGAAATGATTATTTATAGACCTATTCAAAGAAAAAAAAGGGGAAAAAATGTACACCCCCTTATATGCTTAGGCATCTTTTGAGAATGTTTGCCTATAACGACTTGCTAAAAACAGGGACGCTATAGAGTTTGATCTGATTGCATTGTTTTTTGTTCTCTGTGTTTGCTGCAGATCCTTCTGACCCCAGACCACCCAAAGACAACCCCACCAGACTGCCAAACCCGCCCAAGCATGCAGACAACAAACCAAATAACGAAGTGCTGGAAAAGCCAGGTGAGAGAGCCATGAGAGACGCTCATTCAATGAGGGATTTATTGAAAATATGTTGCGTGTTGGTCCATGACGCAATAGGGACGCTAGGGTTAATGGACAAGGCGAGAGTGTATGTGCATGCTGGGATGTGCGAAAATATGTTTGTGTGTGTGTGTGTGTGTGTGTGTGTGTGTGTGTTCAGAAAGAAAAAGGTCAGCAATCCATCAGGCTGGTAATTGAATGTTGCCCATGATGCCGATATCCATCGCTGCGGCTTCTCAGGGGCTGCTGCAGTCCTTCTCCCTGCGGCTGGGGGTGGGGGTGGAGTGGGGGGGAGGATACAGCTATCAGCCCCCTGAAATTCAGCCCCCGGGCCCCCAGGACAGAGTCAGCAACCTCCCAACCAAATGCACACTTATGGGGGTCCTTGAAATGTAAAAGTTTGAGAAACTCTGGCGCAGAGGTGAAAAAAGGAGGGGGCTCTGGTATGGACCCCTGGGGGACTCCGGTCAACAAAGTATCTATAGCTTTATTGTCCCACACCCCCTCCAAAAAAACAGCTGAAATGGGACCAAACATTTACACCATGCTGTGAGTTTTGGGGGAAAGAGGAACGGGAACAGAGTGGAGAAGTGACCTATATAAACAACCTTCCATCCATCCGTCTGTCCGTGATTGGCTGCAGGACAGATGGGGGAGGTGACTTTGTTCCTGTGTTCCTTCCCAAATCCCAGCGACAGCCAGGCAATAAATACACTGTGGTGCAGCGCTCTGCCTGCGTCAGCACCTTATCCTACTCTACTTTCCTACCCTCCTCTCCCACTCTGTCCACTCCGTCCATCCCTTCGTCCATCCGTCCCTCCCTTCTGCCCTCCATCCCTCCCTCCTTTCTTCCTGCCCTCCCTTCTTCCATCCGTCCATCCAGGGTTAATAAAAAAAAAAAAAAAAAGACAAAACACTTAACCACACCTACATTACAACAGTTAGCGGAAATAGCAATCCCCCAAATAGAGACAGGGTTTATCGCTACTAAGCATTGTTGCTGAAATTGTGTAAATGTGATCTTATCAAACAAATGTCAATCATATCAGACAGTCTGCATTTTCAAAACGGAAATGTATAATTAATTCAGTCTGATCAGAAGTAGGGATAAAACATATCCCCACCAGCCATCAAAATGCATGACCAAGGGGGGGATTAAAAGCAGAGGCTTGAAATCCCCCCACCCGCACATCCATCCCTCCATCTTGGAGCAGAGCAGCATATGGGTGTCGAGAGGTTCTGAGGCAGCATAATCCCCTTGTAAAACAACGAGGTGGTCGCTCTCTTTCAGGCTGCCTGCCATATCCCTTATCTAACACGTATATATACACACACACACACACACACACACACACACACACACACACACACACACACACACACACACACACACACACACACACACACACACACATGCCAGCCATGTGCACAAACTACGCACACACGCAAGCCCACTTCCATGGCATGAGCAGAACTTGTAGGGCCTCTGGGGGGGACACAGCGCCAGACAGGGGGAGACAATAATCCTACTTCCCAGGGAACGGGCTCACGTCCTGGGGGAGAGGAGAACAGACCCGCCCTGGAGGTGCTGGAAAAACTCCCGGCTTCTGCAGAGAGCAACGCTTGGCTTACATAATTGATGTGTCACGATCATATCAAATATCTCTCTCTTTCGTTTTATTCTCCCTTTCTTCCTCTAGTGCCATTTGTTTAGTTCCCTTTTTGTATGTCTCTTAAGACGTAATTTATTCTAGGTGCCGTTCGGCTGTACGGTATCTAAATGCAGCCTTTTGTATCTGCTATCAGGCTGCGTTCAAGGTCGTGGTTTTGACTCTCTGAATCTGAATGGCTCACGATCGAATGTGACCTTTCTTTTTTTTCTGAAAGCCTTCCAGAGGCAAGCTTCATTCTCTGAGCCATTGTGCTGTCTGCCTGTCTTCCATCATAACACCATGAAAAGACATTCACCCTAGAGACCCAGAGCAGTGGTCTGTGAAAGTAGCAATAGCACAATATAGAAATACTCTCTTACAAGCAATATTTTACTTGACCAAAAGTACAAAAGTATTGGTATAACAATATATTTTTGAAATGTCTCAAGCATTTTTGAAAACAGCAGATCACAAGCTCATAACACGTCGTTGTGAGTACAGTCATCAATAAAACTCTTTTGGAAAGGTGGATCGCATCTTCATAGATCTCCATTGGATCAGTTTACATCCCTTCACTCAATCACGTCTCTCTCTGACTTTCTGTGCAGACAGAAGGACTCACTCCCCACATTTACAGTCTGAAAACTGGCCTCTTCAGACTTCACCTCACCCCCTATACCACTCCTCTCTTCCTTGTATCCCTTCTTGTCACCTGCTTGACAGGTGCTAAACATTTTTCTGCCGATATACGTTAGAGATACAGTATCTGCTCACGTGTTTTTTGATATTGAGATTTGTTATTTTGACGGAATGATGCTATAGCTTTGATGTTTATCAGAATCTAACTGTCTCCCTCTCCGTGTCTGTGTCTCCATCCAGACCCAGCCCACAGAGAAGGCGACGGCTCCAGCGGCACGGGCAACGGCCAGAAGTCCTCGGTCATCGGCTCTGAGGTGGCGCTGTTCGCCGGCATCGCCTCGGGGAGCGTCATCTTCATCATCATCATCATCATGCTGGTCCTGCTGCTGCTCAAGTACCGCCGGCGGCACCGCAAGCACTCACCTCAGCACGCCGCCGCGCTGTCGCTCAGCACGCTGGCCACGCCCAAGCGGGGAGGCGGGAACAACAACGGCTCGGAGCCGAGCGACATCATCATCCCGCTGCGGACTGCCGACAGCGTGTTCTGCCCGCACTACGAGAAGGTGAGCGGCGACTACGGCCACCCGGTGTACATCGTGCAGGAGATGCCGCCGCAGAGCCCCGCCAACATCTACTACAAGGTCTGATGGACAGCGTCGGCACGGACATGCGTGTTTGTGGATGGTCCCTGGCAGAGTGACATTTAACGGCGTTCGAGGGGAGGGGGGGGGGGGGCGTTCTGGTGACGACCCCACCCCCAATGCCTGCCTGTCAGTCAACACCCCCCCAAACTCTCTCTCTATTTCTCTATCTCTCTCACGCTCACTTGCTCTCCGGTGCCCAACCCATCCTCGCCTCCACGTCCTACTCCTCCTCGTGCTCCCAACGTTTTCTCGTTGTCGTCTAGATTTTTGTTCTTTTCTTTGGCCTGTTCTAGAGAGAGAGAGAGAGAGAGAGGGAGCGACAGAGACAGAGAGAGAGATATTAACGACCACAATGGATTCTGCTGCTGCTCTCCGGGGCCTCTGGGAGAGGTGAGGTGGGAGAAGGACGCTTAGCGGTGGTGCGTTTCCACGCACCACCGTCGCCAAGTGCTGCGGGACGTCCCGGCACCGTTGCCGTGCTGGTGTCGTGGATGTCTGGCAGACCGTCGGCCGTGCAGCATGTGTGTGTGCGCGTGGTTGTCTCTTTTGTTGTTTTTGGACAAGATGGACAGATGGATGCACGGATGGGAGGGAATCCAGGAAATGAAGAGTGGGGAGAGGAAGAGACAAACCCTCACGTGCTCCGTTGAGTTTCGGGCTTCAGCTTAAAAAACAAAAAAATACTTTACTGCTGGAAAATGAGAGTGACGAAAGAGAGATGAAAGGAGCATAATAGGCCAACTATGAAGTCACTTCACAAAATGGCTGCCTCCGCCATTTTACTCACTAGACAGACTGGAGTTCACCAGACAGAACCGTGTTCCTCTGTCGGACATCACACCCCCTCACTCACCTCTGTCACAAGCGCGCGCACACACGCACACACACACACACACACACACACACACACACACACACACACACACACACACACACACACACACACACACACACACACACACACACACCGTCATTGTGAACAGTTTGGGTCTACTTGTGGCCAGCACCATCTCTCCTCATTCCACAGCTGCCATTTTACATGTTTAGTGAATCGAAAAACATTATTTCAGATGTTACTTGAAGGTTTGGAGATGAAAAAAAAAAATAGAAAAAAGAATACACAGGTTCATTGTTTGTTTGGTTTGTATTTCAATCTTTTGTGTTGTTGTTTTGTTTTGGTCATATCTGGGTTTTCATTCCCTGGTTAATATTACACGTGCAGATGTTTTTCCTTTTCTTTTCGTGAGGCTGTTCGTTTTCACTTCAAAGTCGTACCGCCGTGTGCCGCTCGGACACGGGCGAAACCCACACATCTCAGAGTATTTGTAGAGGAGCAGCGGATGGTGTACGTGAGATGAGAAAAAAGGGGGCGTTTTGGGGGTATTTTGTTTTTTACTAAATGGATTTTGAGCCCTCTTGTCTCCAGGGGGACACAGGGTGCACGTTGTCGACCCACTGTGGACGCTGGGACCTCCCAGGTGGCTCCTGGGGAGGCTGGAGGGCCTTCGTATATACAATAGAGCAGCACTTTTAATCCCTTTTTCTTGGTACCTCCAACCTCCAGGCCTGTCCACAGAGAGAGTCGGAAGAGAGAGAGAGAGAGAGAGTTTTAGGTAGAGACAGGAGAGCAGGTGAACCTGTCACTTCAGGAACGTTTTAGTGGTAGGGGGCTATAGTGTGGGATTTTGACACAAATTTGTCCCTGGTATGAAAGCAAAGAAGGACGAAAGAAGGAAAGATAGAAAGCAAGGAAGGAAGGTGTTAGTATTGGCTAACCCCCCCCCCCCCCCCCCCCCCACACACACACACACACACACACACACACACACACACACACACACACACACACACACACAGATCTAGTCAGAGTTGGCGCTAATGGCACTACTAGTAGGTACTGAACACGCCCTGATTATACTTTGTTGTGTGCCAGTGTCAGGCGCCAGAAATAGCAGATATACAATTGTACATTTGCTATTTCCTTATGCTTAGATGCGCAACACCAGCGTAATCAGGTGTAATGTTGACCCCTCCAGGGGTCCGGCGGAAGAACAAGGTGGCCCCAAGGGCCCAAAAGAGTTAGTGACCAGATGCTCTCCTCCTCCAGGATCACAAGAAAATGAAGAAATAAAATAAAGCACAGGGACATTAATGACATCTCAAAACCTCCTTAGCATTTCCATTATTGTGACGTTTTAATTTTTTTTTCTTTCGAAATCGATGGACATTTAAAAATAAAAGGACATTCAAAGCATCAAACAAAAAACAACGACAACGTCAATGACAAAGCAGAATTTATTTATGATAGACACACAGCACAGTGTTGTCAGGAGGTGTATGTTTAATATATTCTGGTATAATAAAGTGCACATTATGCAAGCTACGTTTTGGATTATTTGATATCTGCTCACCCATCCACTCCCATGTAATTAGGACATCCAAACACAACCACACTTGCACATGTGCACGCACGCACCACGCACGCACACACACACACACACACACACACACACACACACACACACACACACACACACACACACACACACACACACACATGCACGCACAAACGCACACATGCACACATGCACGTACTCAAGCATACACACAGTGTTAGGTCCTGGGAATGGGGGCAGAGGGAGTCAACAAACTTCAGAAATAGCTCCATACAAGCAGCAGTGTAGCTCTCTCTCTCACGCACACACACACACACACACGCACGCACACACGCACGCACGCAGCACGCACGCACACACGCACGCACGCACGCACACACACACACACACACACACACACACACACACACACACACACACACACACACACACACACACACTCTTAGTAGCATTTCCCAAAGGTCGATATTACCCCCTCTCTCCTCACAAACTCTCCTTTCACTTCATGTCCAATATCTCATGTGTGCGTGTGTGTGTGTGTGTGTGTGTGTGTGTGTGTGTGTGCGCACGCGTGCGTGTGCGCATCTCCCCTTGAGCAAGCCTACATAGCGGTAGACAGCTATGTTTGGTTTATTTCACATGCATTGTTGTTATTTTTGGCTTGAGAACGTTGTGAATCGATCGTAGGCCAAAGCCCCTGAACATGAATATATCAGCCCATGCATCTTCAATGTTGTCATCTGTTCATAACGAACATCAAATTTCACTGAAAAGCCAAGCCTTGTATGATCTGAGGTTTGTACCTCTAAGAGGTTACACAAATCTGCAAATATGCAATTATTTATTTTTTTAATCAATTCTGAGGAAAAAAAAATACAACACCTATATGGAAAGTGTTCTTAACCACTGAAAGATTTATCGACACAACAAAAAAACAACACTAGCAAAGTGCGTCACACGAGCCTGCTGTTAATACTCTCTTATTTTATTATTTTGTTCTTTTTTTAGTATTATTTTTAACCTTTTTTTTCTGACTGTGTGCCGTAGTTCAAAAAAGGTAAACTGTGAAAAATGAAAACCATTTAAAGATGTGTCACATCGTACCTGGACAGGTATTTGAGAAATAAGACGTAAAGACATCGATATCAGAAGGATGTTTAGTTGCTGTGTGACTGCGGCAGAATATGACAATCTTATTAGTTTCTTTGAAATCTGATGTCCTTATCCCAGCCAGACACTCACAAGCCGGCCCCCTCACGGCCTTGACTGTGGTTCGACCTAGTTCGAAGCGTCACAGCAATGCTGTGATGGCGCCGGCGCTCATGCCTAATTTATACTACGTTGTATGACGGGGTCGTGTGCCAAAAATCTGATCTATAAGCTCACAACCCAGTGCATCCATGAACGACTCTGAGCTTATAGCTATCTCATTTCTGGCTCGCAGTGCCATTGTACGACGGAGTATAAGGCTGGGTATAAGGCTGGGACAAGTATTTCAGGCTACTGTAAAATGCCTTGCTCGTATGGTCAGCCCTTTGGTCACTTGACTCAGTAATTTTGCACCGTAATTCTGTAGGTAAGAAAACTGTAAATACATTAATGTTTGTATTGTATATGGAATCCTGGGTTGTTACGATAGCCTTATTCACCTTTTTAGGAAAGCAAAGGAAAAACAAAAAACAACACAAAAAAACGTACTGGAACAAAAAACAATGGAACACACTTCAGTAAAAACAGAGCATACTACTTTTTTGGTAAATAGCTTGTGTAAATATTGACCAGAACCCAATAAAACATTTTTTTATAAACTCTTAAAGTAAGATGTTTTGTATAAAATTTGAATTTTTTGCTATGTATTTTAGCTAGCGCTCGATGGAAAAGCCCGTGTCCCTCACACTCCTTCCCCTTTTGCACTGTTTCCATGGTGATTTGGTTTAAAAAAAGAAGAAAACAGAGAAACTTGCCAAACCGACTGCTGCATATTTGTGCCATAGGTGTGTACCATAAATATTTATTGAATTATTATTATTATTTTTGTTTTGTTTATGATTTGGTTTCTGTCCAGTTTGTAAGTAAACACAGTATTATGATTGCGTTGTTTGTTCATCTATTCCCCTGGTTTTTAAATTTAGTTTTCACATGGTTATACGCCCTCCCCCCTCCTCGTTGCAGTTCAAGATGGCCGCCGTAAGAAACTAAATGTTTCAAAAACACTTTCAAAAGAAACGGAAAAAGTGATGACACACATTCCACCCAGTCTGTTACGAACTGAAAATGTTTTTCAATAAAAAAGGTTTTTCCTATGGACGTGGTGTCTGGCTGTTTCGTTTTGTTGCTCCGCTCTCACTAAGACTAGGTTGCCAACTACAAGACCCTTGTTTATGAAAAATAGCAGATCTACAAGCTATCAATGTGTCACACTTTGACACGTTGTTATTGCTGTAGATTGTATATTTTTGGTGAAGTGATTTGGTGTAGAGGAAGAAAGTATTGAGGAGAAAAGCTTTAATTTGCACTGATGATAGTGCTATCAAACAAGTGTATGAAGCTGAAAATATATGAATATATTTGATATACTGAATGTAGTATAGGGGTCCCTGCTTCATCTCTCTCTGCTAATTAAGGGGTCCTTGGCATGAAAAAACATTAAAGAACCCTGTTCTAGACTAGAGGTTTAGTGGTTAACAACCTACATTATATTAGTTGTTTGAACTTGTAAGATGTGTATCATTGATTGATTCCCCAAAACATAAGGAACAAAGTGTGTATGATTAGTGTAATATAGGGACACGTCTTTTAGTTTCCAAATATGAGATGATTCCGTATATTTCAAGGAATGGTTGTCAACCCTAGTTTTGTTGCTCAGCTCTGCACAGCAATGTTGTCACATTTCATACTTTCTGGAAAGTATTGATTCGCCTTATAGACCTAATTATCTAAATCTAAAAAGCAACTAAAGTTTTCAAATGATTGTAGTGGAGTAAAAAGCACCAATCAGGCCTCCGCTAAGGAAGTGGGAATGTGGGATTCTAATCATTTGAACATTAAGTTGACTATATGCCATCGAGGTTGAAGTGCATACCATGTAACCTTTTCAGTTAAAAGGATTGCTGGCTAATACGCCATATGCATTAATACATTATAATTGTCTTATATACCGTAACTAAAATTATAAAAAGAAACACACCTTACATATTTTATATATTTTAGAAATAGTTTTCTTCTATCTTTTACTTAAGGGGGACAGCATCTGTCACAAGTTGATGAAGTAATTTGTCCATGTGTGGTCCATCAATAAACAATCATACTTAACCTAAACAGTAAACAACAACAAAAATAACTGAAGTTTATACTTCCTATATGGTTAATATGAGCATCAGATATGTTTTTATTGACACATGCATTCCATATATGTTCCATATATCCATGGGCTGGACACACATGGACAATTGACATCATCAACTTGCGATGGGAGTTGTCCACCTTGAGTAAAAGATGATCGATTTCTAAATGAATTAGATATTTATGGCGTTTAATAATAATACTACTAATAATAATAAAAGTACTTAAATAAAAGTAAGTAATTAAGTAGGCTTAATTAAGTTATTTATTGATTGATTGATTGTCAGATACTCCCATAGACTAGAGAGGGAGAGTTACGTGACGTCACTATAGCAAAGGCTACACGCGGGCTCTGTAAAATCTTCCCGGTTGCCTCGCCCCCTCCCTCCCCCAAACCGTCTGTAAACAGACACAGAGAGGGAGAGGTCTCCATTACAGTTTTGGAAGTAAAAACGAGTGAAATAAACATTAAACAACCCGTAAGGTAACATTCCAGTGACCGCGTGGAAGTTGGGAAGAGCTGTCAGAGTTGTCAGGGATTGAAAAACAGCTGAGTCACATCTGTGACTGTTTCTTTGGTGAGTAGCCTACCGTGAGTCAATAATAATAATTATTGTATTATTTGACTTGGTAAAACAACAACTAGTCTATTTTGTGCTCTGAAGTGAATAAAACGTAACTGCTTAAGTTACCAATGATAGTTTAATTATTTTATAGGCCTACTATTTATTTATTTGATGAAATGAAACTGATGTTAATACACCGTGTCAGCCTTGATTAGCTACACCTGGCCTCTACAAGGCATGCTCCATGGATTCATCTACGGCGAGTTTTATCTAGAGTTTTATCAGTGTCAATAATATCAGAAGCAATTGAAAATACAAACGACAATTAAAGTTGAGTGTTTTGTAAGTGTTGTTGACGCCTCCAGTATTCGTAGTTGTCGTTGAATATATCGGTCAACTATCCAATATAAAACTAACTTGACCGCAGCCTCTTTAACTGTCTGGCAATGAATATTCAGTGCCTGTAGCTGGCTGTTTTACTGTGTCTAGGCTGTGTACTGTATGTTGACAGGATAGACTCATGCCATTGCCATAGGCATGCCCTTTTCATGACCTTTGGTTACCTTTTCTGTGTACCATCGTCCAAAAGGAAAAGGTATAGGGTACCGAAAGGGGCTAGCCATGAGCATGCATTATAGGTCTATGTTGGATTGTGGGCTATTGCCTATTGTTGAAGTTGTGAAAGTGTACAGTGTACACTGTCAATTTCTTTCTTTCTTTCTTTCTTTCTTTCTTTCTTTCTTTCTTTCTTTCTTTCTTTCTTTCTTTCTTTCTTTTTTTCACTCTGTACACGGGTAGAAAAAGGTACTACGAATTTCCACTGATGCAAGCCTGGACGTTGCTGCAGCCTACTGTGCCTGCACTGGGGTTGGCTGATTCAAAACATCTACAGTAAATAACAGTATGAAGAAGTGAGGCCTGGCAGACAGCAGCATGTGGGGAGCTTGCTTGACCAGAAGGCATCAGAGGCCGGCCTCTTTGATTTGGGACCTGAGAGGCTGTGACGCAGGCGTGGCTGCAAGACATTGAGCTGGACATCTGATGTCATGATACGCAAAAGAAGAAGAAGGTACAGGAGCCAAGGTGATGACCAAAGACGGCGGGCTCATCCGGGGATGAACTCAACTCAAGGTAGGAACATTTTGTATTTTTATAATGTTTAGCTGCTGCTGCTTGTGTTGTATGGTGTGTGTGGGACTGCTCACAAGTCAGACATCCCGTTAGTCAGACCGGTGTGGCCGGTTAAGACTCACCCGTGCTGCATGTGTATGTGATTCAAGCATTGCACTATTGACTGGGTGGCAATGAAAGATGTTCAGTGACTTTTTACCCGATTGAATGCTGCTCCTGGGGACAGGATTTCAAATATAGTGTCGTGGCTGTCTGTCCTACTTCCATGATCCATAGGTTACATTGTATATTGCCAATGGTGTGTGCATTGGATAAAAGTGTGATTATTGTGTGTATTTATATATCAGTTTCCCAAATATGTATTTATTTGTGAAAAAGCAATACAATACAATTATAATGGTTTGTGAAAAAGCAATACAATTATAATATCAAATAGGGTAAATAAAGACAATGTTGGACACTTTCTTATAGTTTGCATTTCACATACCAGTAATTTAAATTATGGTCTAAATAGTTTAAATATCAAAGCTGCAGAAGCTTCTAATAAACGTCACATAAGTTGTATTGGAAGTGTACCATGAAGATATAGATGATGACTGATGAGTAAGAGTCCCACTTTATTTGTATTCACCCAGGGGCGTATGAAGCAAAGATAATGTGGGCGGTCTGATAGTTTTTGGATTGAATCCAAGGAGGCAGAAACAAGAAACAGCTTGTCTAAAAAGCACAAAGACCTGGGGGTCCTTCAGAAACATACCCATGTTTGAGTGATACAAATGGGGTAAATGTGGCTTTTCAAACGGGTTACTGTCATAGGTCTACATATAAAAACCGGTTGCTGTACGTTCCCCAAGGGTACGAACATCAGTGACGTACGGACTGTGTTTGCGGTATTTTGTCAAAATGAAACACATGATGGTGTGCATTTAAAATAGGCTAGTTGTATTGTGTTATCCCATAATTAGAATCTTCTATATGTGATACATTTTATGATTACTACTGTTGGACCAGTCATATCTTAACAGAGAGACAGTGGACCATTATTTATTTGGAATTTGAGCCACGGACCACATTTTTGTTTTTGTCAAATATGTTTTTATTGAACAGATTATAAATTCTTACAAACATTATGATATGAAATACTTTTATTTTATTTTATATGAAACAAAATTAAAGAAAAAAAAATAAACAAGACAAAAAATAGAGAAATCCTAACCCTCCCACCCATACTGCTCACTCAGTGACACTGCATACTATATAATAAGATGATAGAAAGCTCATGGAAAACATCTGAAAAGAAAATGGCGTACAGTCAACCATATCAATGGTATCCTGTCTATTAATTGTTTCTACTAATGGACAAGGGGCAGCCAAACCTTATCAAACTGTCTCTCCCTGTTTCTCAGGAAATACCTTATTCTCTCAAGATGAAGTGTACTAGTCATTTCATTTAACAAGTGCTTAAATGCAGGAGCCTCCTCCTTCTTCCAGTGTGTCGAAATTAGTTTTTTCGCTGTAATCAGACATTATGAGAAGAGTTGTTTCTGTGCTCTCGTCAACATAGGCATGGAGTCTGACAAACCCAGAATAATTAGTACAGGATCGGGGTCAATATGTATACTCAAAATATCAGAGAGCGTCTCAAATATCTTAATCCAATATCTTTGTATCCGAGGGCAAAGGGCGAAGCTGTGAAGAAGATTTGCATCTATTGTATTACATTTGTCACAATGTGAAGAAATATCTGGGTATATGTTATGTCATTTTAATTTGGAATAATGGAGTCTATGTATGACTCGAAACTGGATAAGGCAACGTCTGGAATTGATAGAGCACGCATTAATTTCTTCAAGGCCGTCTTCCCAGAGTCCCCAGGTCATTTTCCCATGCCAGCTTAATAGCTGATGTAGTAGGTAGGTTTGCCACTTGAAATGATTCATAAAGATGTGACACCCTCACGTCTGGTACTGTATTATTAAGAAGGAACCTATCTAGGGATGAAGGTGTAGCTCTCTCAAAAGTGGGAGAAAATTTACGGATGTAGTTCCTAACCTGTAGAAACCTAAAAAAGTTACTTCTAGGGAGTCTATATTTTTCCTGCAGTTGAGCAAATGAGGCAAAAGTTCCACCCATATATAAGTCTCCAATTGTGCATATAGACAAATCCACAGAGGGGTGCCCTGGGCGCGGCCATTACTGAGGTGTAATCCATGGAGCAGGTGCTCCGTAGGCCAGGTGTGGCTAATCAGTGCTGCTGTGCTTAATGGTACACCTCAGTAATGGCTGCACCCAGGCAACCCTCTGTGGATTTGTCTATACCAAAACCCTTCCATTGTGCAAACGTATCATCCAGTTGGGATGGTAGAAATGAGGGGTTATGAGTTGTTCCTAAAATATGTTTTGATTTGTTTCCAGATTCTTATCATACTGTGAATAACAAGGCATCCATTGTAAAATAACAAGGCATCCATTGTAAATCACGGACCACCATTTGATGAGATTTAACCTCACAGATCCAAGACAGAATATTTTGTTGTTGTTGCATAAGATTTTGTCCACAATGCCTAATGCCATGCTGTATTGATGTTGACAAAATAACAATTCTTATTATATAATTGTATAGACTTCTTGGAGATTAAGTAATGCAGATATTTAACAATAATTTAACTCTTGAGAGCGTAAAATGAAACCAAATGGACCCGTATGGGTCCATTTGGTTTCATTTTACGCTCTCAAGAGTTAAAGATCTATAAGGGTCCGATCCATTACCAACTCTCCCATCTTTTAGCTGGAGACCACTTGGAAACCCCTCAAGGACCACAGGTGGTCACTCGACCACTGGTTGAAAACCACTGTTTTAACACATATGACTGCCAGCATTGTTTCAGCCTGTGTCCATTCCATTGCCAAAGGTATTTTTACTGAGGTGCCTTATTCCAGGGGCAAAAATTACCCCAGGGCCTTAACCGAAAGTTAGCTCACGTATAAGCAATCATATCACGGGAGGATCACGGACCACCCGAGGCATGGATTTTGTAACCGCGACTGTAGTCGGCCGTAAATATAGCTTGTTTTGATTAGAATCGGAATCTGGGATTACAATCCGAGATAAAAGGGGTTTAAGATTTCGGCTATCCTTGAAGTCAACGAAGGGGAACATTTTTTGTTGACTAAGACGATCAAGAATAGAAATGACTAAAATGTGACTAAAACGAATAAGCATTTTTTGTATAGTATAAGTTAAATTAAGTATAAATGTATATGTTTCTGAGTAGAAAAGAAATATTTGGCAACTCATTATATATTTGCTCACTGTGTTGGAGCTATAATTTAGGCATATCTAATTAATAATAGTTTGTTTCATATAGATTTGATCCGGGGCGCGTGGTTTCACTGTCCTTATACTAATGACACTGACGTTGTGGTAACAGTGGTTTCATTCACATATCCCATGTCATCTTTGTTGTTCGCTGAAACCCTGTAAGGGTGGAGTTTGCGTCCGACACGGCATTCTAATCTGTTTTATTCTGTTTTACAAGAGCATTTACATGATGAATAACACACAGAGTGGAGTTAAAGTATTCTGGAGTGAATAATATGTAGCTGACAGACACTTCCAGCTGTCCAAAAATGAAGAAATACAACTTTTCTGGGCCTGAAGAAGCAGCAACACCAGTATTATACTACGTGCGTGTGCCTCTTTTGGGCTTGTTTACGTAGACCTGTTGTCTATCTGGCCACACTGGTAATCGCTGTGCTGTAAATGTGTATTGACAGTGCAAACATTGCCCCTGAGTGGAGACATGTTTTATTGTGTAGGTGTCGGATCTTCAATCTACAATCAAATTATTTCAGAAAGTATGAAATGGATGACATGGATGACATGGATATAATATAATCCTACTTGTTATATTCAAAATGATTCTGGATTGTGGCCTTTAATCATAATCACTGATCCAAATTTAAAAGATTGGATTGAGCTCGCTCAACTCACACGGTCATTATGCTCAAGAGATCTTTTTTTGCACTATAGCACATTTGGCATTCTGTCAGCATAATAAAATGGTGCATACAGCATTATCAATTAATCTCACTGATTAATGATAATCAGTGAGATAGATTTCCTTAGCCAAATGATCAAATCCAAAGCAATAACGGAAGTAGCAGCACAATGCTGTCACGATTTATCCGTTTTATGCCTGGAGTTATGGGATTCATTATTATGATGATGTCTGAGATGTGGTATAAGCCGTCACATCCATGACATACAGATGGAAAATACAGCAAAGGTTTATGGTTAACCTTTAAATGGGACCATATACAGTACACACACACACACACACACACACACACACACACACACACACACACACACACACACACACACACACACACACACACACACACAGACTTGTTAATTTGGCTTTGTGCAGTTTGCTCATTTGATATTATGTATTTTTCATCAAAGCCTGACATGGATTCACTTTAATTCAGTTATTATAACGTTATTATTTTAATGCACACACATGCATGCACACATGCACGTGCACAAACAGCTGTGAGGCTCTCACTGACATATTAAACATACATATTAGCGCATATGATCACTGTGATATTTATAGATTTGTTGTGTACAGAGATCCAGCCTGCAGCTCCACCATGTGAAGTTCAACATTTATTATGCATGGCGTTGCCGTCGGGCAGAAACCTTGTATCTACATATTTCCACGTTAAGAGTGAGGCACAGAAGTATAGTGACAATAGCAGATCTTGTGGATCGGCTATTTTCACAATTTAAAACTGTTTTTTAAAACGATACAAAAAAACCCAGTTCTGAACATGCAAGGTTTCCAACCGACATTCTTCCTCCCCTCTCCTCTTCCTCCCCTCTCCTCTCCCTCAATTTCTTCTCCTCCTCTCCTATCCCTCCATTCTTCCTCTCTTCTTTCTCTGTTCGTCCCCTTCCTCTGTTCTGCCCTGCGGTCATTACATCTAATCTTATATTTATAGCATCATTTCAGCTCGCTGTATCTGGATTTAATTTAATGACTGTGTGTGTAGGGGTGTGTGTGTGTGTGTGTGTGCGTGTGTGTGTGTGTGTGTGTGTGTGTGTCCCTCTCTCTCTCTCTCTCTCTCTCTTTGGTTCATTATTTTCTCTCTGGCATCATCTCTTTCACACCTCTCTCAGTCTCTCTCTCTCGCTCTCTCTCTCTCTCTCTCTCGCTCTCTCTCACTCTCTCTCTCTCTCTCTCTCTCTCTCTCTCTCTCTCTCTCTCTCCCCATCCCTTCATCTGAACTGACATCACCATGCTCCTCTCATTATTTGACCTGAGGACTTGTCACCTTGTGTGTATGTGTGTGTGTTTGTGCGCTCGCATGCGTGTATGTGTGCGTGTGTGCATTTATGCGTGGATGCATGGCCTCATGACCAGCCAATCATATGGATCAGTGCAGTGATCCGCATGGCACAGACAAGCTACCTATTGTATTATTTTTAGATGCTCTCTTTCTGTTCTGCATCTGTCCATCTCTCACCCCTCCATCTCTCATCTATCCATCTCTCATCTATCCATCTCTCAACACTCCATCTCCATCCCTCTATCCACCATCCCTCCATACAACGGTATATAAAACCTGTCACTCATTAACACTTCTATTCCCTCAACCCCAAACGGCTAATTCTGCCATTTATATTTATGAATGCAAAACCTCTCGTCTGCTTTCCCCATTAAAACAATGCAAATCGGAGTCCCATCTTCCCCTGTTAAAGTTCTCACTCGCTCACTGTGCTCGCTCCCCGAAACCGGGAGATGCCACCAATCCTGACCCATTTGTGCTTTTGTCACGCTCCGCCGAGCCGCTAGGATATAAGACCCACCGAGCTGATGTGGATGATCAACCAGGTCATTAGGCGTCAGGGACAGACAGACAGACAGACATGACAGACAGACAGACAGACAGACAGACATGACAGACAGACAGACAGACAGACACCCGGCCGTTACCAGCAATGTCACAGATATGCTGATAATGTATTTAGCCACGGGACCCCATCTGAAAATGTTTTGTGCCAGGGACCCCCCGAAGAGAGCATTTGTGTTAATGAAATCGTAATACTTTAAAGAAAAAGAAAAAAGTAATAAAGGAGATGTATCGTGGCATGCTGTGAGCTTGCATATCTGCTATTTTTTTTGAATAGCCAATGTGGATGAAGTGATTACAATTGGCCCCAGACGCCACTTTGAGAACCACTGGTTTTGGGTTCACGGGTCAGTGAGCATGAGCAGAGGTGGGAGACATCCAACTGTTAGATCCCTTTTTCGCCAGGCTGAATATGATAATAGTCTAATTGGAAGCTTGCAGTGTGCACACAGAGCACCGAGAGGAAGACCCGTCCTAGACCCACCCGGAGAAGAACCACAGAACAAAGAGATCAGGGGTGCCACGGTTCATCCATAGAACCTTGATCCCCAGCCAAACGGTGGATAGTGGATATAGTGCGTACACTAACTTTCTCCATGAATTAATTGTCATCTGGTTGTATTTGTAGTCTCTCAGAGAGGGATTATAGAGCCCTACAGTCGTACAGTGTTACGTCAAAACTAACACTAAAGGTCCTTGCAGACTGCTGCGGTTTTTCTGAAAAAGGGGTGAAAAACCACAGACAAAATACAGCTGTCTGCTATAGGACCTTTACTGTAACCCTAACCAACCTCTACTCTAATGGTGTGTGTGTGTGTGTGTGTGTGTGTGTGTGTGTGTGTGTGTGTGTGTGTGTGTGTGTGTGTGTGAGAGAGAGAGAGATAGGGTTATTGTAGAAGAGCGTCCACTCTGCCTGTTTAATTGAAGATATAAAAGCATGTTCACGCGCGTGTGTGTGTCCACACGTGAAGTAGGGGTTGTTGTGAACGAGCATCCACTCTGCCTGGATAATTGAAGATATCATTGTGTGTGTGTGTGTGTGTGCGCATTCTCCCACCTGGCAGCAGGCATGCAGGAAGAGTAGACAGCAGTACGGTCGACTGCACCTCGGTTCTCAGTGAAGGTGGTGTGTGTGTGTGTGTGTGGTGAGATCCAGCTCCTGTAGCTCATTGATCAGGTAGCTCCTGGCAGGCTGGTCTGTCACCGTCGCACCGGGAGAGAGCCACACTGCTTATTAGAAACATGATGAAAGACTGCTGTAGCGACACACGGCACCCGTTTTACAAGGCCCTTGTCTCGCAGGAGTGGCATGAGCGAGTGCGCCGCATGGAGGCCACATACACGCACACATTATACTGTAAAGTAGTGAGTCTCAAGGACCCACAGTATGATATGCATTAGCCCACGGAACTCCATCTGAGACATGCTTTTATTCCTGGGACCTATACTGTAAAATCCTCACTGTTTAGCGAAAGCTCTATTATGTATTTTGTGGGGTAATATAATGTTACTTTGTCCAATCTGTATGGTAGAGTATGCTAATACAATATAACTTATAGCCTACAATGGAAAATCAGCAGGACACCCGGGTTCAAATCCGGGGTGGAACAGGAAAGTTACATAGTGCGGCTTTAACCAAATGGACCCGTTGTACACTCACAGAGTTACAGACTCAAACGTGTCCATTTGGACTACTGGTGGTGGTTCCCGGACCCAACGTTGAGAAACAGGGTTATAATTTATAGTTTATTTAAGCACATACACTAATTTCAGGGTGAATTATGCTGAACTGAAATGAGTCCGTCTGTCACATTGGATTTATAAGCACCGTAGTCGGCAATCCATTTTACAATCCATTTTGAATTATAAGGCATGTAAAATGTATTCTAATTTCTAAACTCTAAATGGACAGACATGGACATGCTGTCCTTACAGTCACCATAGACTATACTAGAGCCTTAGTAATTCTATGATGACAGAATGACCTCTCGGCTTGTTAAATGTGATGTCACTAGACCGTTGCCTGTTGAACACCGGCCTACTACTTGGGAACGATGCAAGTTGGGAATGCATGCCCCACCCGGATGTACAATAGACGTTGTACTTGTTTTAGCCTTTGCCAGAGCACCCGTTATACCCATCTGTCTGTGTCTCTTTTATGTCCATATTCTGTCTGTCTGTCTGTGTGTGTGCTTTTTATGCCCTAGAACTATAACTCACCGTTTGGTCCTTGGTGAAGTCGATCAGTCGGACATTTCATCCTGTGTTAAGTGAACTACAGATTTACACACACACATACGCACAGACGTACACAGAGATTTATAGTGACATGACCAAAGTATATGTAACTTTAATGTCAAGTCCGAATTGGATTGAACCAATTTTGGGTGGGAACCCCTTTTGCTACGAGCTTGTAGAACGACTGACATAGAAACATAGCTTTTTCAGAAAACTGTCAGGATTTAGAAGACATTTATAGAATCATTCCCAGGTCAAAATGGGTTAAACTATGTACTTTGTTGACCGGGGTCCCCAGGTGTCTATACTTGGTCCCCTCCTGGATGTGTGCTTGATCTTGCCCTCAGGGCATCTTACTGGTTATTGCAAGTCTTGCTATACTTTTTGTCATATGATGAAATATAGAGAAGTATATTGGGGAAGTAGGGAATTAATTCTAGAAACAACTAAAACAACTTGCTTGTTGCACACTAGTAGGCCATAAATGGCCTACTAGTGCGCAAGCAGAGCGCGCAAATACTTTCGACCGCTGTAAACTGTTAAATCTCAGTATCTCTGTGAAGGAACGTTTGAAATGTATATTCATTAGGTGTAACTATTTGTTACCTACCTACTTTATGCATATAAACACCTAGTATTATTAAGTATGGTTCAAGTTTCTATCTATATAAGAAATACAGTTTTATCGATGTAGATATATTCTGGATTTTAGTTTTTTAAAGAAAAATGGACCTTGCTCTTTCCTTTGTGGATGGTGAGACCAAGGCGTGTTGAGATGGCTGAGACTATGTTTGTCTTCTCTTGCATTTGATGTTGGGTGTTGGATAGAAGAGCAAGGTCATCTCTCCCAAACAGGACACGTATCTTCACAGAGTTTTAGGTTTCCAAAAATATCATGTATTCCAGTTGAAAAAAAAAGACATTTAAAAAAAAGGTTTTTTCATGTATATATTATAATAATATTTAGCATAAATGCCACTCCCTTCGTGTATAGTGTCCTTTCATCTGCATGTCCAGAGTAGATTATGGACTCACCACTGGCCAATTTGACTTCTTCTGTCTGGAGCCATCTGGTTTCACACAAGCCGAGGATAGAAATGCCGTATCTCCTCATCTTCTCTGCGATGACTGACGTCTTTCCTCATGTGAACATGGTCCTGGTGTTCCAGGTTGCGATGTTGGTAGGGTGCCTAGGAGGTCTTGTTCAATGCTGAGTTGAGTATAATTATTTTGTATGGGTTGTTCTCTCCCAAACTTACTTACTTACTTACGCCTATCGCCTAACCTTGGGCACAGGCTACGATCATGAGCTCTTCAGGCATCCCGGTCTTGGGCCATTCTCTCCAGTTGTCCCCATGTATGGCCAGATCTCTTCACATCTGTGTCTAGGTCACGCCGCCAGGTGTTTCTTGGTGTAAAGCTCTCCATCTCCTCTAGTGCTTCGCCCTCTAATGTAATGGGAGTAGCGTTGTTGGTGTTTATTTTAAGGACCTTGCTCTTTTCTCTGGGGGTAGTGAGGCCAAGGCGTGTTGAGATGGCTGAGACTATGTTTGTCTTCTCTTGCATTTGATGTTGGTTGTTGGATAGAAGAGCAAGGTCATCTCTCCCAAACAGGACACGTATACTTCACAGAGTGTTAAGTTTCCAAAAATATCATGGATTCCAGTTGAAAAAAAAAACATAAAAAAAAAGGTTCATGTATATATTATAATCTTATTTATATACATAAATTGCATTGTTTTTTATAAATTTTCTTTATATTTATCGCTGTGATAGTTACATTTTTTTAAATGTTATTTGTTTCTATTTTCAGGCAGATTTTAAACATAACGATTTCTGATTTTAATTAATCTAGATGCTCATTAAACTACGTCATCATTAAATTATGGCGGAAGAGACCGGGCGAAATTATTACTTGCGCGCTCTGCTTGCGCAAGTAACAAGTAACAAGAAATAGGGACATACAAGGTTTCTGCCTGATGGCAACAATATATTATACAGTATAATTCATAGGTACTAAGGTTGGGCGATATGCCAATTTTATTCAACCGGCAATCGTCTGACCAATATTCGCCGATTGACGATGTATTCGTGTCATAAAAGTAAAGTGAGAACAGCTCACTGCAGGTCGCTAAAAAGCCAGATCTACAAGCTCTCAAGGCGCCGCGTCCTGCCTGTTTTCGCAGCTCCGTTCGCTAGGCGTTGAGAGCTTGTAGATCAGTCTGTTTCTGCAGACTGCAGCACAGCCAGGGTAACTAGCTCCCTTCCCTCCCCGCACCGGTCGTCGGAGGCTCGGAGCGGAGCCCACAAGCTGCTGCGGCCGCCCCGGGCTGATCCACACAGGCTCTCAAGGCATCGCGTCCTGCCTGTTTTTGCAGTGCCGTTCGCTACGCGTTGAGAGCTTGTAGATCTGTCTATTTTTGCAGCGCTGGTGTTGGGGTTCGTTCACGTTGTCAATAAAAATTACTTGGATTACAGGCGGAGATGAAGTTCAATCAGTGGGTTGCACCAGTATTGGCTACACGCTAAGCTAATCGCTAAGCTAATGAATGATCCCCGTGCCTATACACTAACACTAGTAGACAGTTTTTTTTATTTCCCCCCCGCCACTCACGGGTGGCGCATTGGGATTGTGATGAGACACGAGACAGCAGTGTGCATTCTGTTGTGACTGTATATTATTAAACTGCATGGGTCTGGACTCCGGAGCTTAAACAACATGTAGGCTACAGGCTCCCAGCCAGGCTGCCGTAAGTGCCGTGCCGCGGTGCCCGATGCTGGCTGCTGACAGTGCTGAGTGCGGGGACTGTGGGAGGCTGGGAGCATACCATTATAACGGGGGATTTCCACCTGGCCGCTGTTACTACTTTGCTGATTTACATGTTGCTCACACTTTACATGTTAATTGGGCTAAATCGTCCCGAGAAATCTCCTAATAAAAATATTCTGCGATTGGATTCGTATATTCGCGATTGACGATGTATTCGTATCGTCACCCAACCCTAATAGGTACAGTACTAGTACTGTATAACAATTCGTTAAACAGCTCAGATATACTGCATGTCCTCATACAGACCACAAATGTCCTGAGATTTAAAAAATAATAACTTTCTGGATTATAATACATCATATTACTTTTACCATATATTATATTAGAGTGACTGATCAATACACCAAATATATCTCATAACAACAATGGAAGATTAAGCCGTGTTGTGCTTTTGTTGAGAGAAACGCTTTCTTTCCAAACAGGACAGCGTATTATTAATGATCAGTGTAACGTTTCCACTCAGGCCGGGATACGGAAATAAACTACTGTCCTCAATGGCTCACTCTGCGTTATAAATACATATGCAGACCTCAGCTTCACTTTGAACTACAGGACTTTCCATTGTGCTGCTTTCAAGTTCATGGATGCGAGCCTCTAGTCTGTACGGAGGCTTACCGTTTTTTGGGGGAAATGTTGTGTTCTCTGCATTGTGAGGATTGAATTGAATATCCAAATAATTGTTTTTTTTAAAGACAGCGGTGGGTCCATGGTATGAACACTTGGTATACGGACACTATTTTTTACAGACAGTAGGAAAGCTGAGAGGGAGACAGGGTAGAAGAGACACACGGTAGATGAGAGGGAGACAATGCACTACGGAACACAGACAGTGGGCAAGCTGATAGGATAGTATAGGAGAGACAGATCAGATGGTAGGAAAGCTGAGAGGGAGACAGTGATAGGAGAGACAGACGCTAGGAAAGCTAGGAGGGAGACCGTGTAGGAGAGACATAGTATTTGGATGAGTTTCAAAGAACACGATGACAATTAAGTCATTCAACTTAATTGTAGGATGAGGCTGCTGCGTTGCGTACTTATGCATATCCTTCCTATTCATGGAGCATAGGCTGTTGACCACAGTCCACCAGCGTCCTCTATCCTATAAGCTTTCCTTTCCAGCTGTTTCCATGTCAGCCCGCTCTGTTTGATGTCCGCCTTGAGGTCCCTGAGCCTGCATCTCCTTCTTGTGCCATCTAGGGATTTGCCTGGAGATGGTGGTATTTGGAGTGTGTGGCCGAACCATCCCCATCTTCGTCTCTTGATCTCCTCTTCTTCCACGGGTGTTAGGCCCGTTGTCTGCCAGAGATGGTTACTGCTGATTTTGTCTGGCCTGGAGACCCTGGAGACCCTCCTCAGGCAGCTGTTGATCAATGTTTCGTGCTTGTGGTCTTGGCTGTCCTCTGATCGTAGCAGTGCAGACTTTATGCCGGAGACTCAGAGCTGAAGAGTCTGAGCTTTGACCGCTGTCTTATTTCTTCAGAGCTCCAGATGTCCTGCAATGGGATGAATGCAGCTTGTTGCCTTGCCGATTCAAGCTCTGACGTCTGTATTTGAGCTGCCCTTCCTTGTCGGGCTGTTTTGAACGCCCAATACGCTTCTCTTCTCCAAAACCACAGCACTTTGTGTTTACTCCCTTAAACATCCATGCATGTCCTCAGCTCCTCAAAACAATGGCTTTACGGATAATGCCATGACCTTTACGTGCTTTCACCCAGGAATCCTATAATGACATGTCATTGTGGGAGAAAATCGTTTTTGAGAAATGATGCGTGAGTGCGTGCGTGCAATATTGCCATGACAACAGGCTGATTGACAGCTCCTGAACCATAATTGACAGTAGGGGTGGGGCTTTGGGATTTTCTGCTCTCCATGATTCACTGCCGTCTGCCGGATAGTTTGATTGACATGTGAACGTAACGTGACCTCATCGCTTCCTGCTTCTGTGTTCTACTGTCAGCTTTGACTCTGTCAACATAGAATAACAGGCTAGCCTGCTTCCATCTACTTCAAACACACTCAGATGTTCTTTACTGACAGACGGATGGAAGGCTGAGGGAGACCGTGTAGGAAAGACATACAGTAGGAAAGCTGAGCAGGACATGGTGTAGGAGAGACTGACGATAGGAGAGCTGAGGGAGATGGTGTAGGACAAGAAGATGGCAGGAAAGCTGAGAGAGGGAGTGTAGGAGAGACACTCAGATGGTAGGAAAGCTGAGAGACATGTGAATCCCTTGACTTCGGAACTGGTATTTGTATTGAGTTGTGCTTTCGTTTGAACTGTACCCATTCTGCATATTGGTAATAAATACAATAATAAATCAATCAATCCGGAAAGCTGAGAGAGGAAGTGTAGGAGAGACAGACGGTAGGAAAGCAGAGCGTCCTGCTCAGCAGTGTAGGGAAGGTTGTGGTAGGATCCGATCGCAGATCAGGAAGGATTACATGTGTCTGAAGTTCTCTCAACCCCTCAGCCATGCAGGCAGCACCAGAAAAAGATATGCTAATAACCAAATAAACAAGTTGATCAAACGCTCCGTCAGTCTCAACAGCACGCACGCACGCACGCATGCATGCACACTCCTGAAAAGCCACAGATATTGAGGTTGCATTGATGTCTCAACATCAGGTGTTCTCTTATTACCTGTGTGACATGAAACCAGATGAAATGAGAGTTCTGTTGGCATCTAGCCACAAGCTGCGGCTAGCACTAATTAAAGCCACGGTATTACTCCGGCACCACAGTGTCAGCTAATGGGCGGCGGGCTCATCGAGACTCTCTGAACCAACACCGCAGCAGTTATTGTGCGATAGTCTTAAGAGGCTTTCCAATTACCAGCTAGGGAGAATCTGGGCGTGTACCCTCTCCAGGAATTTGCCGCGTCAGACGCTCATGACATTTAAAGGGACAATTCACGCCTTTTGCAACCAGATCTTATTTTATTGATGTTTGGGAGACAAGAAACACTTTCCTGGGGTTTTTTATGTGGGCAATAAGTGTCCATGATGTCATGGACACGTGATTTGGGATCGCACTGGAATGGTTGGCACGCCATGCCCCCGAGGGCTGCTAGAGTGTAAACCACGCACAGACCGCCTCCAATTGGCTGGCTGCTTCCAGAATGTATACTAACGTGCATCCATTAAAAGGGCTTTATAAATGAGAGTTATAAATAGATGGATAGAGAAGGCCGTCATTCTTTTTTACGCGAATTTAGAAGATAATTCAGTTCCGTTCACGCTTCTCTCTCTCTCTCTCTCGCTCACACACTTAAATACAAGCGATATATAAATTAGTTGTCATTGAAAGGAAATATGGATATATTATAAAGGAACAGACCAGCTCATCTCTGATTTTAGAGGAGATGCAATTGTGGGAATAAATGGATGAATGGAGGCTAATCATTTTGAGAGAGAGGGAGAGAGAGAGAGAGAGAGAGAGAGAGAGAGAGGAGAGAGAGAGGAGAGAGAGAGAGAGAGAGAGAGAGAGAGAGGAGAGAGAGAGAGAGAGAAGAGAGAGAGAGAGAGAGAGGAGAGAGAGAGAGGAGAGAGAGAGAGAGAGAGAGAGAGAGAGAGAGAGAGAGAGAGAGAGAGAGAGAGAGAGAGAGAGAGAGAGAGAGAGAGAGAGAGAGAGAGAGAGAGAGAGAGAGAGAGAGAATTCTGAAATAAGGATCACATTCGTACTGAAACAACATGAATACTGTATAAATAATTTTATGTATCGTGTAACCTGTAGCATGTATACTGCTAAAACATGTAAGCCTTATTCTATTGTGATGTGTGAGGCTTGTGAGTGGTTTGTGCACCTGAGCATGATTTTTTAAATGTGCCGGTAATGTTTTTATATATTTTTGGGGGGTAATGCCATAGATTATTAAAAGGATAGAGACTGAACTGGCGCGAAGCTCCGCCCCCTCCGCTATTCATGTCAGTGGCGTTTTGAAGCACCCGGAAGGCTGCCGGAAGGACTGTCTATTTCCGCATTTTTTTTCGCTGATTCAGCATTTGGACACCAAATGTTGGTGTCCAAATGCGGAAGTGCAGCTGGGCTTTAACATTGGGCGCTCTGTTGCACGGGGTTTCCTCGTCAAGAATCCACGGGTCCGCCTGCAGTCCTTCCTCTTACCACTAGGGCCCAGCGCTTCAACATTGGTGCATAGCTGGCCCCTT
>NC_139707.1:14702455-14709955 GCF_964188405.1 Protomyctophum parallelum
GCATAGCTGGCCCCTTGGGTAATGCATGGATTTGAAGTTTAGACTTTACTCCAAAAACCAATGTTGAAGCACAAAACAAACTCTTTCCAACTCAGAGAAATGGTGACGGAGGGAAGGAGAACACACAGCACTTCTCTCTTTCTTTAAGACACACACAAGCAGAAACTAAGCCCTCTATTCTTTGTGTGTGTGTGTGTGTGTGTGTGTGTGTGTGTGTGTGTGTGTGTGTGTGTGTGTGTGTGTGTGTGTGTGTGTGTGTGTGTGTGTGTGTGTGTGTGTGTGTGTGTGTGTGTGTGTGTGTGTGCGTGCGTGCGTGCGTGCGTGCGTGCGTGCGTGCGTGCGTGCGTGCGTGCGTGCGTGCGTGCGTGCGTGCGTGCGTGCGTGCGTGCGCGCTCAACAGTACCACACCAACAGCCTGGCGGCAAGTTTCCGAAGGCAGAGCAACACAATAAAAGAGTTTTACGCCTTCGGTGTGCTATGGTGCTGTGTGCATTTGTGGGTTAGTGCTGTGTGCGTGTGTGTGTGTGCCCAGTGAGACAACACATTGTGTAACAGCAACAAACAAAATGATCTGACAACAGTCAACAGCAGCAGTTGGATACAGGATTCAGTGGATACATTCAAACAATATTTGATAATAATGATTGGCCTAATGAATGTTTTGGTTGATAATGTGGGTCTTTTCCTTGTTTTGATGAGAGCTGTGGGATTATTCTCTCCTGCAGTCATGCGTTTCCCTCGGTAGACTAGGTTCCATAACTTTCATGTTGTTTCATCACTATCGGTGCATCTCCATCCCGTTGCGTCTCTGTGTCATCACACACCTACGAGTTTGTGTGTTTATATAATATACTGTATATATATCGGCTCAAACCTTTCTTCAGGGGCGAATACAGTCCGACATGCAACAGTGCAACATGCAAAAGTCTGACATGCGTGGCTGCTGGCCGGTTAAGACACATGTGTGGCCGGTTAAGAATCACCCATGGTTCCGACATGCGTTTCCGGTTAGGGTTTGGGGTAGGGTGTCGGACTACTGCGTGTCGGACTGTGAGTACGTCGGACCAAAGATATCCACCCGTACCTACTTACGAAACCTGAAAACCTGAAACCTACATTCCCTCAGGAGACATGCACATCAATACACCCATCTCCATACCCATTACCTCCGTTGACAATGTAATGAAAATATGCATGAGTTGTCAGAGAGCAGCAGTGGATTAATGTGTCTTAACAGTGCACAGCCTCGAGACCGGAGAGAGAGAGAGAGAGAGAGGAAAAAGATAATCATGTCTTTTCATGTAGGAACCCGACTGATATGTTCAAATGTCATCCATCCACATCCACCCAGGACAGGAATCCATGTCCCTAGTGGCTGACTCACCACAGAGTTTCTGCATTGCGTGGGATTATCTTCTTGGGCCCTGTGGTATTCACGGAGGCAATGGCTGATGACTTCTTTGTTTACGCCTATCTGCAGATGTGAAACCGAAATAATGACGCCCGGTCCGTTAATCCGTGATACCATGCTATGCATGGTTAAGTAAATTGATTACCTAACCGGTAACTTGACAGCCCTGATAAGACCAAGGTCGGCTTACGGGGTTTCTGTCTGTCTGCCCATAGCGGTGTGAGTAAACTCACAGTATACATCACGGACTGAACATCAAACACCTGTCGGCTCACAGGCAAAGTCCACTAGATATAATAAAATGGGCCTGGATAGGTTTTCTGGTGGTGTTCTTGATACACCAGCCATAGGTTAGAGAACCTCGGGCTGGCCATGCAGCCATGCCTGAGGTTTGATGACGAGAGCAATGACGAATGCCACGTGATAACTTCATAGCCTTATGCTGCGTTCACACTGGCAAATGCAAAATATACAAAGATGTAAAGCTACACAGCATATTGTAGCTTTGCATCTTGTACTAAAGAAAGATGCTGGTGCAGAAAGCACAAATGAGCTGGCCAGATGTATGGAGAACCGAAATGACTGGAGATGCCAATGGAGGGCTCGTCTGAGGACGACGCAGAGAGAGAGAGATCTTTGTAGCTGAAGTTGATACCAGCGCAACTTTTTTGTAGCTACAGTACAAATGTCAAATGTATCTTTGTCTCTTCATGTCACTGGCGTTCATTGAAAATGAATGGTAGACTATCTTTAGTTATGCAATGTCTTTGAAAAGAAAAGAAAAGTTTGAGAACTAACGCAGTCTCACATACATTTTGATGTATAGCCTTGGTCTCTCCGGACAGGCGGCGCTTTGTGGGCTTGTAGTTGGGCTATTTCATTTGATGAAGCATGCTGTAAACCGTCTATACCAGAATGAGAAATGAGAACTGGCACTCTACCTATTCAATATGTCATTCCTCTGTATATTTGTCATTTGTCATATCTGCCCTGTGAAACCCAAGACAAAAACAGAATTTATACGTTAATCACAATAAATCATGTAAAATGTCATAATCGTGACAGCCCTACGGAGACGTAATCAAGTAAAGCAAAATTACCTCAACATTGTGCTTGAGTAATTAACACATGCATTTTATAGTTACTGTACTTTCCACCACTGGTTGAGACTCAGAGTGGCATGGCTCTGTGAGGTCTTTAATGAGGCTCAATTACAGACCTGCGGGCCGAGGCGACGGCTTCCTCTCCTCCTCCCATGACAAAGCCCACAGACGTTCCTGCTAAATGTTAAACGGTCATGTGGCCCGTCGTAGCCTCACCACAACCACACACTGCGTGGTGGAGGCACCAAAGGCCTCAGGGACATCAAATAGACACAGTGAACAGAACAGAAAAGAGAAAGAAACCTTTGAAAGCATCTTCTATTTTTGTTCTGATCAAAGTGTGTATATATGAGAGAGGGGGAGAGGGAGAGAGAGAGGGGGGCAGATAAAGGCAGAGGGACAGACAGACAGAGATGGGGGTTGGGCGATGGGAAACTCAAGACTTTCTGTCTTTTTTTGCATACATACATGACGGGAAGCTCACTGCTGAATGTTGATCTTTTCATTTCCGTGTATGTCCTCATAAACAGAACATGCTGGACAGTTTGGTGGAGGGACCGCTGCGGAACTTGAATACGTTTATCATTCTCCCGCAGAATATCACAGCTGAAAATTACAATATGAGAGGAGAGAGGCTATGAGTGTGGCTGCAGTACATTTTCAGGTCCATGCGGTTCCATTTGTACTCTTTCGAACACAAATGAACACATATTTTACTGTTCAGTCTGTACTGTTCAAGTTGCGAGTGAATTAGCTCTTCTTGCATACATACAAACAAAACAAAAGTAGTACGAATATTCAGATTCTTTTTTTGTTATAATACTTCTACCTAGTAAAAAAAGGTGAACCCTAACCCTAAACCTAGCGATTCCCTATGCTACAATACCCAGGCATGGAACCCCTCTACTTGGCTATGAACACAGAATGATTGCGTCATCCGTTAACTTGCCAAGTGGCTACCTACACCGCATGGCTGGCTGCCTTATGAACCGGTTGGCCTCTATCACTACTGTAGTTTTTTTCTTTGCTAAATTAAATCAATAGTGGCTTATTATGGTTCAAATGTAATGTAATACTTTTTGTTGTTAGATTTCATAGAAAATTACTCTTTCCTTAGTAAGTAGCTGTATAATAAGCGGGAAAATGAACAGCGAGGCGGTCATTCTTGAGAAATATACTCCTCTGGGGTGATTCCAGATCCCCCTCTGAGCCTGTCTATTATCCCTCGCTGAGGCTCCAACTCCTGCAGGGTTGGAGTCGCTCCCCAGGCGCGCGCGAACCTTGCCAGAGACCAAGCGGCTCTTGTTTGTCAAATCCATCAAGCGTCGGGCAGAAGTTGGAACGACCCCTCTGAGGACATCGCGCACGCTGACTTTGTAAAGTCAGGAGGTCCGTTTATGCTCTTCCTTCCAAATGAGTTTCATTTCATTAGGGAGTGAGCAGTTATGATGCAGATAATGTGAACTGTGTCCTCGTAAAACGCTCCCCAGATACGACTCCGCAGTCTGAATCACCGCCCGCCTCCCTCTCCTCGTGTCATCGTTAAGACATTCTTGGCTGTCGGCCTCCTGGATTTAGGAGACCCTTTTTCTGTGTTCGCATGGTAATGATACTAATAATACAAACGGGAAAGATGGATGCTAATGTATGTTCTGTTTTACTGTAGATTGAACGAACAAGACACGGAGGATCGCCTTGTTCTTAATCCCCTATAAAGCACCCACGCACACATGCACGCCTGCACCCACACACACAAACACACACACACACACACGCCTGCAGCCACACGCATGCACGCACACACACACACACACACACACACACACACACACACACACACACACACACACACACACACACACACACACACACTGAGGACACGTTGTGGTGCAACCTGCAGTATGCAAACTAGGAATTGATGTGTTTGTCTGTGCACACACCCGAGGGCCCATACTCAGACAGTGTCTGTCTGTCTGTCTGTACGTACGTACTTGTAAGGACCCACGAGTCTCCGTATAGTAGAATTATGAGAACTAGACGTTGTTAGGACCATTTTCCTGGTCCTCACGGGAGAAATGGAAATACGTATTTGGGAAGTTAGGAACAGATTCAGATTAGTATTAGGCATTGAGAATTTAAGTTTAGGAATTAGAGAGAGTTATGCCTGATGTATACTACATTGCACGCTTGGTTCCTCACAGATGTAGTAATACAGTAGTAATACACTGTGAAGTGAAACATCTGCATACTTCTTCCATCACTGCTGTTAGGCACTGTGTTCACCGACACATCTCTTCCTGAGCACAGAGTAGTAGTCTATATGTTTTCAATTGTTACAATCGTAAACAATGTGTTGCGCAAACCAGCTTATATTACTGTACATCTTGCCAATGCGCAAATCAAATTGCGCGCTACGTCTAGTGCACAATTCCACACAAGTAACTGTAATACTATTTCTATAAACAGTTTGTGTGTGTGTGTGTGTAGTGTTTCAGCTGTATCGCTTGTCTTTTGTCTCAGTGTGTCTCTGTGTCTCGTGACACCGTCCCTTTGTGTGTGTCAGTCTCAACTCTACATGTGTGTCTGAGCTGCATTCCTTCTGTAAGAAGTGAAATAAAATAATATTATGTGAATAGCTGATTCTGCATACAGATCAGGTTATCTCTGATGCCTGCTGTGTGCTTCTGTCTGCGTTCAAATCATTTAAATGTTGAACAAATTTCCATGTGAAACCAGACTAGTTGGACTGAGAACATGCTTACAACAACAACCTGAGGGCAACGGGTGTAGTAACGCACGCACGCACGCACGCACGCACGCACGCACGCACGCACGCACGCACGCACGCACGCACGCACGCACGCACACACGCACGCACGCACGCACGCACGCACACACACATGTACATGTGTGTTTGTATTACTATACTTGTGAGGACCATCAACATTTTAGGACTGACTTTCTCTAAATCTAATCCCTAAACCAAACTCCAAAATGCCTAATCCTAACCAGCAGTCCTAACCCTAACCGGAATCTTTTTCTAATTGTAAACCATCTCTAAAAATGTCATCTTGTGAGGACCAGGGAAATGGTCCTCACAGTGTCAGTTTCTTAAATTATACTATACTTGAAACAGATTTGGTCCTCACAAGTATACTAACACGCACACACAGTCACACACAGGCATACATGCACACACACACACAAACACAAACAAAGACATGCACGCACGCACAAACACACACACGCACACGCACATACTCTCATGCACGCACACACACATACACTGGGAGCTGAGTGCTGCATGGTGAAAGCAGTCTTTTCCTCCTATTGTTGAACATGGTGAGGCGTTTGGAGTGCCTTGCTCAAGGGCATAATACTGGTTCTTTCTGGGGGAGAATAGCATACGTCTCGCTGTCTTCGCCCACGCAGCTTTTCTCACAATAACACAATAACAGGAATGATAAACGGGATCCTTGTCATGGTTCCATTTCGGCACGTTAAATAATAGTCCATTCAGTCACACAACACAGAAAAAACGCACACAGACGTTAATCGGACAAAAGAACACAGTATGTTGCTTTAGGGCAGATTTTATCAACATCCGCTTGTTCATACATTTTAGCTTTTTATATTATGTTGCTATGAGAGAGAGAGAGAAGCTTAATTTCATTAAAAAGTAGATAAGGGTGGCAAAAAGTGACCATTTGAGCCAGATTAAAAAATAAAACATAGCCGATGTAACAGCTCGTACATATTTTGAAAAAGGTGTAATACTTTTTCATTTTCGCATTTCACCTAAATAAGGAGGCCAGTTTTAAAGTGATTAATGCATGCATTGTTGCAGAAAGAAAACAAGTGTCTTGAAGTGTCGATCTAAAATGTAATTTATCTATCTGTATGCTGGAACCCCTCATGAGTCCCCTGGCTCAACATTACAGGCGTCATAACTCATCAGACAATGAAGCCAAGCCCTGGAATCCATGATGCATGGAGAGGAGAGGGGAGGAGAGGATAGAGGAAAGGAAACTAGAGGAGAGGAAAGGAAAGGAAAACAGAGTCGTAGAGAGGAGAGGAAACTCTGATAAGTCATAGACGCAGGCAGACAGACGGACTACATAGGACCCGAATGGAAACTATAGGCCAAAAGCACGTTTCTTTGGTGTTATTCTTTTAGACCAACTCGTGTTTGAGTGTACTCTGTTGCTGTTTGCATTTCTGTCTAATAAAGTATGTATATATATATATATATATATATATATATATATATAAAACAACAACATTCTAATCTTTCCATCACTTTGATTATTTGCGGCAATAAATCACGCGCTTGTTTGTCGGCTGATCATATATCTGCAGTGTTTGGATAGAATCATGGATTGAAATGAACTGTAATGTTCTGCAAACCACTTTGGAGACATCATAAATTATTCAGTAGTTGTGCCAATAAAACATCTTTAAATAACTAACTTAGAGAGAGAGAGAGAGAGAGAGAGAGAGAGAGAGATGGGGGGGAGAGGGAGAGAGAGAGATGAGGGGGAGAGAGAGAGGGGGAGGTGGTTGAGAAATGGGATCATATTGTGAGAAGCAGGGTGACCTTTCACTAGATGGATTGATCCCAAAGGACACATACTGTCAAATAGAATGAGCCATAGCCATGGAAAAATAATGATAATAAAAAAACATTATAACAATAAGGTACTGTATACACAGCGACCATGCTAGTTGGTAAAGTAAGTACATAAAGTGATATCAGAGACTACAAAATAAAAATGGAAGACCAGTATGAACGGTTGTACATATATAATTATATGTCAACAGACATGGCGTGGTGGTAAAGTAGTTGGTAAAGTAAATAGAAGAGCGGCTCTTACTTCTGAAAGAACAATAGCTTCACAGTGTGCTTTCTGATGTTGACGTTGCACTCAAATATAATCTCTCTCCTCATTTCAAACGCCAGCAGGGAGGGATCGTTTTTCAACCTGG